>NW_027492965.1:0-372613 GCF_021521415.1 Bidens hawaiensis | reverse complement strand
ATGGAGCGCCAATTGTATTTGTCAAAAAGAAGGATGGATCATTGCGAATGTGTATCGACTACCGAGCCCTGAAAAAGGTAACCATTAAAAACCGATACTCACTACCCCAAATTGACGACCTGTGTATACCCCGACCAAAGGCGGCGAAACATGCCGGGGTGCAACGGATTGCTTAAGAACACTATAACACTATTAAAGTGAAAATATTTACTCAACTTGTTTATTTCATTTAATAATCACAAATACAACTTGTTCAAGATAATACACAAACATTTATATCAACACTAAATTCATTAAAGTATCGTAAATGTATACTCTAAGTGATGAGTCTTCAATCTTCATAAGCAACCTAAAAGTAAACTTGCAGCATACATAAAAATATATTTGATCAACACGAATGTTGGTGAGCATTACAATGTTTTTTGATATATGTAAATAATGGGGCAAACATCACAATTCACACGTGTAAATAGAATAATGCAACAACCATTGTAAATGTAAAGTAAATAACTGTGGCTCCTTTCTATTTTGGTAACAACCAAAATACTCGGAGAATGAGGCCCTATTCTACTAGCACAAGGATAAAATAGTTAGGGGTGCGTATGATCATACTTATTGAGGCTCAACAACAACAAAAAAATAAACACTCGTGCACATAATCAATTTGAAGCATAAACAAAGATCGGGCAAATATTCGTACAAACACATAATGTTGAATTGTGGATTTAATAATGACGTCATAAAACAAGTAAGTTTGAATATGGTACGCATGCCACCCCCAAAAGTATAAAAGCGTAAAAAGGGGGAGTGTAATTACTCACATGAAATAAGCAACTTGAAGGATTAGTATGCGGTAAAATGGAAATGTAAGTTTAATGAGCAAGACCTAGATTGAGGGGGGTCTTGAGTTAGTAGATGGTCTTAAAAGCTTTAAAGTAAAATAACATGACAAGTAAGATAAATAATTAAAGTTTGAGGGTTAAAGTCTAAATATATAATAAATTAAAGTAATGGTTTTTAAAAAAGTATACTCGAAATTGGGTACTGGTATTCTATTCATTAGTTTTACTTCACATTTGTTAAGTAAATATGTGGGGAAAGGTTTAATGCAATACTGCATGACCCCTTGTTAGATAAATACCAAAACGGGATTTTAATAAGTGTTTGGTTTAGTCGGTTCGGGTCTTGATAAATTGTCAAGTCTGAACCCGACATTCCAAAGTGATAAATATCATGAAATAAATTATTTAAACAGAAAATGAACTAATGTTAAAAGCTCTATTAAGGAGAAACTCCAAACACCAATGTTGAGCGAGTGTTCGTTTTATCGGTCCAAGTTTGTTATAAGATCAACTTAGATCCGACATACCATGTGCTTTAAGAAAACATTTATAATTAGTTTGTAAAAGATCTTAAAAAGAAAATGTGAGATTCGGTGGCCCGAAACACAACTAGTGTGTTTTAAGCGAGTGAACTCGGTTTAGTTTGGTTTGGTTGGTTCAAGACTTGATATGTGACCAAGTCTGGTTCCAACAAATCCATATTAGAATAAAAAAAATTCAAAAATGTATATAAAGAACTTAAACACTTAAATCTTACATACAACTTGTTTTAAAACAATTAAATAAAGAGTTAAACGAGACTTCGGTTTTGGTTTGGTCTTTGACTTGGTATAGGACCGAGGATGTTTACCACATACCCAATACCGTTGAACTATTAAAATAAACTTAGAAATGATAATACTCAAGTTTTACATACAACATGCTAATAATAAAGTATTTAAACAAAATTTCGGTTTTGGTTCGGTCCTTGACTTGGAATGAAACTGAGGATGGTTGCCACATATCCAATACCATAGATAGATTAGCACGAATTTATGTAAACAACATCGTTGCATTGCATGGAGTGCCTTTGTCTATCATCTCTGATCGAGACAGTCGTGTAATGTCTCATTTTTGGAAACGTTTTCAACAAGCGATAGGAACCCAATTAAATTTTAGCACCGGCTATCATCTTCAAACTGTTAGGCAAAGCGAAAAAACAATTCAAACGCTTGAAGATATGCTCCGCGCTTGTGTGATTGACTTAGCAGGAAGTTGGGACGACCATCTTCCCCTAAAGGAATTTTCTTATAACAATAGTTATCACACAAGTATTCAAGCCGCACCGTTCGAAGATTTATATGGCCAAAAATGTAGAACGCCGGTATGCTGATCTGAAACTGGAGATAATAAATTGTATGGACCTGAGATAGTCCAAGAAACCACCGATAAGGTTATACAAATCCGAGAGTGCTTAAGACGGCGCGAGACCGACATAAGAGTTACGCTGATATCTGTCAGAAGCAGTTAAAATTCAATGTAGGCTATAAAGTCTTAAAGAAAGTTTCGTCGTGGAAAGGCGTTGTTCGCTTTGGTAAGAAAGGAAAGTTAAGTCCACGCTTTGTTGGACCATTTGAAGTACTCGAGCGAATCGGTACTGTCGCTTATTGTTTGCGACTACCCAAGGAAATGAAAGGATATACGATGTATTCCACGTCTCTAATATGCGTAAATGTCTAACCGATGAATCTTTGTCAATGGCCTAAAAAGACGTCGAAATAAACGAAAACCTCAAATTCATAGAACGACCTTTGCAAATTGAAGATTCTAAAACAAAGAAACTTAAGCGACGGAATCTAAAATTGGTGAAAGTAAAATGGGACTCTCGAAGAGGCCCCTAGTACACTAGGGAGTTAGAATTCGAAATGAAGAAAACGTACCCCCACTTGTTTTAAGAAGCGAATCTCGTGGATGAGATTCATTCCAAGGTGGGGAGGATGTAATATCGTGAAATTTTGAATCGAAAATAACAAGTGTTCGAAGTTCAAGGATCAAATGTAAAAATCTGTTTTCCTGACCAATCGCGATACGCGATGGATCAGAAGTTAACCCATCGCGTAACGCAACGGGTATATTATAAAACCCAAGAATGCGCGGGTGTCGAGATACGTGATAACCTAAGCCACAACGTCATCGCGTATCGCGATGACTTGGTTTGACAGATAATGACACGTGCCCCTCCACGTGTCTCTACGTGGCGCTGCGTGTCCAGCCACGTGGCATGCCTACTAGGTTACATGACAAGGCTAGTCGTGATCTGCGATGGCCTCCCAAGGTCCCATCGCGTATCGCTATGGTATAAAATAATAATAAAAATATTCGTTAACCCATCGCTATACGCGATGGATCGTAGGACCCATCGCGGTCATCTGATCAGCGCCTATAAATAGGGCACTAGCCCATTCCCTCATCACACCTCAAGTTGTATCTCACTCTCTCACTAGAAATTCCACTCTTTCACTACCTCGTAAAGCATGTCCCGACCCTCCTCGAAATCCGTGCCCAAAACCAACATTATCTCAAAGTGCGTGCCATAGATCCCAACGTTAACTCAAAAAGTGTGCCACCACGAGACAAGCCGACACTCCGCCTCGATGTACGTGCCAACAAAGATTGACGACCGACGTGCCTTAATTCGCGTGCAAGGAATGGTTGACCAAGATTTCTCGATAAACAAGCAAACGTCGAAGTGCTGGCCGAGAGTCTAGAAAATTATAAGCAAAACAAGGTAGAGGTAATGCCTGAATAAAATATTAATATAATATTAATAGGCTTAGACCTTAGTTGAGGGTATACTCGATACCTCGAGAATAAACAAAAAAAAATATAATAAAAAATAAAGATATAAATATAATTCTTTGTTTATAATGAAATATTATTTAAATGATTTTAAATAATAAGTGAAATAAAATATACGTTTCTTCGAGAAAAAAAAAACGTAGTGTTAGAAATATAAATGATGTTTTGGAGAGTTAAATATCATTGAATAAAGAAAAGTAAACCAGTAAAATTATTAAACTTGTTAAAATAAAGAAAATATGTTTTGAACTAAAGGTTCAAAAAAGAAAATATAATCGAAGTAAAGATTATACAAAAATAGACTAAAGGTCTAAAGCTAGATTAAAGATCTAGTAATAATAAAAGGTTATACTCGTAGTATATGTCCGAGATAGCAAAGACGAACCGATAAGTGAAGTGAAGCTGATCCTTTCTAAAGGTGAATACGCCCAAAACTTTTTTAACTTGTTTAATCGAGTCAATTAGATTGATTACATGAGATTACATATCTCTAAAACATTATGAACAAAAGTAATCGCTGGCCCTCACGATGTCGTGTACGATTGTTTGGATCCTTACATATGTGGTTAGACGTTGGGCACACCGCGCCACATCTGGTTATATACCTCTACCACGATGGGCCGGACCTAAGTGATGTCCGAGAGAGGGTAATCATGTGTATACTGATGGTAGCTAAGTAATCTCGAACACTGCGGTGTTTGCTGAGTGGTTTCGAGTAGAGCTTAAGTTTATAATTGTGTTTAAGTTTTAACTTGATTATTCTTAAGCCAAGATGGGCCGAGACCAAAGTTATGTCTCGAGGGGTAATTAAGTAAATACAATATTTTATGCCTCAGCTTATTCACTAGCTTGTGTTGCTGATGTATTTTCAAACTGTTTTACATGTAACAAAGAATAAGCGCTTGAAGAATCGAAGTCTTCACTAGGCGATCTGATGGCTCAGATCATTTTGTTAATGTTTAAACTTGAATGGTGGTTTTTGTATAGAACAAGTAATCTTTTGTAAACATTAAACGGGTGTTTTACAACACTGTGGTTTGTTATGTAAATATTTATATTTTATTCCACGCAAATATTTCCGCTTTAATCCATAACTCTGACTTAATTTACAAAAAAGGTACCAACTATTGGTCACACTCCCAGGCCCAGATAGGGGTGTGTCAACTTGTTTGTCTCAAGTTTAATAAAAATATATTCTATTTGAGCTCATTATCTCTTGAAACTTTTAAAATCCAAACTTGAACTAACTGAGGGTAATATTTAATGAAAACCAACTCGAACACAAATAAAAGTAGAGGAAATATTAATATAAAATATGTATAATTTATCTCATATAAATATCCCCACACTTGAACCTTTTTCGTCCCTGAAAAAGCCATTTGCAATGGAATCATGATGTACATATAAATATACATCTTTTCGGCATCAAATAATCTCTAAAAACTGCAATTTCAATCTTATAACATAGCATAAAAGACTATTTATCTTAATAAAACATAATTTCAGGTGAAACCAAACCTCAAACGAAGAAACAAGCAAAAAGACGAAGAAAAACAGAAGAAAACATAAGAAAACAAAGAAACACGCCCCCATGTCTCAAGAAACACACCCCCATGCTTCTGAAACAAGAAAAGACAAAATCTAAGATAAAAGCACGGGGCCGTGCCTATCATGCACGGGGCCGTGGACGTGAATGAAAAAAAGACAAAGAAGAATTGAGCACATGTCACTAAAAAGCACGGGGCCGTGCCTGCTAACCACGTGGCCGTTGCCACCTCACATAAAAGACAAAACAAATCTGGCACATGTCATAAAAATACACGGGGCCGTGCCTGCTAACCACGGGGCCGTTACCACCTCACACAAAAGACAAAACAAATCTGGCACATGTCATAAAAATACATGGAGTCGTGCTCATCTTGCACCGGGCCGTGCCTCACCGTCCAGATTGCCTATAAATAGTGGCTCAATTTGCATTCATCAAGTGTGCCTTGAAAAGATTTCTCTCCGATTCTGTCTTATAAAAACACACACTAAAACTAACATAGAAGATTTAGTGAAGAGTTTGAAGGCTTGGAGGTCATCACCATCAACCATCATCATCATCCATCATCATCACCATTAAGGAGGAAGATTAATCTACATTTTGTTAGATTGTTCTAAGTTTAATCATGTATTTGTTATCATCATTCATCTTAATGTTTATCATCATGCTCATTATGAGCTAAATTCCATTTACCATCTAAAATCTATGAAGAAGCTTTGTTTTACTTGATAATTATACAAAACATGTGGTGTAGTCTAGTAAAGTACATGGTTATATTACAATTATCTTTTGATGAGAAATGTTTCACCATCTTAAATCACTAATTCAAAGTTGGTGGTTGTCAATTCCATTGGCAATCGTTCATGATCTATTCATGTTCTTGAAAGATAGAAATACTTTGATACATTATCGAAACATGGATCCTTATATTGTACCTAGAAATGATAAGATATAAGTTATGATGTATTTTTCAAAGTCTTGATAATCCGAAAATGGCTTTGCTTAGGATATTATGCTAGTTAAAGAAGTTACATGTTAACAGAATGTGTAATTACAACCTACATAATCAACCAAGGGGAGGTTGTGTGAGTTAACTACAACCACTCTAATTCTTGTTAATCCGAAAATGGCTTTGCTTAGGATATCATGCTAGTTAAAGAAGTCATATGTTAACAGAATGTGTAATTATAACCTACATAAATCAACCAAGGGGAGGTTTTATGAGTTAACTAGAACCACCCGAAGTTGTTAGAATTGGTATTTGAGAAATCGAAGTCAATACTAATCTTTCTACTTTACGAAACTACTTGCCAACTTAAATTGACATCATTGAGGTGGCATGACATTAGGAAAGGATGGACTTTAAAATGCGTATATTACCTCCTTAGTGCCAAAGGTGCTCACTTAAGGCTTAAGGAGCTATCTACATATATTGTTACGGCAAGTCTACCACATGTTTAAATATTAATTATCAATGCTAAAATGGAGTGGATTCTTGATCTTAGATGGTAACCTTAGCATAATTGAACAACTCGTTTAGAATTTCTTTTCTTTGTCACCTATATATTATATATAAGTATTTATATTTTATTAAAAGTTCAAAAATTAACCCCAAATGATTAAAACCTCCGATTTAAATAAAACAACGATTTATTATTAGAAACATTTGTGTCAACGGATCGATACTTGGTTCTTACAAATACTATTCTACATATACGATAGGTACACTTGCCTATTTTGTGTGTGTTTAGTCTTTCTAGAAATCACTTTTATAAATTTAAAACACGATCTTGTGCAAAAGCAAAGCATCTCATCTTATCATATTTTAAGACGCACACGCACATCACACCCATCAAGTTTTTGGCGCCGCTGCCGGGGACACGGTACGTTTCTAAGAACGATCCAAGTTTTAAATTAATCATTGTTTATAATTGTACAAATTTTTAACTTCTATTTTATTTTATCTTTAATTGTTTTTAAATATATATATATATATATATATATATATATATATATATATATATATATATATATAAGAATATATAATTTTACGGCTAGTCTAATCTTTAACCTTTATTTATCTTACTTTACTTTAGCTTAATTAATTTAGACCTTAGTTTAGTTTATAATAGCTTAGCCTAACTCATAGTTTAATTTAGACTAACTTTAGCTAACATTTACTTTAGTGTTTAATTTTGATATAGTCCCATGTATGTCCTCTACTTTTGAATCCGAGCTTGTTTCCCCAATTTCTGAACCGGAACGACTCTTTCGTCGACGAACTCGTAAACGGACTGCAGAATACGCCGAAGCAATCAAAGACGAGTCAGTAGACGCCACCACATCAGGAGAAAATCAAACCGAAGAAATGATGGCGGCCCAGAACAATGAGCTGAACATGCGCTAGTACGCCAAGCCATCTCTCGAAGGCTACGACAATGGAGTGGCTCCACCCGAAATTACCGAAAATTTCGAAATCAAATCTAGCACCATTCATATGGTGGAAAATTCAGTTCAATTTCATGGTATCCTCGACGAAGACCCTCTTTCTCACATATCTCGATTCTTACGAATATGCGGAACCTTTAAAATTCCAAACTGTTCAGACGATCAAATCAAGCTTAAACTCTTCCCTTTCTCTCTAAGGGGCCAAGCCCTAGAATGGATAGAATCTCTTGCCTTTGGTTCCATCACCACTTGGGACCAAATGGTTGAACAGTTTCTCCTTAAATATTTTCCGCCAGATTAAACTGCTAAATACCGAGCCAGCATTACCGGATTTCGGACCGATGATGATGAATCGTTACACGCAGCATGGGAAACATACAAAAGTATTCTAAGAAGATGCCTACATCATGGACTGAGCGTATGGTTACAAGTTCAAACTTTCTTTGACGCACAATCCAGTCAAAACAAACAGGCCATCGACCAGATCGCTGGTGGAGACCTGGGATCCAAATCACCTAACGAAGCATTTGAAGTCCTAGAGAAGGTCGCAAAGAAAAGTTTTTCTTACAACCCACCAAGATCTACACCTACCCATAGAGGAATACACCACGTTGATTCTTACACTCTTGTCACAGCACAGCTTGAAGCCCTTTCTAAAAAATTCGAACAACTTCATACCGAGCTATCAAACACCAGACTCACCTGTGACACTTGTAGAGGAAATCATAAGACGAGTGACTGTAAACAAGCCATCATGGCCATGGAAGAAGTCGATTTCATCGCTCGACAGAACAACGCTTTCAGCAATAACTACAATCCAAGATGGAGAAACCACCAGAATTTCAGCTGGAAAGACGGAGGTAACACTCAACCTTTACCCGGATTCGAAAAGAGATCAATGAATCAACCCTTCCAGCCTAAACCTCAATTTCAAGATCAAAGTTCTAGTAGCCATCAAAACCCAAGCTACTCTAAGATCGAAGAAATGCTAATCCAACTGATGACCAAAACAAATGAAGCAGAGAAGAAGGCCGACACAAGAGCTGTTGATATCAGCGGAGTATTGTTAAAACATGAAGCCGACCTCAAAAGTCAACAAGCATCATTGCGGTATCTAGAAACTCAGATCGGACAGATTGCCCGACAATTGTCAGAAAGACCACCCGACGCTCTTCCAGGAAACACAATAACCAAACCAAATGCAGTAGCCAACGCTGTTACATTAAGAAGTGGCACAACCACTATTGCCTCACCAACTTCAGAACCGGTTATGGAGAAGGAATCCCCTGAGAAAGCGTAGGAAAGATTGATCCCAACGGGCACCATACAACCCAAGGAGTCAGTCCGAACTTATATTCCGCCTATTCCATACCCTGGACGGCTGAAGCAGGAACGATTGGAAGCTCAGTACGGGAAGTTTTTAGAACTCTTCAAACAACTCCACATCAACATCCCTTTCGTCGAAGCCTTTGCTCAAATGCTGAACTACGCAAAGTTTCTTAAAGAAGTGCTGACCAACAAAAGGAAGCTGGAGGAGCTATCGCATGTCACCTTCAGTTAAGAATGTTCAGCTGTCCTTCAAAGCATGCTGCCGCCAAAAATGACCGAACCAGGGAGTTTTACTATCCCTTGTCTCATAGGAAATTTGTCTGTTAGCAATGCCCTGGCTGACCTAGGAGCTAGTATTAATTTAATGCCTTATGTTGTTTTTGCAAAACTAGGGATAGGAGAACCAAAGCCCACCCGCATGAGTATTCAGTTAGCTGACCGATCCGTTAAATACCCTCGGGGCATTGTTGAAAACATGCTTGTAAAAATTGACAAGTTTTTTTTCCCAGTAGATTTTGTGATTCTAGATATGGAGGAAGACAAAAGTGTACCTCTAATTTTAGGAAGACCCTTTTTAGCCACCGCAAAGGCTATTATTGATGTTTGCACCGGCAAACTCACTCTCAGGGTCAATGACGAGGCAGTCACTTTTGACATAGGAAAATCTATGCAATATCCGCAACATCACGATGACACATTATATTGTGTCGACATCATCGATTCTATGTGCGTAAATCTTCCATTAATGCCTCATTAGAAACACAAATATTAAAAGATACTAGTACCAAATCCATTTTAGAAAACAATAATCTCAATACTGTGAATAACTATCAGGAAGCATTAGAAGTAGTATTTGAGATCACTGAATCCAATGAAAAATCAAAACCATCAATCGAATAACCACCAGCCTTAGAGTTAAAAGAACTACCAAACCATCTCGAATACGCCTTTCTAGAAAAAGACTCTCAACTCCCAGTAATTATTTCATCTCACCTTTCTAAAGAAGAGAAAGACGAACTTCTTAACGTTCTTAAAAACCATAAGAAGGCTAAGGCATGGAAGATCATGGATATCAAGGGCATCAGTCCTTCTTTTTGTACTCACAAAATCTTCATGGAAGAAGAATACAAACCCGTGGTCCAACATCAAAGACGTCTCAATCCCAACATGCAAGATGTGGTGAAGAAGGAAGTAATCAAACTGCTTGATGCCGGAGTAATCTACCCGATCTTCGATTCACCTTGGGTAAGTCCCGTTCAAGTAGTACCCAAGAAGGGAGGAATGACGGTCGTAATGAATGAAAAGGACGAGCTGATACCAATGAGAACCATCACAGGCTGGCAGGTTTGCATTGATTACCGGAAGCTTAATGACGCCACAAGAAAAGATCATTTTCCACTTCCTTTCATCGATCAAATGCTTGAGCAATTTTCTGGAAAAATGTTCTATTGTTTTCTTGTTGGATTCTCCGGATACTCTCAAATTCCCATCGCTCCTGAATATCAGGAGAAAACCACTTTCACATGTCCATACGGAACATTCGCCTACCGAAGAATGCCATTTGGATTATGTAATGCTCCAGCCACCTTCCAACGTTGCATGGTGGCCATCTTTCATGAAATGATCGAACACTCTATGGAAGTTTTCATGGACGACTTCTCAGTCTTTGGAGACTCCTTCGATCACTGTCTGAAAAACCTAGACAGAATGTTGGCTAGGTGTGAAGAAGTAAACTTAGTACTCAACTGGGAAAAATGCCATTTTATGGTCAAAGAAGTCATCGTTCTAGGTCATAAGATATCCCAAGCAGGACTAGAAGTTGATAAGGCCAAAATAGAAACCATATCCAAACTTCCACCACCAACTTCAGTCAGAGCCATTAGAAGTTTTCTAGGTCATGCAGGATTCTACCGACGTTTCATAAAAGACTTCTCCAAAATTTCTAGACCTATGACCAAACTTCTAGATAAAAACGCACCATTCGTTTTCTCTGAAGAATGTGTCGAATCATTCAACATATTAAAAGACAAACATGTCAACGCACCAATCATGACTACACCCGATTGGACCCTTCCATTCGAAATCATGTGCGATGCAAGTGACTTTGCAGTTGGAGCCGTACTCGGATAACGCAAAGAAAAACACTTTCACCCAATCTACTATGCTAGTAAAACTCTTAATGATGCACAAGAAAACTACACCACAACAGAAAAAGAGTTATTAGTAGTAGTTTTCGCCTTTGAAAAGTTTAGATCCTACCTAGTTCTTTCCAAAACCATAGTTTACACCGACCATGCCGCCATACGTTACCTCTTCAACAAGAAGGATGCCAAACCCAGACTTATCAGATGGAATCTACTACTCCAAGAATTCGACATAGAAGTCAAAGACAAAAAAGGAGGAGAGAATGTAGCAGCAGACCATCTTTCACGCTTAAAATGCCCAGCTTCAGAAGAACTTTACAAAGAAATTATTGATGATAATTTTCCGCACGAAATTCTCATGCAAATCCAAGCAGTCATGCAGGAAAAGGATAAAAGTCCTTGGTTTGCCGACTTCGCAAACTATCTGGTTTGTAGAATCCTAAGAAAAGGGCTAACTCATCAACAACGGAAGAAATTCTTCTGCGACCTTAAGTTCTACTTCTGGGAAGATCCATACTTGTTTAGGATAGGGGCCGATCAGGTTGTTCGTAGGTGTGTAGCGGGAAAGGAGGCCTTAGATATTCTCAAACACTGTCATGAAGGACCTACTGGTGGGCACCACGGTACCGCCACTACGGTCTGATGTGGGGAGATCAAACATTTACCAAATAATGAAGACATAGGTTATGGAATTACAAGAGTTTATAATTAATATTTTATATCTTTTGGTTTAATCATTAGAAGCCCAATGGTTTATAGTTTCTTTTAAATACTTGAGATTTTGTCATGTAAGATAAATAAGGTTTGGAATATATAAAAAAATCATTTCCTCTCTATCACAGTGTGTGTTAGTGTGTGAAAGACCTAATTATCGGTATTCTTTGTGAATCAACGATAGTTGGAAGAATTGATCCTGGTATTCATGTGAATCAACAGGTTCAATTATTTATCTTATTTACGATCTACGTCTTTTTTGAGAGTTTTGGGGAGTTCTTCACAGGTATTCTTAGAATCAACGTGTTTGACTTCCAATTTTATAACCACGCTACGTCAGTTGGTATCAGAGCCGAATTCCTGGCTCAATATGGCTTGTGAGGGGGATAATATCTATGATTCTTGGCCCGTGTTTGATGAATACGAGGACGAGGAATGGTATGTTTGGGCAAACGGTGATGTTCTTGAAAGTTTAAAAAGAAAACATGAGTGGTCTACAATTTATTCAGGTGGCGTGGATATTACTCAAGAAGAAAAAAACCACTGGTATAGATTTTTGTCAAATGCTAATAATAATATGGTTAGCAATGTCATTTATGAAGATTTGTATGCAAGTTTCACAGACAACACTCTAAGGTTAGAAGTCAATCAATTATATCTTAAAAATGCACAAGATATAATGGGGCCAATTATTAAATATGCAAGCAAATAAATATTATCAAGATCACATGAACTTGTAGAAAAAAGAAAGTGTATCGATGCTCCCTTTGACCCATGTGGTACAAGCCTAGAGTCGGACAAGATGATTAGTAAAGTTGAACTATTTGAGCAGGTCATCATAACTATAAATTGGAATCGTATGGATGGTCCCTTTGACCCAGGTGGCTACGGTTCAAAGACAAAAACTCGAGGGCGAGTTTTTCAAAGGTGGAGAGAATGATGTGGGGAGATCAAACATTTACCAAATAATGAAGACATAGGTTATGGAATTACAAGAGTTTATAATTAATATTTTATGTCTTTTGGTTTAATCATTAGAAGCCCAATGGTTTATAGTTTCTTTTAAATACTTGAGATTTTGTCATGTAAGATAAATAAGGTTTGGAATATATAAAAAAATCATTTCCTCTCTATCACAGTATGTGTTAGTGTGTGAAAGACCTAATTATCGGTATTCTTTGTGAATCAACGATAGTTGGAAGAATTGATCCTGGTATTCGTGTGAATCAACAGGTTCAATTATTTATCTTATTTACGATCTACGTCTTTTTGAGAGTTTTGGGAAGTTCTTCACGGGTATTCTTAGAATCAACGTGTTTGAGTTCCAATTTTAACACCACGCTACGTCACGAATTCCTGGCTCAATATGACTTGTGAGGTGGACAATATCTATGATTCTTGGCCCGTGTTTGATGAATACGGGGACGAGATGGCTTAAACATAATATCTTCCACTCCACATGTACCATTTTGGGGAAGGTTTGCACGTTTGTTATTGATTCTGGAAGTTGTGACAATCTGATTTCTGAAGAGGCAGTCCGAAAGTTGGCCTTGAAGACGGAGAGTCACCACAAGCCTTACAAGCTTCAGTGGCTTAAAAAGGGGGGAGAGGTAACGGTGTCTAAAAAGGCCCTTGTTTCTTTTTCTTTTGGGACCACATACAAAGATGATGTTGTGTGTGATGTGGTTCCTATGGATGCGTGTCACTTGTTGTTGGGTAGACCTTGGGAGTATGATCGAAGTATAGAACATGACGGAATGTCAAATTCTTATAGCTTCATGTTTAGTGGAGTAAAGATAACGCTTGTTCCAAGCAAGCCCAAGCAGCTAGCCACAAAGCAGTCGGGTAACTTGTTGACCATTAGTCAGTTTGAAGATGAGTTGGTGGAGGCAAACAATGTGTTTGTTTTGATAAGGAAACCAGTGGCCGAGGAAGTTGAGATTCCTGAAGCTATGATTCCTTTACTTGAGGACATTTATGATGTTTTCCCTGATGACATGCCGGATGGGCTGCCACCTTTGCGTGACATCCAACATCATATTGATTTGGAGCCTGGTTCACAATTGCCCAATAGGCCACATTACAGGATGAGCCCGAGAGAGCATGAAGAGTTGCGTAGAAAGGTTGAGGAGTTGATTTCTAAGGGTCATGTTCGTGAAAGTATGAGCCCTTGTGCTATTCCTGCTTTGTTAACTCCGAAGAGGATGGTACCTGGAGGATGTGTGTCGATAGTCGAGCCATCTACAAGATTACTGTGAGGTACAGGTTTCCTATTCCTCGACTTGATGATTTGCTTGACCAGATTAGTGGTGCCACTGTTTTCACAAAGTTGGATTTGAAGAGTGGTTATTACCAGATTCGTCTTAGACCTGGGGATGAGTGGAAAACAGTCTTCAAGACTCGTGAAGGGTTGTATGAGTGGTTGGTGATGCCTTTTGGTTTATCAAACACGCCTAGTACTTTTATGCGTGTGATGAATCAGTTGCTTAGGCCTTTTATTGGGAAGTTTGTGGTGGTATATTTTGATGATATTCTTATTTATAGTGCTTCTTTCAGTGAGCATGTCGTGCATGTCAAGAAGGTTTTGGCCTTGCTTCGCAGAGACAGTTTTTATGCAGCAACTAAGAAATATGTGTTCATGACCCCTAAAGTTTTGTTCTTAGGGTATGTTATTTCAGGTTATGCGATACAGGTGGATGAATCTAAAGTTGAAGATGTTCAAAACTGGCCAACTCCTACCACCATTACTGAAATCCACAGTTTTCATGGGCTTGCTTCTTTTTATAGGCGGTTCATTCCACACTTCAGTTCCATTATGGCCCCTATGACAGATTGCATGAAGGGAAAGACGTTTGTATGGACAGAGGGAGCAGAGTTAGCTTTTCTGGTTATCAAGGAAAAACTCATTACCGCACCAATTCTGGTATTGCCTAACTTTTCACAAGTTTTTGAACTTCATACTGATGCCTCGAAGGTTGGGATTGGCGGGGTCCTCAGTCAAGGGGGTCGACCAATTGCTTATTTTAGTGAGAAGTTAACAGGGGCAAAATTGAGATATAGTACTTATAACCTGGAGTTTTATGCAGTGGTCCAAGCTGTAAAGCATTGGCGTCACTATTTGTTTCAAAAAGAGTTTGTTTTATTCACTGATCATGATTCTCTAAGGCATATTCGCACGCAAGACAAGATATCTCATAAGCACAGGCGTTGGTTAGCTTTTCTTGAAAAGTTTACTTTTGTGGTCAAACAGAAAACTTGTTTTTCAAATCGTGTTGCTGATGCCTTGAGCAGGAGGGGGAATCTGCTTGTTGCTGTGAGAATCAATGTGCTGGGGTTGGATGTTATTCGTGAACAGTTAACCACTGACCCGTATTTTTCAGTTGTGTTGCAGGATGTGCAAGCGGGTCAGAAGTCAGACTTTCTTTTGCATGATGGGTTTTTGTTCAAAGGGAATCAGATATGTATTTGATGTGGGGAGATCAAACATTTACCAAATAATGAAGACATAGGTTATGGAATTACAAGAGTTTATAATTAATATTTTATGTCTTTTGGTTTAATCATTAGAAGCCCAATGGTTTATAGTTTCTTTTAAATACTTGAGATTTTGTCATGTAAGATAAATAAGGTTTGGAATATATAAAAAATCATATCCTCTCTATCATAGTGTGTGTTAGTGTGTGAAAGACCTAATTATCGGTATTGTTTGTGAATCAACGATAGTTGGAAGAATTGATCCTAGTATTCGTGTGAATCAACAGGTTCAATTATTTATCTTATTTACGATCTACGTCTTTTTTGAGAGTTTTGGGAAGTTCTTCACGGGTATTCTTAGAATCAACGTGTTTAACATCCAATTCTATCATCACGCTACGTCACGGTCATAAAAGTCGTTGATGCAGGATTTTTCTGGCCCACCATATATAAAAAGACACACATGCTTTGATCCAAGCATGCGATGCTTGTCAAAGAGCCGGAAACATCTCAGCCAAAAATGAGATGGCTCAAAAAGGCATTCAATTTTGTGAGGTCTTTTAAGTATGGGGAATAGATTTCATGGTCCCATTTCCTAACTCATTCGGAAATAAGTACATTCTTGTAGCAGTCGACTACGTGTCTAAATCGGTAGAAGCACAAGTTCTTCCCACTAACGATGCTCAAGTAGTTGTACGATTTCTGGAAAAGTTATTTTCACGATTCGGTACTCCGAAAGCCCTAATCAGCGACAGAGGTACCCACTTCTGTAACGCTCTGATGGACAAAGTCTTAGCACGATATGGGGTTCACCACCGACCGGCAACACCATATCACCCTTAGACTAGTGGGCAGGTGGAGGTCTCAAATCGAGGAATTAAATGGATTTTAGAAAGAACTATAGGAATGAATCGCAAAAATTGGGCAAAAAAGTTAGATGACGCTTTGTGGGCTCTCAGGACGGCATACAAAACCCCCATAGGAACAACACCATTCAAACTTGTTTATGGGAAGGCATGTCATATACCCGTAGAACTAAAACACAAAGCGTATTGGGCTCTGAGAGCAGTGAATTTTGATCTAATGTCCGCCGATAAAAACCGAGAAGATCAAATTCACGAGCTCGAAGAACTAAGAGCACTGGCATATGAAAATTCCTGGTCTTACAAAGAAAAGACTGAACGTTTACACGACGCCCATTTAAAAGGAAACAAGAAATTTCAAGTTGGCGACCGTGTACTGTTATATAACACAAGTTTACGTCTTTTCCCAGGAAAATTGAAATCTCGTTGGACAGGTCCACACATAGTTGAATCAGTTTTTGACTATGGGGCAGTTGAGATTTCAAATTCTGATGGCCACAAGTTCAAAGTTAATGGACAACGATTAAAACCATACATCGATGGACCATTAGAGACCGTCTCGGAGGTACTAATCCTCCACCAAAACCGATGAACATATTAGAAGTAGGGTCTGGCCAAGACCCTGATTAAACTAGGAATTGTAAATAAAAATAATTAAATAATAATAATAAGTTTCCGTGTTATTATGATGTTTTTGGTTGTATGCAGTTTTTATGATTTAGGTACACTACAGGAAAACGGACGAAAAACAGGGGATGCTCTGTCGAAATTTCGTTGGCCGTAGGGAAGTTTCTTTCCATTTTACCCACTATATTTCATATGAATCTTATTATGAATCTTTTTATGAATCTTTTCAAATTGAGGACAATGTGAGATTCAAGTGTGGGGAGGGGAATTACTTGAACAAATGTTTGTCCAACTAATTATAAAAATTCTCTAAAACAAATATTTTTTGCAGCAAACAAAGATCACTTGAAAACCTAAAGAGAAAATCAAGAAAATTTTTTGCAAATAACCAATCATTACATAAAAGTGAAAAAGTAAGAAGAAGTTTTGTAATATTGAGAACAAGTTTATGCAAAATATGGCGATAATACCCAATTCCTACGTTACTGTGAGATAAACCTCATGCCATATAAATATTTTTTCGGAAGCTTTAAGTGAGTCATATGTTTCGTGTGATTTAGAACTTGTCGTAATTATTCAATTCAAGACCGCACGAAACGTTGTATAAGGAAGAAGGTAATATTTACACAATTCCATCAAACCCATTACAAAACCCAAAAACCCAATCACTTTATCCATTTTCACCGGTAAAATACAACAATGGTCTTTTACGGGCACACCCTAAAGAACTGGAAATGCATTCTTTCGATTTCAATTTCCTTTGCTGCATACACTTCACAAAACCTAGGTTTCCTCCAGAACTTAGGGAGAGAATCTTTCTCTTGAGCAATGAGGTGAGGAAAAAGTGGCGCCAAAACGAACAAAGGCCACCATTCCGTGGAATCTCCAAAAACGCAATGAAGAGAAGAGCAAAAAGATATGAACGATGTTTAGGTTGCGGAAACTGGTCCCACGAAGGAAGATGTAGAAAACGTCAAACTCAGTCTCAGCATGAATATACTGAGCTAATGAGGGTGGGGGCTATTAGGCTCAAAGCCGAACGATCCATTAGAGTTGGAAGTTATATTCAGAACAGGATTGAGGAAGAATTGATCCACATCCTTGATAAAACCGGTCTTGACGATCTGACCTTAAAATAGTCATTAGGTATATATATATATAAAAAAAAACGAAGACGAAGACGAAGAAGAAAGGATCTAACCAATGAAGACATCTCAAACTCCCGAAAATCAGTTGAAGTTGTATTTACCATTAACCCTTGAAACACCACAAAATACCAATTCCCACTCACACTAAAACCGAAACCCATTTTTACCTTCGGATCTATTCAACCCTCCAAAAGGTGGAGATTTGAACTTGTTACAAGATTATTTATCACAGGTTGCATTTTGTCTAAGAATGTTCACATACCTACATCACAGGTATAATCAGATATAAAACCGAGTGTGAGTGAACATTGCGAGAACGTGACGTTTTGCATAAACGGAAGCTCATAAATTCAAAAGATTGGTTATTTTGTTTCATCTTCTTGGAGCTCACTTAAGGAAAAGCGATAATCTAAACTTGCTGTTTTTAGAGGATATTTATAAGAAGATTGCTTGAGGACAAGCAATGTTCAAGTGTGGGGATGTTTGATGTACATATAAATATACATCTTTTCAGCATCAAATGATCTCTAAAAACTGCAATTTCTATCTTATAACATAGCATGAAAGACTACTTATCATAATAAAACTTAATTTCAGGTGAAACCAAACCTCAAACGAAGAAACAAGCAAAAAGACAAAGAAAAACAAAAGAAAACACAAGAAAGCAAAGAAACACGCCCCCATGTCTCAAGAAACATGCCCCCATGCTTCTGAAACAAAAAAAGACAAAATCTGATATCAAAAGCACGGGGCCGTGCCTATCATGCACGGGGCCGTGGACGGGAATGCAGAAAAGACAAAGAAGAATTGAGCACATGTCAATAAAAAGCACGGGGCCATGCCTGCTAACCACGGGGCCGTTGCCACCTCACACAAAAGACAAAACAAATCTGACACATGTCATAAAAATACACGGGGCCGTGCCTGCTAACCACGGGGCCGTTGCCACCTCACACAAAAGACAAAACAAATCTGGCACCTGTCATAAAAATACACGGGGCCGTGCTCATCTTGCACGGGGCCGTGCCTCACCATCCAGATTGCCTATAAATAGTGGCTCATGTTGCATTTATCAAGTGTGCCTTGAAAAGATTTCTATCCGATTCTCTCTTATAAAAACACACACTAACACTCACATAGAAGATTTAGTGAAGAGTTTAAAGGCTTGGAGGTCATCACCATCAACCATCATCATCATCCATCATCATCACCATTAAGGAGGAAGATTCATCTACATTTGGTTAGATTGTTCTAAGTTTAATCATGTATTTGTTATCATATTTCATCTTAATGTTTATCATCATGCTCATTATGAGCTAAACTCCATTTACCATCTAAATTCTATGAATTGATAATTATACAAAACATGTGGTGTAGTCTAGTAAAGTACATGGTTATATTACAATTATCTTTTGATGAGAAATGTTTCACCATCTTAAATCACTAATTCAAAGTTGGTGGTTGTCAATTCCATTGGCAATCGTTCATGATCGATTCATGTTCTTGAAAGATAGAAATACTTTGATACATTATCGAAACATGGATCCTTATATTGTACTTAGAAATGATGAGATATAAGTTATGATGTATTTTTCTAAGTCTTGATAATCCGAAAATGGCTTTGCTTAGGATATTATGCTAGTTAAAGAAGTTACATGTTAACAGAATGTGTAATTATAACCTACATAAATCAACCAAGGGGAGGTTGTGTGAGTTAACTACAACCACTCTAAGTCTTGGCAATCTGAAAATGGCTTTGCTTAGGATATCATGCTAGTTAAAGAAGTCATATGTTAACAGAATGTGTAATTATAACCTACATAAATCAACCAAGGGGAGGTTGTGTGAGTTAACTACAACCACCCGAAGTTGTTAGAATTGGTATTTGAGAAATCGAAGTCAATCCTAATCTTTCTACTTTACGAAACTACTTGCCAACATAAATTGACATCGTTGAGGTGGCATGACATTAGGAAAGGATGGACTTTAAAATGCGCATGTTACCTCCTTAGTGCCAAAGATGCTCACTTAAGGCTTAAGGAGCTATCTATCATATATTGCTACGGAAAGTCTACCACATGTTTAAATATTAATTATCAATGCTAAAATGGAGTGGATTCTTGATCTTAGATGGTAACCTTTGCATAATTGAACAACCCATTTAGAATCTCTTTTCTTGGTCACCTATATATTATATATAAGTATTTATATTTTATTAAAAGTTCAATAATTAACCCCAAATGATTAAAACCTCCGATTAAAATAAAACAACGATATATTATTAGAAATATTTGTGTCCACGGATCGATACTTGGTTCTTACCAATACTATTCTACATATACGATAGGTACACTTGCCTATTTTGTGTGTATTTAGTCTTTGTAGAAATCACTTTTATAAATTTAAAACACGATCTTGTGCAAAAGCAAAGCATCTCATCTTATCATATTTTAAGACGCACGCACACGCACATCAAATCATAATCGGATAATGTGGTTATAAAAAACATATAGGTTATCTTATAGATCAGATAAACGCAAAAATCGTGATTTCCGATATTGTTGTCCACTTAAACCCAGCCACCAGCCTATCAAGCACACACGCACATTAAGCATTTAAGTTCATATGATATCAAAAACCTATGGGTCTCACACCTTTAGAGTTTAGGTCCACCTACCCCATCTCAAACATAATAAAGACAATTAAAAATCGGGTGAAAGCAGACTGGTTCAACCTATCACCATAAGATAAGAACCCCTTAATGGTAAGATGAAAATACACTTAGATAGAATTATGGATGATAGGTCAAGTGAGGTCGTACGAGCATGCCATAAATATTACTGGACTTTGTCCTATGTATTGCCAAAAAGATAAATATATTTATTGATTCAAAACCTTGAGCCCCAATAGTGTATCCTCGGAGTCACTATCCCATTGGTAACACGCAAATTCTCATTCCCGTCTAGTATGTGCACTCTGGCCTCTTTTTCTATTTTTGAGAATGCTTATTTGGCATTTTACAATACAAAATTTTCTCTTTTTCATTCTTTTTCTTTTTTTCTTTTATCTATGCACTTAGGCATCTTTAATCTATATATATAACTAATGACTATAGCTCGTATAGAAAATTGGACATTGCGGGCGCCACCACTCTTTATTTATTTTTATAAAACGGAATGGTGTGCTAATTTTAAAGTGTATTCAATTCTCACCACCTTAGGATAGTTAGCTTAGGGTAATAATCCCTATGCCTTATCGAATTCAGCTTCACTATCCCTCCTTAGGATGAGAACCCGCAAAGTCTATGATTAATTAGGTTTATTAAGAATATGCAATGGGAAACCTTTCAAAACTAGTTGGGCCTTTCAGTAGTTTAAAAAACCAATTTCCGCTTCTACTATCATCTTCCATTTTTATTGCAAAAACAAGTTTATAATTAAAGAGACATTTTCTTTTCAAGTTTTTTTACAACTTTTTATCAATTTTTTTTTATTTTTATTTTTGCCAAATAACACGTCAATTTCCCATCCTACACTTAAATTTCACATTGTTCTCAATGTGAGAAAAAAGGAAATTACAAATAAAATTATGCAAAAATAAAAATTAACAAACAAATTGAAACAGACTCCCCTAGTAAACGCGATCAACAAACTATCTTCAACTAATGTAATCTTTCACGTATAAAAGCAGCAATCCTGAAGCAAGTGGCATCCCCACACTTATTTTAAACCATCTCTCATAAATCATCTCATAAGAAACCGTTGAACAACATGCAAGTAAGAGAAGAAACACCCATCAAAGCAAAGAAATAAAACCAAAATAAAAATAAAATAAAATGAGAACATGGTACCATGTTGCCTCCCGGGAAGCGCTAAGTTTATAGAAAAGTCTTCAGCCGGACTCGTACCCGAAACCTCAATCAGGAGGCTTCTCCATCATCCTCTTCCCATCAGTGCTCCTCAATAATCTCCTCTTACAATCAGTTGGAAAGAAACTAATTTCTAAACACATGTAGGCCCACAAATACGCATTCGGATCGATTCACCCATTATTGAAATTATGAGAATATGACCAATTTGGCACACTTTGATTCCTGAGCCCAAATATCTTCCTTCTTGGGGCTCTTGATTTACGTGGTGATCCACGAATGAGCATTTCTAAAAACCAATTAGCTTTACCACGCAGACATGGATGGTGTTTCACAATGAGATACAAGTCTTTATTGTAAAGATAAACTTGTAGTAACACTAAAATTCTAAAAACCAATCTGGGCTCGTAGTAACACTCCATGACAATCACTGTAAAGATAAACTTAAACAAAAAAGGATTACGGTATAAATGATAGTAAAATAAATAATATATTAAAAAAAACTAAACTAATTTAAATAGATTAAATTAAAATATATTAACCTAACTCCTACGAATCAAACAGACTTCAAAAAAAATTAAAATAAAATAAAAACAACTTAGACTCCTTCGACTCAAAAACAAAAACAAAAACAAAACAAATAGCACCTATGTAACAAGTAAGTCTAATCAAAGCTAATGAACGCAATCGCCAAGAGTCCTCGGTAACGGCGGCAAAAACTTGGTATGCTAAAAGTAGTTATAATATTGTTAACTAAATTATGCTAATCTAGACATTGAGTAATAATTCTAGGACTTTTAACTTAACCAAAACTACTAACTGGCAAGTGAACCGGTCGGCTCACTACAGCTACGTAAGTTCAGATTTCGAACCTACGAGACTCTTTAGATTACTTACGCTAGCTAAATTAGACTTAACTACAGACACGACTATTTATTATATTATTATGGGAGGGTTTACTAAAATTCTAAGATTAAACTAATATTATAATTAAAAAAACTTAAGACGACTTAAACATGGACTTAATTCAGATGACGACGAACAACCACCTAGGCTAGAATCCCTAATGCATTAATTATCAAATGGTTGGAAAATGGTAAGTTATGGAACCAGGATCTTAAACTATTCACTTAATGGGAAACCGAACAGGACCCTTGACCCTTCTAAAGACACCTATGGAATCCTAATAAGCTATTAAAATTACGGTTTACTTAGACTCGCTTACGGTCGCTAATTTATTTTATGACAAGTACCTTTATAAGAAATCCTACCTTACAGTGCGAAAATCAAGGGTGGGTTAAATAATTCACTCGACTAGATAGGCAAGGCAAATAAACCAAACCTAGAAGGACTCCTTTAGAGAACTAAATCTAGCAATTCATCAACCAAGACCTATCACATAATCTATCAGCTTACAATTATTTATATTAGCAGCACACTTAGGTCTACTTGATTTATTAACATTGTTCATATGGTTCTATTGCAAATCAACCACAAACTAGTCAAAAACACACAATAGATGACCTAACAGAATCCAATCATATGAAACAATCACCAACGAGACTGTGAAACAATTAAACTCGTCAAACAATCCTAAGCACACATATGCATCAAATGAAATTCAAGAAACCTATTACTTCATAATCAATAGACGAAGACGAAATCCAAACCAAAATCCAAAATGAACAAAAGTTCATCGTAAGCCTAGGCATTCTAGGGGCTTAGCCAACGACCGTACTCAAGTACAAACCAAAATAAATATGTTCAAATAATAAATTAAGGATGAAAATAATAAATTCAAACCAAATAATATTATTATTTGGATGAGTAGGCGTTGAATCAACACGCTCTCTATACTCGAACCAAAGGTTGCTCTCCCTTCTCTCTCTACTCATGACTTCCTCCTGCGTCGCCTTCCAATCCTTTTATTTAGGTCAATATCTCTTTTTAATTAACTTATTTCTTGCAGTAGAAGATTCTAATTGTGAATTATATTCTTGTGTTACCCCCACATGCAATTTCTACCGTCCTCTTTATTTTTTTTGTTTGCCAAGGCTGCCTTTAACTCCATAATAATTGTGGGCCTAATATCATTTAAGAATCAGAAGATTTAAAAATATGAGTGCATTCTTAGTAATTGTAAACATGAATATTGAATTAAATCAAAGCCCCCAATTAAATATTATGTTTCAACTTATATTGTCTTTTTATTCGTGTTACAGCACGTACCATAACATGAATTTTATAGAAATAGCTTTGAAGAAAGCTAATAATATACCTATACTAATAAAAGAAAACAATTCTGGACATATGGCATTATGAGGTTAATTTTCATTATCAAATTCCCGCCAAAATCACTTCTCTTCTCAGATGGAAAAGAAAAAAAACTATTGGTTCAAAATATAGTATTAATTATAAATTCAACATAGCGTATTAATTGGTCAATCTCCATTGATTAAATTATTAATGTCATAAATTATATTCTAAATATACTTAATATAAAAAATAGAGAAAATTCAAATTTGACTCTCTGAAATATATCGTCGGGAGACGGAATAGCCCCTGAAAACGAAATTGCGCATGTTGCGCACCTGTATTTCTTCGACAGGTTCTTCTGACTTCTACCCTCAGTTGACCGTTAGTTGAATGTTGCTATTTTAGTAATAATACCAACATATTAAGGGTATTTTAGTAATCTTCTAATAAATAATAAATATAATAATATTAATATTCTATTGATTGATATTTGGTGAATCTCCATTGATTGAATTATTAATGTCATAAACTATATTATAAACATACTTAACATAAAAAATATTAATATAATAATTACATTTCATAAATATATTTCTTTAAACTTGAATTGTATATATAAAAGAGTTAATGTTTAAAGCGTACATTAACATTCAATTTTTTGAGACATCTTCATATTGAACAAAGCTATAATATTTTTTTTTACAAATATTATGTCTTAAAAATCATAGACAAATTTTCCAATTTTTATATTTATTATAAGACTACTATGATATTTGAATAACAATGTGTTTATAAGGACAACGTGAAAGCTGTTCAAAAAGAAAATTTTGGTGTCTTTGTTATGTACGGACGCGTATGGAATGTGAAACATTTTTGTATGAAAGACTTTAGCTATATCTTTCACATAGAAAGACCTCAATGTTTTAAATGTTGCTTTAGTGGCATTGTATCATGATTGTATACCGATGGTAGAACAACCTATTTTCGATTTAAAATTCAAATATATTTGATGATATAAAACGACTATATTTGTAATACATTTTTTTACATAATATATTTTTTTTGAACGGCCAACTAAGTAACGCCGGGTACTCCATACGCGCCCCCCATTGGCTAAAGGTAGCCCGAGCCAGCCACTAGTCCGGACAGACGGAGCCCCTAGCGGTCCACCTATTGAGGGATTCACCGTATAAAACCCGATCCCCACGCCCGCCAAACGGCACGACAGCGAGGAGCCGGTAAAACAGGGTGAGATCAGGACTCGAACCCTGGCAAGCCAGGGTCATCCCTCATATCTCCCATATAAGTTGGTGATAGTGAGGTTTGAACCCCCTACCTCTCACTTATAAAGTGAGTGCTCTACCATTGAGTCACAACCAACTTATATAAATTAATAAAACAATAAAACAACAAATAGCAGAGACTTAATTATCTTATTTTATTTGTATTAAGTTATTAATTGTAATTTATACATTAATTTATCCCGTTTAATACACGGGTATCTAAAGCTAGTAAAAATATATACAATATGTTTGAGGTTTACTTGTTTGTCTCAAATTTAATAAAAAATATTCTATTTGAGCTCGTTATCTCTTGAAACTTTTAAAATCCAAACTTGAACTAACTGAGGGTAATATTTAATAAAAACCAACTCCAACAAAAATAAAAGTGGAGAAAATATTAATATAAAATATGTATAATATAACTCATATCAGATCAACAATTTTGTAAAATCATAAATACTATCAAAATTTCATCAAAACGTTACAAACTATAACTTTCTGAAACTAGACTCAAAGTAGAAAGCCATTAAATCAACTATCTATAAAATATAAGCATTATTCATCAAGTTACATGCAAAACGATAAAAAGGTAAAATTCAGTCAACACTTTTTTTAATCAAACCCTAAAAAATCATGTATACATCAACTCTAATGTTTTAAATTATCAGCCATAGTTTGTCTTATAAAAACTATATCATAGAAACATTTCATGCCATGCTCGTTTTAGTATCAAGAGATCATGGAATAAATCAAGAAAACACGGTTAAGCGTTGAGTACTTCCAAGCAACGATTATTTTATGTAAAGACGAACCCTAACACCTCCAATTCACTCCAAAACCTCCAATATATCCTAAGAACTCTAAGTTTTGGTCCAAAAATGGCTAGAGGCATATGAAGTGTTATAGGGTTTCAAAATCGTTTTGAACAACAAAATTCTGATGTGCGAGTAGCCCGCGTAGCGCGACGGTCGTGGCTAAACCCGTCGCGTAGCGCAGCACGATTTAACATATTTTTTTAAATATTATAATACAATAATGTATTCACACATAACACAAATAATTATATAGCACAAATATGTAATCATCTACGTCAATATTCGGAAACTGCATTTAAACCAACGCGTATGGACTGACTTGTGACTCGTTACTGACTCGTGTAAACGTTATTCATGACGTGTAAAATAACAGAGCTTGTGTTGACGGAGTTAAAATGAAAAAGTGGGGTGTCATACTATTCCCTATATAGTTGACACCAACTCCTCTCCTTGGTGGTTTTTCATTCTCAACAAGAATCGGGTATTATCGTCTAGTAACCACTTTTATCTTTATGGAAAACTTGCTAAGTGCGCATAACAAGTAACAAGCCTACCACTGAAATGACAACTGGAGCCACCAAAACCTTCATGATCTTGAGCTATGTTGAAAAACTTAGTTTACAAAATGATGATTTAATATTTATTCAGTTATAATGGCTAGAAAATCTATATCAACACTATATTTCCAAACATGAGTTCATCAACTCTTGATTCGTGCTAAAGCCTAGCATGTAGACCATGTAGGCAATGTCACGAGCTTAGTATTGTTGTAACCCAGCCCTAGCATATGGTACAGGCTTAAAGTATATTCGATTTTTAACTTCTTAATAAATCAACACTTAACCCCTTTGCCTTGGACTTTGGCATTACACCAGCATCCACTTAGAGATCCGACTATCACCCTAAAGCTCCTTTCACCGAGTAGTTTGTAGCTTTGAAGTTAATGTAGTTTATTAATTCATTAAAACCAATGATAAATTGGCAAATACGGGATCCCAGATTGGTGTTTGGGTTTTATTCAACACATCAAGGGTATTGTACAAGCTTCATACCACTTTTACCAAGAACACTCACAAGACCAAATACAACGTTATAAAAATAAATACTAAACCAACAAAATAAAATAATTAATAGACTTTTCAAGAATAAAAACATAGCACGTTTACTAGAATCAAACAATCAGTTTACACCAAGTTTCATCTTCACCCAAGCAACACAAATGATTTAGCCTATGAGGGCGATGCCTGGATGACTTGTTAAGTTTATCGTTTCTCTTTTACAGAAACCGATTTTTATACGTGTATGGAGTGATCCCAAGCTCCAAGACTACTTCTTGGCCCAAAATTGAGAGAAATTCGTTAAGTGTAGGAAGAATGGGATGGTGGAAATGGCTAGTTGAGGCCTCCTTTATAGTGTAAATATGCCGAATAAGCATGACCTTGGCTAGCAAAACACGACCATTCGTCGTTATTGAGTTAGAGTGATAGCCTGTCCTGGCATCCTTTGCAACATGCTAGTCCTGGAATTTAGAAAAGAACGCTCGTGTCTAGGGACGCACAGTCTTCCTTGCTTTGACATGTGGCACAACGGTTCATTAGTCTTGTAAGCTTTATCTTCTTCTGAGTTTGACTTGCGTAGTGGCACACTTGTTCTTGAGGGAGCATGGTCGTGCCTTTATTCTGGTTTTTAACTTTTAACTCTTGAAGACCTCAACTTTTGTTAATCATGAAAGGAGGTACGCTCATGCTTGGGGAAGCACGACCATGCAGTTATTCTAGTCTTGATTTTTTGACTTTGACTTTTGCTGACTTTAACTTTTATTGACTTCAGGAGGTGGCCGATCGTGCCTAGGTAAGTAGGGTCGTGCCTTTCACCTATTGATTCGCAAAACTGTAACAGCACAGCTACCGCTGCAACATAATATTTTCTCTTGAGTCGGGACGAACCACCATCGCCTCACGGATTTGCTTTTGGATGCGCAGGTAGAGACTTCGCAAGAGATCTCCGATCCGATGTTACTCTCATCCGAGCACGCTTGAATGGGGAGCTCTCCTCTCATCAACTACTATTAAGCTCCCAAAACGTGTTATGATGGGAAAGGTTTCCACCACCTTATAAAGAAAACTTTGTTCCCCTCCTCAATCGATATGGGATATCACAATCCATCCCTTAAGAGTCATGTGTCCTCGTGGGACCTAGAACCACTGGTCCGACCCAGTCTCCAATACCACATGTAACATCCAAGTTTCTTCCGCCACATAATATTGTCCGTTTTGGCGAAGACGAACCCCCATCGCGTCACGGATTTGCTTTTGGTTCCCAAGTGGAGACTTCCGAGGAGGTCACCCATCTCGATGTTACTCCCACCTGAGCACACATAACTGTGGAGTTCTCCTCCCATCCACTAACATTAAGCACCCAAAATGTGTTATGATGGCGAACGTATGCACCTACTTATAAATATGATTTCGTTCTTCTTCCCAACCGATGTGGGATGTCGTAAAAATCATCCAAACACCATTTTCCAATGTTTTGTATTGCTTTTCACTTTTAAGGTAAAAAACATGTACTTATCAAATAAGAACGATTTAGGTAATTTTTTTCCTAAATGACAATAAATATGAATGAGAAACATGCATACTTCATCGCAGATCAAAAAAAAAAAGAAAAGAAAATCAATTTGACTTTTTTATTATTAGACGTGGATGCACGAGATTAATCTCTTTTTAATTAGTTAGACAGAATTACAAATTTTGTCCTTTAAAAAAAGCCAAAATACGGTTCGTGTCCTTTTCTAAGTTTCCTTGCAGGCGGTGTACTTTAAAGTTTTTTTTTCTACACGTTATGTCCTTTACGCTAACTGGGTTAGAAAAACTCAGTTAAATGACAACATGTGCATAGCATATGAGGGCATATTGGTCTTTTCGTTTATATCCTTTTATTTATAACACCTTCTTCTCCATTGTGCACCACCACCATCACCACCACACCTCCCTTCATCTCTATTAATATCCTCTGTGTGTGTGTGTTTATCTCACATACATGGCATATCATCAATTCACATTATGTTCAGAGACATATCACGATAGTCACTGCCAAACATCACCACCGCTCCTGTCTTTTCGCCCCAACCTCCAGCGACAACCACCATAGCAAATCGCATATGCTTCTCTCCTTGTCACTCTAAAGAAACCCCAAATTGTAGGTATTTCTCTCTAGAGAAAACCCCAAATTGATCTGGGCCAAGTCATCAGGGATTTGAAGTTCCTCTCTCTCATCTTCCTTTCTCTCTACTCCAATCGGCCTAGAACTCTATTGATTTGAAGATGGGATGGCCAGTTATAGAGAAGATGAAGATCAGTTTGGGTTTACAAAAAGATAAGAAAGGGTTGGTGGTGGTCACCGAAGATGGTGGTAATGGTTATCGGCGATGTGGTGTCATGGCTAGATGGTGACGGGCCATATATGTAGCGGCAAGACAGAGATGGGTGGAGATGGATTAGGGCTAAAGTTAGGGTTTTTTATGATGTGTATTGTGGATTTAGGGTTTTTAATTTGTAGGAGCTGCAGATGAAGGCGGTCGACGGTGAGTGGTACTGGTGGTTGTGGGTGGAGGCGGCGACAGATGGTGGGTGATGGTTTTTGGATGTTGAGAAACAATCCGTTCAAGAAAAAGATAAACAGGGGATTTAAGAAAGAGTTCCAAATTGGCAAGAGTTCCGGAGTTGGGCAGAGTTCCGGAGTTGGGCCGATTGAGTTCACATGCTACCACCGTAAACCGTCACCTGCAACCATCGCAAGCCTTTTAGGATCTACTTGCCGGAAAAACGAGTTGCAGGTTTCCGGTGAGTACAAAGAAAAACGAGTTCAGATCTTCAATTCGACCCTTGTAAGTCACGATTTGCAGGTTTGATTTGGAATTGGGACTTCGATTTGGAAATAATGTGATTTGCAGGTGTAATAGAGATGAAGGGAGGTGTGGTGGTGATGGTGGTGGTGCACAATGGAGAAGAAGGTGTTATAAATAAAAGGATATAGACGAAAAGACCAATATGCCCTCACATGCTATGCACATGTTGTCATTTAACTGAGTTTTTCTAACCCAGTTAGCGTAAAGGACATAACGTGTAGAAAAAAAAACTTTAAAGTACACCGCCTGCAAGGAAACTTAGAAAAGGACACGAACCGTATTTTGGCTTTTTTTAAAGGACAAAATTTGTAATTCTGTCAATTAGTTAACATAATTACAAAAATGTTTTTGAAAATATATAAACTATTTAAAAGTAAATTTAGAAAAAAAATCTAAAAAAGTTTCAAACAACTATATGAAAAAATAAACAAATAAGAAAAATATTATTTTACAAAATACAAAAGCTTTAAAAACGTTCTTAAAAAATATAATAAAAACCGTTTGTAAAAACTAATAATAATAAAACATAAAAAAAAGACGAAAAAACGAAACTAAAATAAAAAGGTTTTGTATTAATTTAATACTTGTGCGATGTGAATTTAGTAAAACTAAAGAAAAAAGGAGAATATGTTTAACAACACCCTAAACACCCTATAGTTTTAACCAAATTATGATTTTATTAAAAGTTCTTCAAAGAGTAAAAATACTAAAATGTCCTCTTATATATTGAAATTTTAAAAATTTCAAAATTTAAAGGACAAACAAAAGATATTTTAGAGTAGTTAACATTTAAAGAAAATTATGTTTTTACAAGGCACGTTGCATGTGAGGCTGTTATGTGTTTGATAAGTTTTATTACATTCATGTTGCGGATAATAAGAAAATACAACTTATGATCAAAGCAACACGAATTCGATTGATACTGGTTAGTTTTGTTACTATATCCACGATAAACCAAAATCTTTAAGGTAACTCGACGCTAATTCCGCTGGCATCGGTTACGTTCCTTATTGTGAGTTAACCCTAAAAAATAAATTAAACAAGTTAACATTTAAAAAATAAAATATTTAAAACGATATTTATTCAGTCTCTAAAGCTCGAGTGTTGTCGGTAAAACTCATGAGTTGGTAAAACCCGAGCGCTGAAACTCGGGCGTTTCAAAAATCTAGATTAACATATTCAAGATTGTTTTGTATTGGTTGGTAAAACCCGAGCCTAGGTACAAACTTAGGGTTAAAACCCGAATGTTGGTATAAGACGGACATTAACATAAATTTGAAATTGTAAAAAGGAAATAAAAAAACAACTAGTTAATAGAAAAATAGATACAGTTATGGAAGTAAACTAACTGGCAGCAAAGAGTATGTGAACTTACATGGCAACACCATTACGCAATACCAGCTAAACAAATATAACCACCACCAATAGACCGTCGCATAACAATGTTATCATCCAAAGAAATTAACTAAAAGATCAAAAAGTCAGTTACTAAAGAATTTTGTGACAACAACCACATACCTTTAACGTGTGTATTTATTTAATAATGATTTGATATCATGTAATGAAAATAACATATATATTACAGTCATTTGAAACACCAAATCATGTTAATATAGAGTAAAGTTAAAATACAAAGGGGGACAAAAATGAGAAGTGTGAGAAGGATTTCTGATAACACAAAAAACTCCTTAAATACAAATTCAAAAAAATAAAAAAAAAATCATAATTCAAAATATAAATATAAAACAAAAAAACTTTAAAAACCTAAAATGTTACCGCCATCATTCCCATTCAATAAAAAAGTTTAAAAAAATTGACGAAAAGACACAATGTCGAGATCAAAGACACAATGAACAAAATGAACAAAAGACACAATTATAACTAAAATAAGACACATCATATCGCAAAATATAACACAATGTCGAACAAAATATAACACAATGTTGAGTAATATAACACAATATAAAGAAAAAATGAGACAATATCACGGAAAAAAGACACAATCAATGACGAAAATAAACCCAAAACATAATGATAAACAAAAAGACACCACTTTTTTCACTCACCATTGTGTGTGTCTGTGTGTGTTTTTTTAGAGCGAGAAAGACGGTAGGAACATTTTCGTGTTTTCACTTTTTTTCGTTTTTTATTAAATTTTAAGTTATGATTTTTTATTTTTTTAAAAGATTTTTTTGTATGGCTACAAATCCTTCTCATTTTTGTTCCCATTTGTAGAATAACTTGACCCTGTAAATATAATACAATATAACAAAGTACAATATGATGTAATATAATATACAGTAATACAATATAATTTCATATAATACGATGTAATAAAACATGATATAACTATATCGAACTATGTTTTCTTGTATAAAATATGATCTGATGTGCTCTGTTGTGATGTGAGGTGATATGATACGATGCGATGTCATACGTATGATACGATATGATACGATCATACCATATTGTATCATACCATACTGTATAATTTCTTTAGTTTATTTTCGGTTCTTTGAGTCACTAACTTTAGTTTTTTGTAGTTTTATTGCGTCGTCGAGTCGTTTCAAGGAATCATCACCAACAAAACGAGAGGTTTTACGAGGATTTGAAGGATGCCAGGTAAGTTTTACACGTCAAAATAACATAAAATGGGCATAACAAAGAGTTGGTAATTTTCTAAAATTTTTTCTAAGGCGAAATAGGCTTAAAACACGTCATAACTTTCTGTCAAAACACCCCGTCGCGCACGCGACGGGGTCTTCCTTTCCCTCCGCGCAACGCGAAGAAGAAAAAAATCATGCCACGCCTCGACGAGGAGAAGCCCAAGCCGTCGCGCGGCGCGGCGTTCCCACAGCCCCGTATCAGATTTTTTTTTATTATTTTAAACCACTTTATATCATATTCTCATCACTTTTCAAAAATCCCTCTTTCACCTACAAGAACCCTAGCCGCAATTTACACTACATCTTCATCAAAATCTTCAATTTTTAACCATTAATCACTAAATTAAACCTTATAATCACTTTCCTATCACCCTAATATCATAACCCACCATCAATTTCACCTAAAACTCACTAAATCTCTCACTTGCACACACTTTAATTTATATATATTTTTTTTGCAAGTTCATCCGAGTTTTCACTATTCAAGGTATGATTTCTTGTATTTATTTTTTTGTAATCTTTGTACATTCTAATGTTTGTTTTATCTTAGGTTTTGCTAACTTTGTTGTTAGGATTTGTTCAAGTAAGTTGTTTAAGTTCATTGTTGGGTGCGGTTTAGTAAGGGCTGGCAGTTTCGTTGAGATTTTGGGTGCGGTTGGTTGGGTTGGAATGTGTTGAAACTTTATTTTTCTCGGTTGCGGTTGGGTCGTTTTGGGTTTAAATGAGTGCATTTAGTGTTGGGTTTTGGTTTGAGATGTTGAACTTTGATGTTTTAGTAGTTAAAAACGAGCCGGGTGGTTCGGGGTATGGTAATGGAGTACCTTTTTATGGGCCGGGACATCCGGAATTTGATAATGCTGAGCCATACCACATTCTTGAGCAGGAGTCGGAGGAAGAAGAGGACGGAGATTGAGTTAGTGTTGACGAGCTGGCATGGGAGTTTATGTTTTGTGATGTTTTTTTATATTTTATTTGTTTTTATGATGTTTTTGTTTTTATTTGGTCTGTACTGAGATATTATTTTAGACTTTTTGATTGGGTTGGCGGGTTGGAAGTTGGCGGACATTTGAAACTTATAAGCAACCTTTATTTTTATATGTTATGTTTGATGTTACTTAGGTTTGTCGAGAGGTGTGGCCGTGTCCGTTCAGAAAGAGAGAATGAGTTACCATTTCATGTTGAGCGGTCGGTGAGGAGAGCACCAATGGAAATAGACGGGCACACTGACAGTCTCGCATATGACCTGCTAAGTCTTTTCCATTGTACTATGTATTTTGTTTTTATGTTTTTGTTTATATCTTTTTTAGGTTTTTTGTTTTTTTATTTTTATAACTTTAGCTTTTGCTTTTAATTTTTTCGAGTCGTGTTTCCCGTGCCCGCATTGAGTACAATGCAAAATTTAAGTGTGGGGATGAGACACAAGTGTTTCAACTAATTTTAGTTTTGTTTTTCGTTTTCGTACTTATGTTTAAAAAAATATATAAAAAAAATATTTAATAAAAATTTAAAAAAAAAATTGTCCCTTGAGTCTAGTTTTTGTTGCGTGAAAGTGGGAGATGATGATATTTTTCGGAAATTGGTTTTTCAAACTACTAATAATATGAGATAAATAAAAGAAAACACACTTAACTTGGGATGTGTCGGTAGGCTCAGCCTTGAAAATGAAAGGACAATTTTATAAAATGAGTCGGAAATCTCTTGTGGGTAAAGCGTTTTGTCCGTAGAAAATAAGTAATGAAAGGTCAGCCATACTTGAGCCTCAATTCTTGGTATGAAAAGTGGAAATATAATAAAGTTTGAAAAGTTTAAAAAATTTGAATACGTTATCATATGATGCTTGGGTAGGTTTAACGTTAGAGTATGCCGTGTAGCCTGTGACATAAATCTTAAACTGCTAGCTTTAGTGTTTTACACATCATTGGCGTATGGTTTTATAACCTCAAATCTTGTATTGATGGGATGCCCCGGGTCCGGAGACCATTGGTCTGTATGCCGATTATTCATCTGGGTATTCACAATTCCAAATGGGGTTGTGAATATTTAAAATAAAAGCTAAAAAAGAGCAAACCCGCAGAAATCTGCCACATAAGTCTTTAAACATGATCACAAAAAGTACAAAAGTACAAACGCATTACAGACTTGATCATCCACGCTGTTAGCCATGTGGGGTCCCCTTGCTCGCGTCTCATTACCATTAAGAAACAGACCACAAGGGACACGCCACATGTAAGCCCTACAGATGAAATTTTTCATACTCACCTATGGTAATAGTTCGGTGTATTGCTTGATAACGGGGGTATGTCATGTTGTGGGGAACACTAGCTATATATTAATTGAATCTTAATCATATCTAATGGCTGCTTGGTAGACTTTGATGCTTAAGCTTAGGTGGATAAACAATACCCTTGATCATCTTAACTATTCATAAAAAAATAGAGCAACAAAAGTTTTAAATCTGCTAATTTTGAGGTTTAAGTCAAGTTGGGGTGGTCTGGTCCGGTAAAAGCTGACAATAAGCGGGTCTTAATTGTGTAAACCACTGAGTACTGTTATTGTCGGATCATATTTGTCCCGGTAAAGATTAAGGCATGGGTTTAAGTGGACAACAATATCGGTGATCGCAGTTTTTGCGTTTTTCTAAGCTTTAAAATTTAACCTATATGTTTTTTAGACTGTATTTTCCGATTCTGATCCAACTACATCAAACTTTTTTCAGGGAAGAAAACAGAATAAGTGTGGGGATATTTGATATAATAATAAATGTTTATGTTTCCCGGGTATATTTTATTTAATATTTTAATTATTTTTGTTTGTTTTTATGTTTGGTAGGTTCCGGGATTTGATCGTGATTAAAAAGGGCGAAAAACGAGCTAAAACGAGCCGAAACGGAGATCCAGAACGCCTCAGGAAGGAGTCAGAACAGAGAACCGGTCACACCGGGCCGGTCTGACCGGCCCCCTTGATGGATCACGCCGCGCCGCGCGATCGGGGAGGCCAAAGCCCGTCGCATGGTGCCTAGCTGTCTGGTCCCTCGATTCCAGCGGGATCTTACTTAATCATGTCATAACTCACACAAATTGATGTGTCGACAAGGGAGTTAATGACGAGTTGCTATATTTAGAAAGATATCAGTTTCTTAAAGGCGGAATCAATAACAAAACATATGGTTGCATAAACAATATTCAATAGTAATCAATACCAATAAGATTTACTCAAAAGATTTCCATTTATATAGTATCAATCATACAAATTGGATAATCAATTTAGGGTTTCTTGAAGGTTTATCCGTACTAAAACAGACGTCACACACACAATATTCTATTCTTAATAAATGTGTCTGTCTGCCTTTTCCCTCTTCCGTATGTGCCGCAGGAGGTGTGCCCTAAATTATTCTATTTATAGGCCTGACACCTCCTTTACAGCTGCCATTCCTTCTAGAAACCCCAAACGTAAATACATATTAAAATAACATAATCAGAAAAATTTTAAGTGTAAAACAAGTCTTCTGGGTAGGCTTTGCATTAATCTTCATTCTCCGAGTACGTTTTGTACTCTGTCATCCTTCAGGACTTGGTAACATAGAAGTGTGCCCGAGATCAGTTTCCGGGCAGACTTTACTTGAAGAGTATTTTACCAAGTAAAATACTCACCGGGTAGACTTTAGTCTTCTTGACTTTGCCCGACAAACCCTTACGAGCAACCTTGTTCTTCAATGGTCCATTTCAACTCTTTGCTAAAAAATACCTTATCAGCAAAGTGTACTCGGGAGTACTGTACCTTGCTTGAGTTGAACCTTGCCCGATGTTAGTTAGAGATATTTCATTTACATCAAGCTTGCTTGGACCACTATTATTAATGAATACCTTGCCCGGTCTTCCAATCTCTTGGCTTCATGGACTTGGTTAGCCAAAAGCTTACTCGAGAGTGAACCTTACTTGGCTATGAAGAACATACTTGCTTGACAAAGTGAACCTTGCTCGGATTTACATAAACTAGTGAACCTTGCCTGGCAATGCACTAATTTGCAAACCTTGCTCGGATATCCACTAAAGAAGACTACTTGAAGTAAACCTTGCCCGATAGACAAAATATCGTACCCGGCTAAGTAAAAGCATGCTCGGAGGTCTAAGGTGTGCCCGGATCCATACTTAGCGAATTCTGAGGAGGTTGAGAAGATTCCAATCTTCCATGTACTTCATTTTGGTCAAATCTTTGACTCAACAATCTCCCCCTTAGGTCAACTGTTTGACTCAACAATCTCCCCCTAGATTGGAACACCTCAGCTGACCAAAACATTTCTAAGGTTACTTACACTTAGTCAAAAATACACATCAAATTCAAAGTCAAATTTACATATTCAAATAACATAAAAAAATTACATATTCAAAAGCTGTCCGAAGACATTACAAAACAAAACCTATTCTATTGATTTTTGTCTCTTCCATTCATTGTAGGTAGCTTGTGTTCGATTTACTAGTTCTGATGCAGCTTTCATTTTGAAAATATCGAGGATTTGGTGGTGTGTATGACTTTCTGGTATCACCAAATCCCTTATATCCATTAAATCTTCATCATGCAGGCAGGTTAAGTCTTCATCTTTCTTAATGATCCCCAGTATTTTTCCATCTGAGTTTCTCAGCAAGTAATGGTCATCTTTTTCTTTATACTCAATTTCAGCTATGATGCCATTCTTTTGTACTGTGTAATTGGGACGTATCATTCTTCTTTTAAAACTTATGCATGTGTTCATATTTGATAGTGGGTTCCTATTTCTGACATTCATCATAAAATCTCTTTCAGCAATGTCCATTCTCTTCAGCTTTCCAGTCCTCTTTGACTTGTGAAGTTGGATTGTTCTCCAACTTCTCTTTTCCCTTAAGAACTTGAACCCTTTGTCAGCTTCATCTTTCAAAAATTTTGACAGATCATTCATCTTCCTTCGTGCCATTCTGTTTCTATTTCTGTAATCATACAAGTCAAGAGTGGCCATCCTTTCCAATTGTTCTTCAGTGTATTCACGGAAATCACTCCTAACGATAATTTCTTTCAATTGTCTACTTTCCATAATCACCTTCAAGGAATCAGTCACAGAATCAAAGTAAAGTTCTCTTGGAAGATCCACATCAGATTGTGGTCTTGTTATTTGTTGTGCAGAACTACTTTATTCTCCTCTTCCTCTTTGTGGTTGTCTTCTTGAGACTGGAGGCCTAAAAGGAACAGATTTCTTTGGTTTTCCAGGCCTTAAGTTAAAGACTTTAATGTAGATTGCCTCTACCATTTCTGGTGGGAGGTTGGCAAGTTCAACTACATCTAGTCCGGCCAGTTCCTTAAGACCAAGCAGCATCTTTGGCATACCAGGTCTGTCTGACAGACCAGCAGGTACAAATTTTCCATCTACTAAGCTTCTAGGGTTTTCTCCTTCCCTTAGAGCTTTCTCCCATTTTGCCTTTTGAATATAGAAAAGGTTCTTTAAATCTTCCTTTTCCAAGACATTAAAGTCTTCTTCACTCATACCCCTTCACTCATAATATTTATCATCTCTTCATTTTCCCAAGGAACAATGGGTTCATCTTCAGGTTCAGCCTTTTCTTCTTGTGGGGTGGAGGTTTCAACAGGTTTGACATGTTCTTTCAACTTCTCTCTCATGGTCTGAATTCTTCTTTTCTTAGCTTGAGGTTCATCAGTTGGTTCAGCCTGTTTGGTAGAGCTCTCAGTTTGGACCCTCTTCAGTTGTTCTTTTCTTTTCAATTTGTTATACTGGTCCAACACTGATTCTCTAGATAGGTTCTCAACAATCTCAGGCTTCATACCTCTCTCCAGTAGGTATCTACACATTCCTCCATACTTTTTCTTCAACTCTTCAATCTTTTCAAGTTTTTCATTCTCTCTCACACACTTCTCAATCACCTTTTCTCTCTCACTGTTATATAGATCTTGGAGCTGGTCAAAGTTAAAGTGAGATAGATATTTCTCTGAATAGTTATGCCTTTTGGGTTATTCTCTAAACTTTTGACTTTCCCTGTTTTTCTCTTCCATCTTTCTCTTCAAGGCATCTCTCTCTTTATCAAGTCTCTTTTGTAACTGATCATCATCAAGATCAGCCAGGGATTCAAAACTTATGCCATATCTTCTTAATTTCACAACCAATGGATTACCCCTTTTAGCTTCTCTCATGCTCAACTCAATGTTGGTTCTCTGCTCATCTGTCATTTCAACTTGTGGAGATTCAACATTAGTAGCTTTGACACTCTTCCCTTGATCATTCTCAGGATCATTATTATCATTATCAGAATCCTCAGACTCATCCTCTCCTTCAGTTAAGTCATTCATAGCATCAATCTTTGGTTCATCAGAGGGTGGATGATCTGGTTCACTTCTGATTGGCACATCAGGAACACCTAGAATCTGTTGTCCTGGTTGCAGTGTCTGCAGTGGAATTGCCCTGATTGGGCTATTATCATTATCACCTTCATTATCAGGAATCTCAACATAGCATTTGTTCTTTTCATCCCATCTTCCCCTCTTTGTTTTACTCTCATCATTCCTTTTCTGTTCATCAAACTTTCTCTTTCTTGTATACACTTGCTCAAATCTTTTGGCTCTTTCCATCCTGATTCTGGTGATATTAGCCATCATTTCTTCAACAAATTCACCAGTTTGTCTTTCAGGTTCCCTTTCAGGTTCCTTTTGAGGCATTTCTTCAGATTCATTTTTAGGTTGGCTCTGTAGTTGAAACATGCTAACCACCAAAGCCAAAGAGTTGTCTGCTTCCTCAACTCTTCTCAAATTAATCAAATCCTCTATCATCTCTTGATCAGCCACTTCTTCAATGACTTCTTTTGTAAACTTGGCTTAGTTGATCAAGGCTTCCTGCTCTGCCATTTCTTCTGGAGTTAGGGTTTGGGCCAGTATCTCCCTATCCCTTGTCTCTCTTAAAATGTTCTCTTGTTCTCTTAAGGCAGCAGCAGCAGCAATATCATCATCTTTAAATGACACATCCTTTTCTGGATAGACCTTGACAAGCTCTTCTTTTGTGACTTTTGCTTTTCCTTTGTCCAGTCTTTTCTTTAATTCTTCTTCAGTTTCCGGAGGAAAATCATCAATGTCTCTATCAAGTTCATCCATTTCTTCATCATACTCTACAGTTTTGGAGCATTCTACTTGTTCAGTTTCTGGTTCAGTGAGTATCAGCTCCACTGTAGCAGTATCTCCTTCATTTACTACTTCTGTTTATACTTCTGTCTGTATGTCAGTTAAGACATCAGTAGTCATATCAGTAGCAGCTACATCCTTCTCAACATTTATCTTTTCAACCCTTTCCTCTGTCTCAACATTCTCTCCATTCCTCTCCACATTTCTCATTTCATCAATGTAGTCATAATCCTGTTCACCAACATCTGATCTATCACCTTCATATTCATCATCCTCAGCTCTTCTCTCCTCACTACTCTCCTCTCTATCATCATAAACATTCATAATCAGTTTTAAACTGTCTGTAGTCTCCACAACTATTAAAGTTTCTTCAACATTCACACCAGAGACAATTGGCATATACTCATTCTACCCCTGTTTTGGGGCAGCTGAGGTCTTCTCAACCTCCTGAACGAGGGCTTGAATTCTCAAATTTGCTTGTACCAACTTCTCTAACAGCATCACATTCTCCTCTGTCACCTCCTCATTTCTTCTTTTTAGCTCAGCATTTTCTTTCAACAAGGTTAGAAGGTCAATATCAGTGGGTGGTGTAGAAGGTGGTGATGTGGTGAAATGTTCATATTCAGACTGTTCTTGGTTTTTGGTGTGGGTTTGAAATATTGATGGTGGTGGTGATTGTGTATGAAGTGGGCTAGGAATGAATGAATCTGTGTGAGTTGGGCTATATGTAGGTGGTGTTTGTGGTGGTGGGGATGTATGTGTTGATGTTTCTGGTTGGCTTATGGTTAGTGGAGTCTGTGGTGGTGATTGTATAATGGGTTGGTCAATGTGTGGTGGTGACTATAGTGGTGTTGGAATAGGTTGTTCTATTTGCTCAAGTTGCTCCCCCTGATCAGGTGCAACAATATCCATAGCTACTCCAGCTCCTCCTTCATTTCCATAAATACCATCATCTCCATCATCAGAATCATCATCATCACTCTCATCATCATCTCCTCCTTCCTCCTCTGAGCTTAACTCAGGCACTGGCATCACATTCAAATTATGGTACAACTACCATGGCAATAACTCAAATGGGACATTTGAGTTATACATATTGGAAACACCTGGATTTTTGATTCTTTTGTATGTGTCAAGGTTTTGCAACAGGTGTATGGTTCCAACAGTGGGTAGATCTTGGAGTTCACTATTGAAGATTGTTTGTAGGAACCTTGGATATTGTAAAAATCTTTTCTTTTCATCCTTCTTCAAGTTTCCTACTAATCCATCAAATATCATCTTTGAAAAATTGAAAGGCAGATCATACATGATTCCAACTGTGGCATTTGCCAAATCATGACTCATCAAGGTCCATGATCCCTTCGTTGGAGCAAATCCATGTATCACGTGGTGAATAAGAAACCTGTACAACATAGGGAACATACCCTTTTGAAATTGTCCATCATGTACATTTCCTTGATACCCCATTGTCTCTTCAAATATCTTCATCAAGTGAGGTGTGCTGAAGTTTATAGAATTGTGATCATCATCATTTAACCGTAGACATCTTCTTATCAACCTTTCTGTAATGTGTATCTCTTTTCTAGCAACGGTTGCTTCTATTCTTTTACCATTGATGTCTTCAACCAGTTCCGCAGATCTCCAGAAATCCAAAGAATGATTTATGTAGATGACAGGGCTTTCAGTGAACGCAAAACTGACATTTGACCGTGCCATCCATGGTATCATCCTCGCCATCGGTTCATTGTCAGGTGTGACTTGTAAAAGTGCACACATGTTGTGTTTTGGTTCGAAGACATATTTTGGTTCATCGTCTGCCATATCTGTTCTTCGAAAAATTTATAACCGAGTCGGAATTAGAGGGCTGATTCAAGTTAGGGTTTGGATTATTGATGAATGCGATGAGTTGGTTTAGGTTTCTTTGTAAGTAAGCAGTTGTAGTGGAAGGAGAGAGAGGGAAAAATAATGTTGAAAATTTTGTCAAACTCCCTCTTATATACCTTTTGAAAGTGGGTTTTTAATGCTTTTTGTCATTTTGTGAATTATTAGTTGTCAAACAGTAACATTATCCACTTGATATATTAAAAACAATATTTACCTTTTAAGTTAATAAAACCTTACTCGGAAAGTTGTAATATATCCAAAGTCTACTCGGTATACATCCACTTACAAAGCTTACCCGGTCAAACCTTGCTTGGTAAATTTTCATTACAAAATTTACAAAGTTTGCCCGAATACTTCCATTAATAAATCATGCTTGGTCAAGTTAATTAATTTAAATTTAAGACATAATGAAGAAAGCTTACCCGAAATACTAGATTTCTTGAGAACTTAATCACAAGGCAAATAATCAAGCATAAACATCAAATAAACATCCTTACCAGGAATCAATCAAGACACTCGTATAAATTTCTGAAATTTAAATTAAAACGCTTAATCTAGCATAAACTCTATCAGATTAAGAAACATATTCAATCAAGCATATTAAAAACATATTCAATCAAGTATACTTGGAAGAATAGTGTGCCCGAGAAATCTTTCATAAGAATAGTGTGCCCGAACAACCTTCTAATGCAAAGTATACCCGAATAACCTTCATATAGTACAAAGTGCGCCCGAAAAGAACTTCTAAAAGACAGTGGACTCGGAAAGTTAAGTTTTGAAATCAACAAGTATATTGAGGGAACAAAAGTGTACCCGAAATATAAAGTGTGCCCGGTAAACAAGGTTTGCCCGAAAACACTTGTAATTTCAAAGAAATCATAAACACAAATATCACAGAGCATGCCAGGTATGAAATTAAAACACATTAACATCTAAGTGTGCAATAGTCTAAAATTTCAGATAGCTTGCTCGAATATCCTATGTTAGCACTAAGCTTGCTAGGATACACACATTCAATCATCAGGTATGCCCTTACCCGAGGGATTTCAATATGTCAAACCATACCCGAAAATGACAAACATAAATAGTAATATCTAAGTGTGCCCGGAAAGATTAACAAACCTTTCCTAACAACATATTCACACAAATCGCAAGGCTTACTCGTTGTACTTATCTAAGTTCACAACGTTTGCTTGAATTAATCAATCAGCATATAAAATGCAAAGCTTGCTTGGAACAAGAAATCCTTGTTAAAAGCTAGCTATAACACATAATCATCTCAAGACTGCAAGCTTGCTCGGGAAATGAGTACAACAGTGTACTCTACCCGGAAAGTGTAAACACTTCAATGCATGCCCGAAAATCATAAACTTAGTCAATAATGACTAAGCTTGCCCGGAAAGGTCATAAATCATCAAACCTAACCCGAAGTAACATATTCAAACATATTCAACTGTTTTGTGCCCGGAAAGGTTATAAATCATCAAACCTTACCTGAACTAACATATTCAGCCTATTAAAGGAAAAATGCAACACTTTTTGACTTAAACCACTTTGTCAAAATATATTTTTCATTTCAGATCATAGTTTAAGAGCAAATGGTGCATTTAGAGATCAAATTTCAGTTATATTTCTTTTCAAAACAGTTTCTTCCTTTTTCTGAAAAGATCTCAAGAATGGGATCATATTGACTAAGTAGCTTTCTCAATACTTCATTCTCAGCATTATTATGACAAAATAGATAGGTTAACAGCAGGTATAAACTTAGCATGAATTTCATCTCTTTGGTGATATGATTAAAGTTCATTTAGTAGCATAATGCATTATTGGTCAACACTATGCTAAGATGCCCCATATCTCTTCTCAAAGCTTATTTGGCTTTCCCCGTATCACCCCAATTTGACTCCAACCTCCTGTATTTGGTCAAAAATTGTTTTTATATGACATAACTTATTGTATTTTTGTATTTTTGAAATCAAACATATATAGAGGTTGAACGTTGGACTTACTGTTAAATAACAGGCATTTCATTCAAGATGAGACAGATTGTGTCAACATCTTTGTAGTTCTAGTTGTAACCCTCTCGTTTGATAAAATATTTAAAACACTTATCAACTTTTGGTTGATTTATTCATACTTCCTCTTGTTTTTTTTTTTTTTTGATATTTTCTCAAATTTTCTTAAATCATGTTCTTTGTCATATTTAAAGATACTTCATTTTTGGTTGACCAAATAACAACATGCTCGTGTATGACTGGGTAGCCACTTTTCTGCCTATCATTCGGAGAGATTTATCATGAGACATGCAAAGACAACTATGTATCTCCACATAAAAATCAGCATATTCATTATGTTTATATCACCTTAGATTTTACATCATCATGGGAAAGCAACCATACATGTTAATAACTATACTAGGGTCTGTTTAGCCTATTAAATCCATATGATTGGCTAAGTAGTCAATGTACTATCATTTCCCATATATTTTCAGTTTAGTATTCAATCACCCCAATATCTCCTCAATGTCAGGTAAATGGCTATCCTGTTTGACCAAAAGTGGTCAACAGGACCAAACATAAATGTGAATATATGTCCTTTCAAAGTCAGAGCTATTGACATAGTTTTAAGGGAAGGAATAAGAAACAAGTCATTTTTGCCCCAAATGCATTCAGCTTTCAGGTCAATGGCTTTCCTTTGAATCTGTAGAGATTTAAGGACCAAACATACACAAGTGCATGTCCTTCCAACTGGGCAAATGACATAGTTTTCAGCAAGAACAACTACTTGACTCTTTTCTTTTTTAAAGAAAATCCTTCTTTATGCTTCTTCAAAGCTTGAACTGAATAATCTTATCATATCTCTACACCACTAAACAACTTGCTCATGTTTTGATCAAAATACAGTGTTTAAGCAAAATTCATTGTAAAAGTTTCATTTCTTTACTTAATTTTGACATAAAACCTATTTTGACATAAACAGTTGTAACATAATCAAATCTTAATCACACTCAACACCATAAGGACAAGCAAACATTAACAACATTCATGTGTAAGCCTATCCTAACACCATCAGATGATCAAATAAAACACATATTCAAGCATTAAGTAGTGATGTCAAATAATCTTACTCTAACAAGTAAATCACAACAGAAAGACTTATTCTAACATCACAAATGCACATCAATTGACAATCATGCAAACATATCAATCAGATCAAACATGTTAAAATTTTGCAATCATAATTAGTTAAAGCACATATCAGACAACATATCAAGTAGCATAATCAATATCATACTCAAGTAACATAATCAAGCATATTCACTGAACATTCATTATGACCTCAACAAAATAATCAATTAGCACATAAAGGTACATAACTAGGCACACATCCTCAATCAGATCTCATCGGAGTTGATCATTCCCAGGGTTTTCAGAAGAAAGTTGAACCTGGTTCTATCAAGTGGTTTAGTGAATAGGTCAGCCAAATTGTCACTTGTATCAACTCTTTGCATTTCAATCTAACTTTTTTTACTGCAATCTCTGATGAAGTGATGTCTGATTTCAATGTGCTTAGTTTTAGAATGTTGAACTGGATTCTTAACAGTAAAGTATGCTGTAGTATTATCAATAAGAATGTGGGTGTTCAAGAAATTCAAACCATAGTCCAGCATCTGATTTTGAATCCATAGAACTTGTGCATAGCAGGCAGATGCAACAACATATTCAGCTTCTGCAGTAGAGATTGAGACAGTAGTATGCTTTTTACATTGCCATGACACTAGCCTTTCACCTAAAAATTGACATCCTCCTGAGGTTGACTTTCTGCTCATGTTACAGCCATCATAATCACTGTTTGTATATGCAATCAGATCAAAAGATTGGTTTTTTGGATACCAAATCCCTAAGTCTGGTCTTCCCTTCAAATATCTGAATATTCTTTTAACAACAGTCATGTGGGAGACTTTTGGACTTTATTGGATCTTGCACACACACATACAGCAAACATGATATCTGGTCTTGTTGCAGTCAGATACATCAGAGATCCAATTTTGTCTCTATATTCATGTTCATCTACAGGCTCCCCCTTTTCATCTGCAATCATCTTTTCTTTGGTGTCCATTGGAGTTGAAGCAGTCTTATACTCAAGACAGTTGAACTTGTTCAAGATGTCCTGCACATATTTGTTTTGGTGAATGAAGATCCATCAGCTTTCTGTTGAACTTGTAATCCAAGAAAGAAGTTCATTTCTTCCATAGAGCTCATACTGTATTTGTATTTCATTACCCCTTCAAACTCCATACACATTTGCTCATTTGTAGAACCAAAGATGATGTCATCCACATACACTTGTAACAGAAGCAAGTCTGATCCCTTTCTTTTGTAGAAGAGTGTCTTGTCAATGGCTCCTCTTTTAAAACCATTTTCAAGAAGATGGTTTGACAGCTCATCATACCATGCTCTAGGAGCCTGATGCAATCCATAAAGGGCTTTGTTTAACTTATACACCCTGTTTGGATACATTGGATCCTCAAAACCTGGAGGTTGAGCTACATACACCTCTTCATCAATCTTTCCATTTAGGAATGCATACTTAACATCAAGCTGAAACACCTTAATGTTCTTTGAGGCAACATATGCAAAAAGATCCTGATAGCTTCAAGTCTTGCAACAGGTGCAAAGACTTCCTCAAAGTCTATTCCTTCTTCCTGAAGACATCCCAGTGCTACAAGTCTAGCTTTATTCTTAATCACCAAACCCCTCTCATCCCTTTTATTTCTATAAACCCATTTTGTTCCAATTGCATATCTGTCCATTGGCATATCAACAAGATCCCACACATGTAGGTCTCTGAACTGTGCCAATTTTTCTTGCATTGCTTCCACCCAACTATTATCTTTTAATGCTTGAGCAATGTTCTTTGGCTCTATTTGGGATAGAAAACAAGAGTAAAGACAGATGTTTGCAATTTCAGAATGACTTGTTGTTACTCTTTCATGTAAATCTCCAATGATGTTTTCAGAAGGATGATTCTTTTCCAAATAAGGAATTTAAATAATCATATTTGTAGACAAATTTGTGTCAAGATTTGTTTCATTAAGCTCTGGTTCTTCAATGATCAAATCCGTTTCTGCATCATGAAATTCTGGTGCTTCATCATTATGTTGTCCAGAAGTAGATGCACCATTGTTTTCTAAGTTCTATCTTTGAAATAGATCTTGAAATCTTGCAGTAGAGGCAACTTCTTCTCCACTTGCATGGTTTCTTGAGTCACCCTCATTCTGAACTTGATCATTCTGTACATCTTGATTGTCTTGAATGTTCTCAACATGATCATGTTCACCAATGTCACATGAGGAATTCTTCACAAAAGTATACTCCTTTTCTTTTCTAGCAACCTTCTTCCATAATTCTTCCAAGTCCAATGATTTCTCCTTTTTCTTTTCAATTTCACTGGTCTTGTAGAAAGATTCATCAAAGTCTTAAGGATAAATCGTGAAGGACCTTATCAATTTCTCATGATCAAACAATCATGCTGCACCATCAACTGTATTGAATTGATTCTCATTAAAGATGATGCCAGATGATTCTATAACACTCAAGTGATCTTTCACATAAACTCTGTATACTTTTGAGTGTGTAGAATATCCAACAAAGAAACAATCCAGGGATTTTGTTTGAAACTTGTTCAAATAGTCCCTTGTGTTCAGAAGAAAACATTTGCGTCCAAAGGGCTTGAAAAACTTGATATAAGGCTTTCTGACCATAGCAGGCTGTATTTATGGCTTCAGCCCAAAAAGTGACAGGCAAGTTAGCATCTGCTAACATGGTTCTTGCAGCTTCAATTAAAGTTCTATCTCTTCTTTCTGCTACACCATTTTGTTCAGGAGTTCTAGGAGCTGAGAATTGTTGTTGTATTCCTTTTGCTTCATAAAATTCTTGCATAACTCCATTCTTGAACTCAGTGCCATTGTCACTTCTCATCATCTTCACTTTCTTATACAATTTGTTCTCAATCATTGTTACACAACCTTTAATCAACTCTGCAGTTTCATCCTTGGTACTTAGGAAATAAACCCAAGTATATCTTGAATAATCATCAATGATCACAAGACAATATCTTTTCTTTCCTATACTTGGCACACTCACAGGACCAAAGAGATCCATGTGTAGTAATTCAAGTACTTGATCAATTGAGTTGATGAGCTTTGTCTTATGAGTAGATTTGTGTTGTTTTCCCTTTTGGCATGAATCACAATGATCTTCCAATTTGAACTCTCTTGTAGGTAAGCCTATGACATGCTCACCTTTGACAAGTCTATTCATGTTCTTCAAGTTCACATGACAAAGTTTCCTATGCCACAATTTTGACTCATTTTCAGTGGCTTGGACACAAAACATGCACCTCCTCTTGAAACAGCTTCTTTCATATTCAATTCATACAAGTTGCCATTTCTTGGTGCCATCATTATAATCATTTCAGGTGGAATCACAAATTCAGGTTTTAAAATGAAACAGTGTGAATCATCAAAACTGACTTTGTATCCCATATCACACATTTGTGATATGCTAAGTAGATTGTACTGAAGATCTTCAACATGAAACACATTATCAAATGAGACTTTCCCATTTGTTAAGATTCTTTTTCCAACAATCTTTCCACCATTTTCATCACTCCCAAAAGCTACAGGACCTTCATACTTTTCTTCATAATTGACAAGAGATCTCTTGTCACAAGTCATGTGCCAAGAACAACCACTATCCATGTACCATATGTCATTCAGAGGAGTGGACTGATCCTGCACATAAGAAAAAGTTTGATTAGTTGAGTGATGAAGTGCAAGCCCATCAACTTGCAGTTCATCAGATTCAGTTTCAGACACAGCTTGGGAAGTGAGTGTTGTTGGGTCAGGATCTTCATGAGTAACTTCTAAGTTGTCTGAATTTTCTGTTTCATAACCACACTCTCTTGGAGTTTTGACTAGTGAGGTTGAATTCTGGTACTCAGTAGAGTCAGTGTCATACTCTTTTATCACATAGTCCTTCTTTTCAGAGTAGTCTCTTACATCTACAACTATCTCAACCTAATCTCAGTCTTAGGTTTCCAAAGGAATCCTTCGGGTTCAAATCCATATTTCAATAAGAACTTCTCATCACCAGTGAGTTCTGTTGGTTTCTTTCTAGGATATGCATCTTTTCTTCTTGTCTTCTCACTGCTTTATGATCTTTGAGAACTATCAGCTTTGACAGATTGAGTATCCCTTTTCGGGATTGTTCTCAAGGATTGAGAGTCCTTCTTAACAGTTTTCACATGCTTCACTTTGTTCACATGTTTCTTGACTTTCAGTGAATGCCTCTGACTCCCTTTTTCCAGAACTTCCTCTTCACAAATATTTCCCATACTCAAATATTTTTCATACTTCATTTTGTTGGCCACAAAGTCTTGTCCATACCTTGTTTCATCTGGGACATGAAAAGGCTTGAATTTGAATCTTTCATTACAGGAGTCTGTATGATGACCATACTCATCACACTTCTTGCACCAAACCTTTCCTTTGAATACTTCATGTTCTTTTGGTTTCTTGAACCTTTCACTTGGTCTTGGTGAATTAACTCCAATTGTCTTTTTAGATTTTAAACTGTCAAAATCAATGAGAAGGGAACAAATTCAGCTATCTTTATATCACTTCTTTCCACTTTCCCTTTAACAAAAACAATTTCTCTTATACTCAAGAGTTCTTCCTCTATGTTTTCCATTTGTCTTGATTTCCTCTTTTCATATTCTTCTATTATTTCTACTTCTCCAATGTCAAAATCTTCAATGCTTGAGAAAATAGGGTAAACTGGAATAAAGTTTTCAACATTCACATCTTCTTTCATCTTTTTCTTGTTGTTCTGCTTTATCCTTTCCAATACTTCTTTGCTTGGAGGCCTTAAAGCATTGTAATTTACCTTCTTTCTTTCACAAATGTCAAAAGAAACATGTTCTCTCTTTGTTCTTTCATTCTGTTTCTTCATTCTTGGTGTGACAGGTGGATACTTTGGACGTTTATCAATGGATTCTGGCTTCTTGAATCTTCTTCCTTTTTCAGCTGCTTTAATTTCCTCTACAGTGATTTGATCACTTAAATCACTCAAGTCATCTTGATACAAATCAATTGACTCAAGGTCATCTTTAGAGACTTGAAATCCAATTGATTTTTCTTCTTTCAACTCTTTCTTCACAACAAACTCTCCTTCTTCAGTCACCTCAACATTCTTATACAAATCCACAAGTTCTTCTTTTTCTTGAAAGACATCTTTGAATTGTTGTAGATATGCATTTCTTTTCTCTTTATCAACTTTTGGCATAAAGTTGTTGTTGAAAGGTAGTGGTACTGCTTTGTACTTGTCTTCTTCCTTAACTTGGTTTAAAATTCCACAAATATTTTCAGTGGAAACCAAATTCTTCAAGAATTCATTATCAGCATGCAATTTTGTATTCAGCACCTTCTCTTCTATAATCATTTTCTTCAACCCATCAATTTCAGTTGTGAATCTTTTCTGAGCTCTGTAACTGTTTACACAGTCTTCTTCCAAACTTTTCATTCTCTCTTCACTCAATAGTTCACTTGCCTCATATGCATTAATGATACTTTGTTTCTTAAAACACTCACTTTCCAGCTAGCCTACCTTAAATTTTAGTTCATTGATAACTTCAGTTAAATCAATAGTAGGAGCAAAATGTACCTGAGATGATGATCCAGCTTTTTTCTCAATTATAGCCATGAATGCTACATTTGCCCTCTTGATATCATCTGCAATGTCTTCTTCATGATTGCTCTAATCAAAGTTACCCTCATGCTATGTTGTGACAACAACATTTACTTGATTTCTCAATTGGTTTTGGTTGGCTGGAACAGTGTTGTTTAGAACATTTTGAAGGTTTTGGTTGTTTCTTTGAAAACCTTGATTTTGAGGAACTCCTTGATCATGATTGTTCATTTGAGATTGGAAGTTGTTGAAGTTGGGATTATAGTTGTTGTTGGGGTTGTTGTTGAGGTTGTTGTTGTTTGGTCTCTGCTGATACTAAGGCTGCTGTTGATATTGAGGCTGCTGATTTCTTGGTTGGTTCTGAACTTGGTTTACCTGGAAATTTCTTGGCATGTTACATTCTCTTGCAAATGACCAGACTATTGGCAATTGTAGAAAATGGCTTTTGACTTGTCAAAACCAATTCTTTCATTTGGTCCTGATAGAAGTGACCTACCAGTCCTGTTGTGAAGCCTCTTGCTTCTGAGAGCCAACATAGTTGCTTGCCACTGCAAATCAATATCCTCCAAATCATCAGCATCTATCTGTTCAAGATCATCTTGCACTACACTTGTGTGAATCAAATTCTTTGCAACAAATGCATTATATGACTCAATGAACATTGAAATCAAAGTCTGTGTATCATTGCTTTGACCATGTCCACCACTAGTGTGAGGAACATTCCCACTTGCCATAGAGGCAAAATCAGTTCCATCAATCAGCTGCACATTGAATCTTTGTTGGTTTCCTTGATTGCTTGTGCTAACACCAACAAATGATTTTGGAGTATCAGAATTATGTTCAACAGGTTCTTCAATGATAGGAATCTGCTGTTGATTCTTGGTAGTCAGATTACCCATAGGTGCAATCAATGCATTTGAAACATTGAAGCAGGGTCTTTCCTCCTTAATCATCTCATTATCTATCATTTCTATCTCAGCAACTTGAAGAAAGCACACTACATCATATACTTTTAGCTCATTGAAGTTGTGATTTGTAAGGATGAACCTGCAGGCAGTATACCATTCCTTTGGCATAGAGTTGAGCAGCTTGGTGTTGAGATCAAAATCAGTCATGACATAGTCTGTGGTTCTGAGATCATTCACAATTGCTAAGAACCTATTCAGAATTGATTTCAACCTTTCTCCTTCTTTATACTTGAATCTTTCTAGCTGCTGCTTCAATCTCTGTTTCTTGATGTTCTTGAGTTCAACATTTCCTTCAAACATTTCAAGTATTGCATCATACATTGCCTTGGCATTGGGATGATGTGCAACCTTGGTAAGTATTTCCCAAGACAGACCTAGCTTCAACATCGCTAAAGCCTTGTCATCAACCTTTCTCGTCTTTTTTCTCACAGCAGCAGTGGCTGCTGGATTTGCACCTTCTTCAACTTCCCTTTGTGGACCATTTTTGATTGAATTCCACATATCATCATCATTGTAGTAAACGGCTGCTTCAAACAAGACCTTCCATTTTGTGAAATTTTCCTGTCCATACAATCTAGGAATCTTGTTAGTAGACTCCTCTTGTTCCTCATAACCAGACATTTTGTGAAAACAAAAAGTCTTTTCTTTATAAAAATAGAGTTTCAAAATATTCAGATCTGAAAATCGATTGTTCAGATCTGAGGTGTCTGATTCGATAAGATCAAGATATAAATATAAAGATTAAAACTTGAAATAGAACAAGGAAGAGAAAGCACCAAAAGATTTTAGATCTGGAAGAAAAATGAAGAACAAAGCTGCTGAAGTCACTTTTCAATGTAACAGTGGTCTGCTTACGTCATTCTTCTTCAAATCTTCAATCAGCAACAATCTTTCTAAAATAGCAGTAATCAGCTCTGATACCACTTGTCTGGTCCCTCGATTTCAGCTGGATCTTACTTAATCATGTCATAACTCACACAAATTGATGTGTCGACAAGGGAGTTAATGACAGGTTGCTATATTTAGAAAGATATCCGTTTGTTAAAGGCGAAATCAATAACAAACATACGGTTGCATAAACAGTATTCAATAGTAATCAATACCTACAAGATTCACTCAAAAGATTTCCATTTATATAGTATAAATCATACAAATTGGATAATCAATTTAGGGTTTCTTGAAGGTTTATCCGTACTAAGAGAGACGTCACACACACAATATTCTATTCTTAATAAGTGTCTGTCTGCCTTTTCCGTCTTCCGTATGTGCCGCAGGAGGTGTGCCCTAAATTATTCTATTTATAGGCCTGACACCTCCTTTACAGCTGCCATTCTTTCTAGAAACCCCAAACGTAAATACATATTCAAATAACATAATCAGAAATATTCTTAATGTAAAACAAGTCTTCCGGGTAGGCTTTGCATTAATCTTCATTCTCCGAGTACGCTGTGTACTCTGCCATCCTTCAGGACATGGTAACATAGAAGTGTGCCCGGGATCAGTTTCCGGGTAGACTTTACTTGAAGAGTATTTTACCAAGTAAAATACTCACCGGGTAGACTTCAGTCTTCTTGACTTTGCCCGGTAAACCCTTACGAGCAACCTTGTTCTTCAATGGTCCATTTCAACGCTTTGCTAAAAAATAACTTATCAGCAAAGTGTACTCGGGAGTACTGTACCTTGCTTGAGTTGAACCTTGCCCGATGTTACTTAGAGATATTTCATTTACATCAACCTTGTTCGGACCACTATTATTAATGAATACCTTGCCCGGTCTTCCAATCTCTTGGCTTCATGGACTTGGTTAGCCAAAAGCTTACTCAGGAGTGAACCTTACTTGGCTATGAAGAACAGACTTGCTTGACAAAGTGAATCTTGCTCGGATTTACATAAACTAGTGAACCTTTCCTGGCAATGCACTAATTTGAAAACCTTGCTCGGATATCCACTAAAGAAGACTACTTGAAGTAAACCTTGCACGATAGACAAAATATCGTACCCGGCTAAGTAAAAGCATGCTCGGAGGTCTAAGGTGTGCGCGGATCCATACTTAGCGAATTCTGAGGAGGTTGAGAAGATTCCAATCTTCCATGTACTTCATTTTGGTCAAATCTTTGACTCAACAATCTCCCCATTGGGTCAATTGTTTGACTCAACACTAGCAAAGCTGGAGGATTTTTAATTTCGTTTTTATCACTTGTTGGGCCTTGTTTTAGGTATTTAAACATCTTTAACTTAAACCTAAAGATAACCTGAAGACGCTATCCGATTTTAAGAGTTATTGAAGCTATCTTTCGAGTTTCGTGGTGATTTTGAAGGCAAGAGGACAGCCGGTGAAGAGCTACACGTTCACGTTTGAAGTTTTACGGGTTTTATCATCCTTGATTCTTCGTTCTTTAGATTTTCACCATGCTTTCAGTTTTAATTGTTTTGTTTGATTTAGACGTTATGATTCTAGGCTGAATTCCATAAACTACCTAGGTCGTGATGAATCTTAGTTCGGTTTGATTTTTGTTTGGATTTCGTTTCGTTATGGATTTTATGTTCTAAGTAAACTGTTGAGTTTTGATTTAATTAATGCGTATAATTGCTTGGTTTTGTTTACTTGAATTTATCGTTTCACATTACCCTTGTTGATTGTTTCATAGGATAGGGTTTTATTAGATCATTTGCTGTGTGTTCTTGACTAGTTTGTGATTAATATCGATTAAAATAATAGAAACAATAAAATCAATTAAACAGATAAAATGAGCTGCTAGTCTAAAACGCTGCTTGTCGGGATTGCTAGATTTAGTTCTTCGTAAGGAGTCCGTCTAGGTTTGATTGTCAGCTTAGTCTATTAAGTTAATTGAGTCTGCTTTGCTATCTTTGAATTCCGCCGCTGTAAGGTAGGTTTTCGTCATAAAAGATACTTAGACATAAGCTATTAAATAACCGTAAAGAAGTTTAATTAATAAACTGGTGAGTCTTAAAACTTGATAGAAATCCATAGGCGTCTTCCGGAAGTTCAAAGGTCCTGTTCGGGTTTCCTGTCAAGGGTCTATTTCATGATCCCAGTTCCATAACTTGAGTTTTCCATTTATTTAAAAACCGTAACTTTTGGGATTCTGGCCTAGGTAGTTATCTTTATTATCTGAATCAATCCAAGTTTTCTTAATTGTTTTCTTTAGTAAAATTAATTAGGTTAAGTTTTTATATTAAGTTAATTAATTAAGTAGTAATGATTATGTTTTATTATTATTATTATTATTATTAGGGTTAGGGTTTTATATTTTATTAATTAGTTTATTATTAATTTAATTAAAGTAATAATTAGTTAATTATTATTTAGTTTTAATTATCAGTATTAAATTCCCCCTCAAATATTATTAATAAATAGTCGTGTCTTGTACTTGAGTCTTGTTTGCTTATTTCGTAATTTCAAGAGTCTCGTGGGTTCGATATCCGGACTTACTTAGCTGGACTAGAGTCGATCGGTTCACTTTCCAGTTAGTAGTTTAAGTTAAGTTTAAGGGTTCAGAGTATTACTTAGTGTCTATATTAGTATAATTTTAGTTATTTATTATTTGGCTACTTTTAGCACACCAGTCATAGAAGATGGTTCGAAAATCGGCCTATAAAAGATTAGCAACATAAACATCTCCTCCTTTAGCTTGTTTATATCCTTCCCACCAAGTTTGTGCGTCATCTTCCAGTTTGTAGGTTGCCAGCCTAACCTTGTACTGATCGGCAACTCCAAGAACTTCAAAGATCTTCTCAATATGGGCTATCTAGTTTCTTGCTTCGATGGGATTAGTTGCATGGCTGAAAGATTTCGGCTTTTGCTTTTGGAATTTCTCTATCCACATGTGTATACCATTAGGAGTATTGTTTATGGTGTTCTCACCCGTGGCAAGACCAGAATTGTGATTACCATTGGTGTGTTCTTGGGGACGAGTTTGTTGAATAACGGCTTCAACAGTTTGAGCAACAAGAATCGGAAGCAAACCAGTAATAGCTTGGTTTACAGCAGCAATAACATTTAGATCAACTGTGGTTTCGTTAGAAGCAGTTTCATTGTGAGGGCGGTCAGTGCGAACATTTCTACAAGGCTGACGACGAGGAGGCATCTAAAAGAATAGGCGCAAGGATTAGAATATCATAATGATTTATAACTTAATCATATCCTATATTCTACCCATTCCTCACAGGTATTAATTACTATGTTTAAGTTTTATACAGGATAGAGTAACCTGGCTCTGATACCATAGTTGTAACACCCCACCCGGATTGGGCTGACGTGTCACAATAAACATGGTTTCTGAACAAAAGACATTATTTTATTTATTTACTTGTTAAACTTATAATACATTAGATAAGGTAAACTTAATACTATTTTAGAAACTAGCACGATTAAAAGATAGTTTATTATGATCTTGATTCTTTATTCCTCTCTTTTAACCCCGCCCATAGTAACCTGTGTACCTGTAAAAAAAATAATAACGACGGAATGAGCCGAATGCTCAGTAGTAAATAGTAGGCTCAAAATAATTTAATGAAACGTAATTTAGATTGAACCTATGATAATGATACGATGCAAAGTAACTTAAATAAAATAAATCGTATCATACGGATCTACCCATGAGCGAACATAAAACGTGACAACATACAGGTAGCTACTCCTTCATATTTATCACATAAGATGGCGAGTTGGCATACCCGCTATCTATCTCCTTAATATTAATCCTAGGACCGATCCATACGCCTCATAATAGTCATATGTACCACTTGTACTTAAGAGACGCCGTGAACTAATCTCACCGTCACGGGTGGTGCACATGTTGTCGATGCCGCAACAACATGCTCGTGGGACACTCCACGAGAAGCGACACTCAGGGTATCGGAATACAAATGAACTTATTCATATAACTCATAACAAACATATTTTCGTACCATATATCGGAACATGCGATAATGAGTATAATCAAACATAATAATATCGTATGACATTAAAGCTAAATCTAATGTTTAATCAGAACTAGAATTCAACGGACATCCAAATGAAATGGTAATTCAAAGACGTGAGGAGTTATAAAATATATATTAACTCAATGGGTTTATATCAATTAAATATGAAAGCAATGGAAAGTGGGGGTAAGGATCCGTACCTTTAGTGATCGTGATTTCGTAAATGAGTATTCACTTGTTTACGAGCATTTGTATAGACCTGTATATTTTAGTTGTATTCTTATTAGAATAATATTTCATTGCTATTATTGTATGTGTTGTTAAACAAATAATTTAATTATAGTATAATAAAGGTTTGTTGATAAAAGTTTATTGTTATAATCTATTTATATTCATAATTTTTAGAAAATTCTACTATATTTATTTATATGTTCGTTTTCCCCATATACGTTATGAAAATCATTTTTATCAAAATAAAATAATTTAATGATTTAAAAACCCTTACATGGGATTTATTATTTACAATTAAACTGATTGGTCAAATCCAATAAAATTATATGTAGTTGACTTTTAATAAATACCCACTGCCCAACTTGCACATTTTTCTTATTTATTTATTTGTTTTGTACTAGCTTCATGCCTCCAGTTTAACCAGTTTATTGAATAGTCGGAAGTTGAGTATCTATTAATTTAGAGTAAGTCAGTTTACTACCTCTATGAAGTTAAACAAATTTGATTGATGTTACAGAGTTCTGCTGAAAAATGGTCTCCTTCCATATATAATTTACTGGAAAAGTGCAGGTTGGTCGGAAAACCGCTCCTAGAGATTTTGAACGTAACTATGTGATGGAACTAACACGATGAATATGAGATTAACAAACGGTCATAATAAAAAGAAAGTACGTCGGTTCCGCTGTGATGTCGGTTCCGCTGGTCGGAAGGGGTAGCGGTGGAACTTGCTCACGGTAGACAAGCCGCTCGATCAGACTTATGCACCAACTCCAGTTACCGTTGTCCTCGTACACGTCTATAGATGGGCGGTGCCTCTTCGGTGCGGGGGCTGCTAGTGTTGGGACTACTCGAGGTGGTGATGGGTTGGGTAGATGCGTTTCCTTTCCTGGGGCGTGGGACACCGGGTCGGATGATGATGATGATGGCGTCGACATCCCTACAGGATAAGTCGTGTATGCGCGCGTATGAGTGAATGAGATAAAGAGAGAAAGAAAACGAAAGATTAAATATAATATATATATATATATATATATATATATATATATATATATATATATATATATATATTTATATATGTAGTGCGTATAATTATAATTAATGGGTCATTGCGGTTATAGTCTAGTATGCATGCAATTTTAGTTCGCTATAACCAATGGCTCTGATACCAATCTGTCACGCCCTCAAAATCCACTAACGGAGTTTTACCGTCAGAGGGTGTGAACTAACAGGATCGGAATCATTAGTTATAATCAAACACCATAAATAAAGTTTTCAAACAACCAAGACATCAAGTCTTAAGTATAAATGCGGAAGCGTAAATTGTCAAGCAAAAAGTTGCACCACACAGGACGACCTAAAAATTAAAAGAAGCTTTTTAAAACAATGGTGTTTAGCGAATGCATGTTCTAAACCGCGTACTCTCCTTGGCTACCTGAGAATAACATACTAAAAGTGTCAACGTAGGGTTGGTGAGTTCACAGGTTTATATAAATAAAGTGTTTGCGTTTTAGCGTTTACGTTTTCCGTTACCAGATAGTGTAAGTCAATTATGTATTACTAAGTGTTCGACACCGAAGCTGACTGTTTATCAATTGCCATGCCACCATGTCAACCACGACTATGGTAATGTGTTAGCCAAGATTACACCTACTCGACCTACAGTCGAGCTTAGTGTTGGGTGGGGTTTGTTAAACCCAGTAGTACTACTCAACAGTGACTCGCTATTATCCAAATATTAACCGGTTCGATGTTATGAAGGACTTTAGTTGGTTTGTTTGCCATTTAGCCTTACAAGTAATATATAAAGAATAACAAAATCTAAAGCGTGGAGTATGTTATCTTCCCCTAATAAAAGCGTTTAAAAAGAGTAAAAGGGGCCGTGAAACTCACTGTTTGCTAAGGTAACCAAAAAGATCCGAGAAAGGTGTGAGTCACACAAAATCCTCACTAGTGTTCTAAAAACAAAACGAGATTTTCTAAGTATTGAGCTACGAGTGAGTCCCTAGACTCGACACATACAACTTATGCATGAGGTGCGTTTCGTATTTCGTTTGTGAAATAAATGCGACTCGCCAAACACATTGGTGATAAGTTACACATGTGAAAAAGTATCTAAGTGTCAAGTATTAACATCGTTCAATAATAGAAAATATCCCCACAAGGGCAATTTAGTCAAAACACAGCAAACATCGATCAGTTATGCACTTTTCATCATAATTCAAGCAACTCAGCTGTTAAATTGTCCAGACAGATTTTCACTCGACAAGATTACTCTATTTAATAAATCCTAAGATGTCAAATAAATCACCAAAATTCATCACAGAAGCACACGTGAGTTAGGTTTCTAAAGATATTTTTATTATATTTTTATCATATACGGTTTTATGACAATGATCAAAACATCACAGCAAACACACATAAATCATTATCATGCGTAACAGAATGTTAACTGTTATTCCTGATTCATGACAAATCCAATTAATGCAAGACCAATTGGGTTAGATTCCTAACTCCAAATATTAACTTCCAGAAGTGGAACCAACCTATTTGGTCTTGTCGTTTATGAGATATCTTAGTCGCAAAACAGCCTAACAGCAGGTCTCCCGAATCAGCCTTGCACAACAGTTTTGTAAAATAATAAAAACTAACTTTTACACGGTCAAAATTTACAAACTCGGACTTTTCAGAAACTAGACTCGACCTAGTATATTATAGAATCAACAATCACATCAAAACATAATATTAACATCGAGTTACAGCGATTTAAAAACGAATTCATGAATCTGTCCAGCATTAGTTTTCATCAAAACTCAACATACAATTAACCTATAAACTATAACTCACACATACAATCCTCTAGATGCTTAATTCACCAACCATGCATCTCAATTTCACTTTACACACAAAATTAGGGTTTTACTTCAAAGTTCAATTTCAAGAAACATATAATTAACCATCAATAACAACACAACTAGTTATCAATTCACTAGTAATCATCAACAAACACATAATTAAACCCTAACTCATGTTAAATCATCACTTTCAAGATTTAGGGTTTTGATTAACACATTCAATAGCATAATTAAACTCATAGAATAGAAAGAGGGGATGTTAATTACCTATCAAGAACCTTGAATCCTTCAAAACAAGCTTGAAAAAGAGATTGTATGTGTGTGTGTTGTAGGTTACGGCTGCCAAGAGAGGGAGGGGGGGGGGGGGGGGAGACCGATCGTACAAGGGAAGGGAGGGGTTAGGGTTGTGTAATAAGTTGTTTATATTATTTACTATGTTACACTTAACCCCTTGAACTTCAAGTTACTCGATTTCTAGCATAAAATAGGCTTTTGCATCTTGAATTAATGTTTTATATATAAATATCAAGTAACACATAGACTTAACACATACTTGTCAAACACTAATTGTTTTGATATTTTTCGTTTGTTCACCAACGTTTTGAGTCGACTCGTGTGTGTTTCGGTGAATTTTCGAAAGACTACTTTTGTAGTGATTATCAAGCGTCATTTAAAACCCTTATTTAAATGTAATGAGATATGCGTTACAGTTCGTGTGATCTTAAGTTTGAATTAACGGAGTTCGGATAAACAGGGTTAACCTGAAATTGACGAGTGTCACATCATTCTCATGTTGAAAGAATTTTCGTCCCGAAAATTTGAGTCAAGTCGCGATGTGTGTCTGAAAAAGGAAAAAATTTTCAGTTTGTCATATCATCCCATAGTAGAAAGAAATTTCGTCCCGAAATTGAATTCATACCTCTGGTGACTTCAGACGGTTTGTCGGCTTTCGCGGTTTTCGGTGTTTGGTCAACCCTTCAAAAAGGTCAGGATACTTTTTCATCATTTGATCCTCGCGTTCCCACGTGAACTCTGGTCCACGTCTCGAGTTCCAACAAACTTTAACGATAGGAATCTAGCTGAGTTTGAGTGTTTTGGTCTCCCAATCCAAAACTTGGACTGTTTTTAGATGAAGCGTAATTGTTCATCAACTTGCAACTCGCCCAAAGGAGCTGCTTGGGTTTCGTCAGAAAGGCATTTCTTCATGTTGGATACATGGAAAATGTTATGTACACCACTGAGATCTGTTGGTAAATCCAATCGGTATGCTACCGGACCAACACGTTCAGTTATCCGGTAGGGGCCAACGTATCGTGGGTTGATTTTGTTTCGCTTTCCAAAGCGAACTACACCTTTCCAAGGTGAGCCTTTGAGTAAAACTTGGTCGTCCACTTGGAATTCCAGAGGTTTTCGACGCTTGTCGGCGTAACTCTTTTGGCGATCTCGTGCTGCTGCCATGCGGTTTCATATTTGGACAATCTTTTCAGAGGTTTCAAGTACTAATTCTGGACCAGTGATTAGGCTATCACCCACTTCTGCCCAGCAAAGAGGTGATCGACACTTTTGTCCGTACAACGCTTCAAACGGCGCTGCCTTAATGCTTCCATGGTAGTTGTTATTATACGAAAACTCTACCAATGGCAAGTGGGGTTCCCAACTTTTCCGAAATCCAACACGCATGCACGAAACATGTCTTCCATGGTCTGAATGGTGTGTTCACTTTGTCCATCCGTTTGAGGATGTATGCTTTGCTCATATCAAGGCGGGTGCCTAGTGCGCTTTGTAGTGACTTCCAGAAGTGCGAAGTGAAACGGGAATCTCGATCAGATATGTTTGAGACAGGCACTCCGTGTCTAGACACTACTTCTTTCATATAGATGCGAGTCAGTATTTCCATTTTGTCCGATTCCTTGATCGCTAAGAAATGCGCAGACTTAGTCAATCGGTCAACGATCACCTAGATGGTATCGCATATCGTCAGTGTTTTGGGTAATCTCGTGATGAAATCCATGGAAATATGTTCCCATTTCCACGTTGGGAGTTACGGTTGCTGTTGCAGACCAGATGGTTTCTGTTACTACAATTTGACTCTTGCAAATTTCAAGCATTTGCTCACGTAGGTGGCAATGTCAGCTTTCATGTTTGGCCACCAGTAATGTGCCTTTAGGTCATGGTACATTTTATCTGAGCCAGGGTGAATGGAATATCGGGACTTGTGTGCTTCGTCCATCACCAGATTTCTCAGGTCTCCATATCGAGGGACCCAAATCCGGTTTTTGAAATATCGGACCCCGTCCGATTTGGTTTCAAGATGCTTGTCCATGCCCCGCATGAGTTCTGATGGGAGGTTATCGTTTTTCAATGCTTCGAGTTGAGCATCACGAATCTGATCAGGTAAGTTGGCGTGAATCGTGAGTTGTAATGCTCGCACCCGTCTAGGATTATCGGTTTCTTTTCTGTTGAGAGAATCGGCCACTACATTGGCCTTGCCCGGGTGGTACTTGATGGCACAGTCATAGTCCTTAAGTAGCTCGACCCAACGATGCTGTCACATGTTCAACTCCTTTTGATCGTAGATATGTTGGAGGCTCTTGTGGTACGTGTAAATGGTAAACTTGGCACCGTACAAGTAATGTCTCCATATCTTAAGAGCAAACACCAAAGCTCTGAGTTCCAAGTCATGGGTCATATAGTTCATCTCTTGGATCCGTAGTTGTCGAGAGGCATAGGCTATAACCTTCTCGAGTTGCATTAACACGCAACCGAGACCCTGTATCCATGCGTCACAATGCACCTCAAAATTTTCCGTTCCCTCGGGGAGGGCTAGGATAGGTGCGCTACAGAGTTTTGTTTTCAAGAGTTGGAAAGCAGACTCCTGCGCGTCACCCCAATTGTACTTAGTACCCTTGTGTGTCAGTGCCGTGAGAAGTTGGGCAATATTTGAAAATCCCTTGATGAAACGTCGGTAGTAGCCAGCTAGTCCTAGGAATTGTCGCACCTTGGTCGGAGTCTTAGGTGCTTCTCAGTTTTTGATGGCCTCTACCTTGCCTGGATCCACATGGATACCATTCTCATTGATCACATGCCCTAAGAATTGAACCTCGAGAAGCCAAAATTCGCATTTCGAGAATTTAGCATACAGTTGTTCCTTCTTTAGCAATTCTAGCATTAACCTCATGTGTTCTTTTTGGTCGGTCTTGTTTTTGGAGTAAACGAGGATATCATCAATGAAAACAATCACTAACTTGTCGAGGTACACCTTGCATACTCTGTTCATGAGATCCATAAACACGGCTGGTACGTTGGTTAAGCCAAAAGGCATAACCGAAAACTCGTAGTGGCCGTACCGAGTTCTGAATGCCGTCTTTGAATGTCCTCTTCGCGCACTCTCAATTGATGGTAACCAGATCTCAGATCAATATGAGTAGTAACTCGATCCTTGAAGCTGGTCGAACAGATCATCAATTCGGGGTAGGGGATAACGGTTCTTGATCGTCACCTTGTTCAGCTCTTGGTAGTCGATGCACATGCGGAAAGTCCTTTCTTTCTTTCGAACAAATAGGACAGGGGCTCCCCACGGTGATGAGCTAGGTCGGATAAAACCTTTATCAAACAAGTCTTGTAATTGAGTGCACAAATCCTGAAGCTCTGCCTGTGCGAGCCGATACGGGGCTCGCGCATTGGGTGCCGCACCGGGGGCTAAGTCGATTTGGAACTCAACTTTTTGTATGGGTGGGAGTCCTGGCAAATCTTCTGGAAAATCGCGCACAATCGGTATATCCTCGATCCGATCTCTTCTGTGGGTTTCTCAATTACCTGAGCTAAGATCGCCGAATGACCCTTTCGTAAATATTTTTGTGCCTTCACGAGGGTGATGATGCTGGTGGTCATGCCGCTCTTCTCGCCCTGTATCGAGATGATTCCGCCGGAAGGAGTAGTGATATGAAAAATCTTGTCGTGGCATATAATCTCAGCTCTATTCTTGGATAGTCAGTCCATGCCGATAACGACGTCGAAACTACTAAGCGTAAAGGGTATGAGGTCGATATCGAAAGTATGACCCGACAGTTTTAACTTACATCCCGCTAGTACATGAGTTGTTTCTATAGACTTACCGTCAACTAATTAAACAAGAAACTTAGCATCTAACGGGGTTGGAGTTAAGCCTAAGATTCTACTAAAGGCTTTCGATACAAAACTCCTATCAGCTCCAGTGTTAAACAAAACAGAAGCAAAACAATCGTTCATAGGGAACTTACTGGTTGTCATATTCGGATCGTTGCGGGCCTGGCCCGACCCAATGACGAAGGCTCTACCTTTACCACTGCTCCCGCCACTGTTATTGCCTCCATTGTTCTCATTCTGCTTCAGTTTGGGGCAATCCTTCCTGAAGTGACCCTCTTGACCACACTCAAAGCACTCTTTCTTCGCCGTAGGCTGTTTAGGAGCACCCTTAGCCGCTAGCTCTCCCCTACATTCCTTGGCCTGATGACCCAATTTACCGCATCGCAAATACTTGATACGGTCGCATGGGCCAACATGGTGATAGTTGCACTTGTTGCACTTCGGGTACTTTCCAGCATAGCCACTCGAACCCTGTCCGCCACCGTTGTTGTTATTGTTGGAACCCTGATTATTCAAGTTCCGAGAGAGTTCGGGTTTACGGTGGTGTTGTTGCCGTGAAGGGTTCGATGATGAGGACCTGGTGTTGTTAAACTTCCTCTTTCCATTCCTAGAGTTGTTTTTGTTGTTGTCAGTGCTTGAGTTGTCACGGGTTTTAGAGGTGGAACCTTTAGGTGATAACGTACCTTGTGCTACTGCTTGGTTCGTCAGCTTGTGGGCTATTCGGATCGCTTGCTGAATAGTGGTTGGTTTAGAAGACGTCACCATACCCTGAATCTGGGGTGCCAAACCATCAATATACATCTCGATTCTCTTACTTGGCGGATCTACCATCCGCGGGCACAACACCGCAAGCTCATGGGAACGGGTGGTATAGCTTTCAATCTCAGAACCCACCATCTTCAGCGTCCAAATTTCCGATTCCAACTTCGAGGTTTCCTCTTTAGGACAATACTCTTCTCGCATCATGTTTTTGAACTCCTCCCAATTCATAGCATTTGCCAATTCCAATCCGAGTATTTGCACTTTGGAATTCCAATAGGTGAGGGCTGAATCTTGCAATGTTCTAGCAGAAAACTTGACCCTGCTGGCTGGTGGATAGTTTCACATCTCAAAGCTGACTCTGCCTTCTCGGCCCAACGTAGGAACCCTATGGCTCCCTCGGTGCCGTCAAACGTATTGGGTTGTCGCCGTCTAAGAACACGGCCGAGTGTGCGTCCTCCTCAGCCGGCTCCTCCTCTGGATATTCCTTAGGATCCTCTTCAGGATCTTCCTCTATTTCTGCTGCGTTCGGAGAAATTTGCACCTCTAGTGTCTCACAACGAGCTAGAGCAACTACTGCAAGACTTCTTGCTTTCCAAACTTCGTTCTGCAAGTCTATCACCTCTGATTGCATCTTGATCACTAGCTTCATTAGCTGAACATGAGCATCCTGAACTTCCTTCATGGCTTCAGTCAGGTAGGAAATTTTCTTCCTAGCCTCAGCTCCATCCCCTATTGTAGGTCCCCCCGGGGCGTCGCCGATCGATACGAGATCCGCACGAGGTCTAGGAGTGCGGAATCCTCCTAGACTCGTTTATTGGTGTAAAGATGAAGAACACAAACACGTACACGAACAAATACACGAACAAATACAAGAACGGGATAAACAAATCTGCAGATTCTTTATAATAATAATTAAACAAACACGTTACATACCGTAACATAAACAGAAACACGTCCGACCCGAGGTGAGCTCTACCTCGGGTCGTCCCTAACGACACTCTCTCTCTGTTTGTTCTCTCTCGACACTCAAACTGTAACACACAACTCTCTGAATTACTGGATACTTAACCTAAACAAGACACACGTATATATATATAAACTTCAGTAGGCGTCAGTAGGCGAAGTTGTTCATAACTTCGCCTATGGCGAAGTTGTGATAACTTCGCCTAAGGTGAAGTTGTCCTAACTTCGCCTAAGGCGAAGTTGTTCTAACTTCACCTATGGCGTCTCCGCTGGTCTGAATTGCATAGCGACGGTCACAAAATGCACCAACAGTCTCCCCTTTGACCGTTGCTCTCAATTCTAACAAACACAAAAGATCATCTGTTACAAAACATGTACCAACAGACTCCCTCTTAACTGATGATCTTCTGTTTGCTCTTCAACCAGCCATGTCTGAAACTGTCCTGTAGCTTCACAAATCTACCAATCACCCAGCGTCTTCCATATCAGATCTCCCCTTCAGTGTAAGCTTCTCCGACTATAACGATTGAGGTCTTTGAAATGCATGCATCCTCGTGCCAATAGATCATCTCAACCAATCACGTGAGTCCATCTGACTTCACCAACACGTGAAGTTGGGCGTCCTCCACAACTTCACCAACTCGTCGGCATATGATAAGGTTTAATCTTCAACTACTCAACATCAAGTGATCAATTTCATCACAAAACCACTTTGACAGAATCTAACACATGACCATTAATTAATCCGAAGCATCTTCAATCACCAGGGATAACGATCAAGAACATAAACACTTTAGTTCCCGATTAAATCCAACTTGTTCCAGAATTTTCACTCTAATAAATAAGCATCACGTTTCAGGATCCAATTCTCGAACGCCTTGAAAATAACATAAATAATAAGCTCTGACCGCAATCCAGTAATGACGAAAACCTTCAGTTCAATTTGACTTTCTTCAGTTGGTCAACCTCGAACAACAACAATTTCATTGCCCACAAACACCCAAATATGTGTCAATATCCAGTTTCAATCAATATCCCATTCACAAACTCAACTCCATATCCAGAGTTGACACGTATTTGTTCACACGTAAGACCCAGAGATAACAAGTTTCACTCGTTGACGGAACAACATCTCCGGTCTCACAATAATCGTGTACACCTGGCCATAAAGACGAAAACTCCAAATACTTTTTTTTTTTTTTTTTTTTTTAACTTCGCCTAAAGTCAACTTCGCCTGTTCATAACTTCGCCTGGCTTTAACTTCGCCTGTCCATAACTTCGCCAGACCTTATATCTTCGCTGAAACCCTACGAACAGTGACGGCAACTTCGCCTGATGAACAATAACTTCGCCTGCGGCGCTGTTCGGCCAGAAACGCACAGAAACGTGCCAGAAACACCAAAACGCAGATCTCGAACCATAGCATAAGAGCCTAAGGCTCTGATACCACATGTAGGTCCCCCCGGGGCGTCGCCGATCGATACGAGATCCGCACGAGGTCTAGGAGTGCGGAATCCTCCTAGACTCGTTTATTGGTGTAAAGATGAAGAACACAAACACGTACACGAACAAATACACGAACAAATACAAGAACGGGATAAACAAATCTGCAGATTCTTTATAATAATAATTAAACAAACACGTTACATACCGTAACATAAACAGAAACACGTCCGACCCGAGGTGAGCTCTACCTCGGGTCGTCCCTAACGACACTCTCTCTCTCTTTGTTCTCTCTCGACACTCAAACTGTAACACACAACTCTCTGAATTACTGGATACTTAACCTAAACAAGACACACGTATATATATATAAACTTCAGTAGGCGTCAGTAGGCGAAGTTGTTCATAACTTCGCCTATGGCGAAGTTGTGATAACTTCGCCTAAGGTGAAGTTGTCCTAACTTCGCCTAAGGCGAAGTTGTTCTAACTTCACCTATGGCGTCTCCGCTGGTCTGAATTGCATAGCGACGGTCACAAAATGCACCAACAGTCTCCCCTTTGACCGTTGCTCTCAATTCTAACAAACACAAAAGATCATCTGTTACAAAACATGTACCCACAGACTCCCTCTTAACTGATGATCTTCTGTTTGCTCTTCAACCAGCCATGTCTGAAACTGTCCTGTAGCTTCACAAATCTACCAATCACCCAGCGTCTTCCATATCAGATCTCCCCTTCAGTGTAAGCTTCTCCGACTATAACGATTGAGGTCTTTGAAATGCATGCATCCTCGTGCCAATAGATCATCTCAACCAATCACGTGAGTCCATCTGACTTCACCAACACGTGAAGTTGGGCGTCCTCCACAACTTCACCAACTCGTCGGCATACGATAAGGTTTAATCTTCAACTACTCAACATCAAGTGATCAATTTCATCACAAAACCACCTTGACAGAATCTAACACATGACCATTAATTAATCCGAAGCATCTTCAATCACCAGGGATAACGATCAAGAACATAAACACTTTAGTTCCCGATTAAATCCAACTTGTTCCAGAATTTTCACTCTAATAAATAAGCATCACGTTTCAGGATCCAATTCTCGAACGCCTTGAAAATAACATAAATAATAAGCTCTGACCGCAATCCAGTAATGACGAAAACCTTCAGTTCAATTTGACTTTCTTCAGTTGGTCAACCTCGAACAACAACAATTTCATTGCCCACAAACACCCAAATATGTGTCAATATCCAGTTTCAATCAATATCCCATTCACAAACTCAACTCCATATCCAGAGTTGACACGTATTTGTTCACACGTAAGACCCAGAGATAACAAGTTTCACTCGTTGACGGAACAACATCTCCGGTCTCACAATAATCGTGTACACCTGGCCATAAAGACGAAAACTCCAAATACTTTTTTTTTTTTTTTTTTTTTTAACTTCGCCTAAAGTCAACTTCGCCTGTTCATAACTTCGCCTGGCTTTAACTTCGCCTGTCCATAACTTCGCCAGACCTTATATCTTCGCTGAAACCCTACGAACAGTGACGGCAACTTCGCCTGATGAACAATAACTTCGCCTGCGGCGCTGTTCGGCCAGAAACGCACAGAAACGTGCCAGAAACACCAAAACGCAGATCTCGAACCATAGCATAAGAGCCTAAGGCTCTGATACCACATGTAGGTCCCCCCGGGGCGTCGCCGATCGATACGAGATCCGCACGAGGTCTAGGAGTGCGGAATCCTCCTAGACTCGTTTATTGGTGTAAAGATGAAGAACACAAACACGTACACGAACAAATACACGAACAAATACAAGAACGGGATAAACAAATCTGCAGATTCTTTATAATAATAATTAAACAAACACGTTACATACCGTATCATAAACAGAAACACGTCCGACCCGAGGTGAGCTCTACCTCGGGTCGTCCCTAACGACACTCTCTCTCTGTTTGTTCTCTCTCGACACTCAAACTGTAACACACAACTCTCTGAATTACTGGATACTTAACCTAAACAAGACACACGTATATATATATAAACTTCAGTAGGCGTCAGTAGGCGAAGTTGTTCATAACTTCGCCTATGGCGAAGTTGTGATAACTTCGCCTAAGGCGAAGTTGTTCTAACTTCACCTATGGCGTCTCCGCTGGTCTGAATTGCATAGCGACGGTCACAAAATGCACCAACAGTCTCCCCTTTGACCGTTGCTCTCAATTCTAACAAACACAAAAGATCATCTGTTACAAAACATGTACCAACAGACTCCCTCTTAACTGATGATCTTCTGTTTGCTCTTCAACCAGCCATGTCTGAAACTGTCCTGTAGCTTCACAAATCTACCAATCACCCAGCGTCTTCCATATCAGATCTCCCCTTCAGTGTAAGCTTCTCCGACTATAACGATTGAGGTCTTTGAAATGCATGCATCCTCGTGCCAATAGATCATCTCAACCAATCACGTGAGTCCATCTGACTTCACCAACACGTGAAGTTGGGCGTCCTCCACAACTTCACCAACTCGTCGGCATACGATAAGGTTTAATCTTCAACTACTCAACATCAAGTGATCAATTTCATCACAAAACCACCTTGACAGAATCTAACACATGACCATTAATTAATCCGAAGCATCTTCAATCACCAGGGATAACGATCAAGAACATAAACACTTTAGTTCCCGATTAAATCCAACTTGTTCCAGAATTTTCACTCTAATAAATAAGCATCACGTTTCAGGATCCAATTCTCGAACGCCTTGAAAATAACATAAATAATAAGCTCTGACCGCAATCCAGTAATGACGAAAACCTTCAGTTCAATTTGACTTTCTTCAGTTGGTCAACCTCGAACAACAACAATTTCATTGCCCACAAACACCCAAATATGTGTCAATATCCAGTTTCAATCAATATCCCATTCACAAACTCAACTCCATATCCAGAGTTGACACGTATTTGTTCACACGTAAGACCCAGAGATAACAAGTTTCACTCGTTGACGGAACAACATCTCCGGTCTCACAATAATCGTGTACACCTGGCCATAAAGACGAAAACTCCAAATACTTTTTTTTTTTTTTTTTTTTTTTTAACTTCGCCTAAAGTCAACTTCGCCTGTTCATAACTTCGCCTGGCTTTAACTTCGCCTGTCCATAACTTCGCCAGACCTTATATCTTCGCTGAAACCCTACGAACAGTGACGGCAACTTCGCCTGATGAACAATAACTTCGCCTGCGGCGCTGTTCGGCCAGAAACGCACAGAAACGTTCCAGAAACACCAAAACGCAGATCTCGAACCATAGCATAAGAGCCTAAGGCTCTGATACCACATGTAGGTCCCCCCGGGGCGTCGCCGATCGATACGAGATCCGCACGAGGTCTAGGAGTGCGGAATCCTCCTAGACTCATTTATTGGTGTAAAGATGAAGAACACAAACACGTACACGAACAAATACACGAACAAATACAAGAACGGGATAAACAAATCTGCAGATTCTTTATAATAATAATTAAACAAACACGTTACATACCGTAACATAAACAGAAACACGTCCGACCCGAGGTGAGCTCTACCTCGGGTCGTCCCTAACGACACTCTCTCTCTGTTTGTTCTCTCTCGACACTCAAACTGTAACACACAACTCTCTGAATTACTGGATACTTAACCTAAACAAGACACACGTTTATATATATAAACTTCAGTAGGCGTCAGTAGGCGAAGTTGTTCATAACTTCGCCTATGGCGAAGTTGTGATAACTTCGCCTAAGGTGAAGTTGTCCTAACTTCGCCTAAGGCGAAGTTGTTCTAACTTCACCTATGGCGTCTCCGCTGGTCTGAATTGCATAGCGACGGTCACAAAATGCACCAACAGTCTCCCCTTTGACCGTTGCTCTCAATTCTAACAAACACAAAAGATCATCTGTTACAAAACATGTACCAACAGACTCCCTCTTAACTGATGATCTTCTGTTTGCTCTTCAACCAGCCATGTCTGAAACTGTCCTGTAGCTTCACAAATCTACCAATCACCCAGCGTCTTCCATATCAGATCTCCCCTTCAGTGTAAGCTTCTCCGACTATAACGATTGAGGTCTTTGAAATGCATGCATCCTCGTGCCAATAGATCATCTCAACCAATCACGTGAGTCCATCTGACTTCACCAACACGTGAAGTTGGGCGTCCTCCACAACTTCACCAACTCGTCGGCATACGATAAGGTTTAATCTTCAACTAGTCAACATCAAGTGATCAATTTCATCACAAAACCACTTTGACAGAATCTAACACATGACCATTAATTAATCCGAAGCATCTTCAATCACCAGGGATAACGATCAAGAACATAAACACTTTAGTTCCCGATTAAATCCAACTTGTTCCAGAATTTTCACTCTAATAAATAAGCATCACGTTTCAGGATCCAATTCTCGAACGCCTTGAAAATAACATAAATAATAAGCTCTGACCGCAATCCAGTAATGACGAAAACCTTCAGTTCAATTTGACTTTCTTCAGTTGGTCAACCTCGAACAACAACAATTTCATTGCCCACAAACACCCAAATATGTGTCAATATCCAGTTTCAATCAATATCCCATTCACAAACTCAACTCCATATCCAGAGTTGACACGTATTTGTTCACACGTAAGACCCAGAGATAACAAGTTTCACTCGTTGACGGAACAACATCTCCGGTCTCACAATAATCGTGTACACCTGGCCATAAAGACGAAAACTCCAAATACTTTTTTTTTTTTTTTTTTTTTTTTTTTAACTTCGCCTAAAGTCAACTTCGCCTGGCTTTAACTTCGCCTGTCCATAACTTCGCCAGACCTTATATCTTCGCTGAAACCCTACGAACAGTGACGGCAACTTCGCCTGATGAACAATAACTTCGCCTGCGGCGCTGTTCGGCCAGAAACGCACAGAAACGTGCCAGAAACACCAAAACGCAGATCTCGAACCATAGCATAAGAGCCTAAGGCTCTGATACCACATGTAGGTCCCCCCGGGGCGTCGCCGATCGATACGAGATCCGCACGAGGTCTAGGAGTGCGGAATCCTCCTAGACTCGTTTATTGGTGTAAAGATGAAGAACACAAACACGTACACGAACAAATACACGAACAAATACAAGAACGGGATAAACAAATCTGCAGATTCTTTATAATAATAATTAAACAAACACGTTACATACCGTAACATAAACAGAAACACGTCCGACCCGAGGTGAGCTCTACCTCGGGTTGTCCCTAACGACACTCTCTCTCTGTTTGTTCTCTCTCGACACTCAAACTGTAACACACAACTCTCTGAATTACTGGATACTTAACCTAAACAAGACACACGTATATATATATATATATAAACTTCAGTAGGCGTCAGTAGGCGAAGTTGTTCATAACTTCGCCTATGGCGAAGTAGTGATAACTTCGCCTAAGGTGAAGTTGTCCTAACTTCGCCGTTGGTGAAGTTGTTCTAACTTCGCCTAAGGCGAAGTTGTTCTAACTTCACCTATGGCGTCTCCGCTGGTCTGAATTGCATAGCGACGGTCACAAAATGCACCAACAGTCTCCTCTTTGACCGTTGCTCTCAATTCTAACAAACACAAAAGATCATCCGTTACAAAACATGTACCAACACCTATCAATCCAGTAACATTCGCTCTCGTCGAGTGCATAATGTCGACTTCACAATCCAAACAGGAGGCGATAGCTGCGAAAGCACGCTCCATTGGTTCGGTTATATGTGGTAGCGTTTTGAAGGATATGGGGCAACCTGGAAAGGGTAGCGGTGGAACTTGCTCACGGTAGAAAAGCCGCTCGATCAGACTTAGGCACCAACTCCAGTTACCGTTGTCCTCGTACATGTCAATAGATGGGCGGTGCCTCTTCGGTGCGGGGGCTGCTAGTGTTGGGACTACTCGAGGTGGTGATGGGTTGGGTATCCGCGGTTCCTTTCCAGACACCGGGTCGGATGATGATGATGATGGCGTCGACATCCCTAGAGAAAACAAAGAACTAAATATAATATATATATTTATATATGCAGTGAGTATATTTATAACTAATGGGTCATTGCGGTTATGGTCTAGTATGCATGCAATTCTAGTTCGCTATAACCAATGGTTCTGATACCAATCTGTCACACCCTCAAAATCCACTAACGGAGTTTTACCGTCTGAGGGTGTGAAATAACAGGATCGGAAACATTAGTTATAATCAAACACCATAAATAAAGTTTTCAAACAACCAAGACATCAAGTCTTAAGTATAAATGCGGAAGTGTAAATTGTCAAGAAAAAAGTTGCGCCACACAGGACGACTTAAAAACACAAGTTATCAAGACAAAAACTAAAAGAAGCTTTTAAAACAATGGTGTTTAGCGAATGCATGTCCTAAACCGCGCGCCCACCTCGGCTACCTGAGAATAACAAACTAAAAGTGTCAACACAGGGTTGGTGAGTTCACAGGTTTATATAAATAAAGTGTTTGCGTTTTAGTGTTTACGTTTAGTGTAAGTCAATTATATATCAATAGGTAGCTAATCTATCAAGCATGTATTACTAGGTATTCGACACCGAAGCTGACTGTTTATCAATTGCCTTGCCACCAAGTCAACCACGACTATGGTAATGTGTTAGCCAAGATTACACCCACTCGACCTACAGTCGAGCTTAGAGTTGGGTGGGGTTTGTCAAACCCAGTAGTACTACTCAACAGTGACTCGCTATTATCCAAATATTAACTGGTTCGATGTTATGAAGGACTTTAGTTGGTTTGTTTGCCAATTAGCCTTACAAGTGATATATAAAGAATAACAAAATCTAAAGCGTGGAGTATGTTATCTCCCCCTAATAAAAGCATTTAAAATTAGTAAAAGGGGCCGTGAAACTCACTGTTTGCGAAGGTAACCAAAAAGATCCGAGAAAGGTGTGTGTCACAGAAAATCCTCACTAGTGTTCTAAAAACAAAAACGAGATTTTCTAAGTATTGAGCTACGAGTGAGTCCCTAGACTCGACACATACAACCTATGCATGAGGTGCGTTTCGTGTTTCGTTTGTGAAATAAGTGCGACTCGACAAACACATTGGTGATAAGTTACACATGTGAACAAGTACCTAAGTGTCAAGTATTAACATCGTTCATTACTAGCAAATATCCCCACAAGGGCAATTTAGTCAAAACATAGCAAAGATCGATCTGTTATGCACTTTTCATGATAATTCATGTAATTCAGCAGTTAAATTGTCCAGGCAGATTTTCACTCGAAAAGATTATTCTAATTAATAAATCCTAACATGTCAAATAAATCGCCAAAAATCATCACAGAAGCACACGTGAGTTAGGTTTCTAAAGATATTTTTATTATATTTTTATCATATACAATTTTATCACAATGATCAAAACATCACAGGAAACACACAAAAATCATTATCATGCATAACAAAATTTTATTTGTTATTCCCGATTCATGACAAATCCAATTAATGCAAGAACAATTGGGTCAGATTTCTAACTCAAAATATTAACTTCCAGAAGTGGAACCAACCCATTTGGTCTTGTCGTTTATGAGATATCTTAGTCGCAAAACAGCCTAACAGCAGGTCTCCCGAATCAGCCTTGCACAACAGTTTTGTAAAATAATAAAAACTAACTTTTACACGTCCAAAATTTACAAACTCGGACTTTTCAGAAACTAGACTCGACCTAGTATGTAATAAAATCAATAATCACATCAAAACATAACATTAATATCGAGTTACAGCCATTTAAAAACGAATTCAAGAATCTGTACCGCATCAGTTTTCATCAAAACTATAGCTCATACATACAATCCTCTAGATGTATAATTCACCAACTATGCATCTCAATTTCTCTCTACACACACAATTAGGGTTTTACTTCAAAGTTAAATTTCAAGAAACATATAATTAACCATCAATAACAACACAACTAGTTATCAATTCACTAGTTAGAATCAACAAACACATAATTAAACCCTAACTCATGTTAAATCATCACTTTCAAGATTTAGGGTTATGACTAACACATTCAATAGCATAATTAAACTCATAGAATAGCAAGTGGGGATGTTAATTACCTATCTAGAACCTTGAATCCTTCAAAACAAGCTTGAAAAAGAGATTGTATCTGTGTGTGTGTTGTAGGTTACGGCTGCCAAGAGAGGGAGGGGGGGGGGGATGACCGATTGGACAAGGGAAGGGAGGGGTTAGGGTTTTTGTAATAACTTGGTTATATTATTTACTATGTTACACTTAACCCCTTGAAGTTCAAGTTACTTGATTTCTAACATAAAATAGGCTTTTGCATCTTGAATTAATGTTTTACATATAAATATCAAGTAACACATATACTTAACACATACTTGTCAAATACTTATTGTTTTGATTTTTGTCGTTTGTTCACCAACGGTTTGAGTCGACTCGTGTGTGTGTCGGTGAAATTCCGAAAAAATACTTATGTAGTGATTGTCAAGCGTCATTTAAAACCCTTATTTAAATGTAATGAGATATGCATTACAGTTCGTGTGATCTTAAGTTTGAATTAACGGAGTTCGGATTAACGGACTTAACCTGAAATTGACGAGTGTCACAAATACGTTAATGTCAAAACTTAAATTAGACAGTGGATGAACCCACTACATATAGAAGACAAGTCTAGTTCGTTGCACATTTCGTAACGAACTAGACTCCTGCTTCGTTACATTACATTTAATAATGAACCACCCCCTGATTCGTTAAACATCCTTAACGAATCAGGAGGAAACATAACTTAAGGTCTAGTTCGTTAAACATCCTTAACGAACTAGGTTTTTCATCTAACGAACTAACTTAACTAATATAAATAACATTTACATTAATAAACGATAAATACAAAACGATAATTATAAAGACTCGAGACGTAAAACCGTGTACTAACAGACACCCCATCGTCTTGAGCTCTTTGTCTTTAAATTACTTGAAGCGCTTGGTCTGCCAGTCTCAGGAGCTGTGAATACCATGTTCATGACACACACGAACAACGCATTGAAATTTCATTGTTCGGTCATAGTCTTCACGATGCTCAGTTAATATCTTAGTCTTGAATAGCACGTCATTGTCGGTCTCTGTCAAGTTCACGAGCCACATCGGATCAATGATATTTATCAGCTCGGTCTTTAAGCCTTTACCCAAAACAATTACGGCCTTGCCAGTCCGGTTGTCGTAGTACTAGCCGTTGAAAGATAATACATGTGTTGATTCAGCTTCTTCACCGGTACACACTTCGTTGTTTTTTGGCAGCTTTACCTTAAGTACCAACTTCCTCCAACCCATCCTTGGATCATTCTCATCAATACGCTTGCGAGTTGGAACCTGCGGCTTAAAAAATTTAAATCCATGGTTGACCTCGAACAACAGATGCTGATGAAACCAATCTTCATGTCGACATGCGAGGATTCGAACGTCCCAACGCGGTAATGAGAGAACATCGGTAATCTTTTCATAATACTGGATGCCTTTCTCCATTTGATAATACATACCTTTAAATCAGAATCATAAAGCCATGAAATAATGTCACCTCGCACTGTAGATACGGCCTTAAAGGATGTTATCTGATTTGCTTGAGCACGAGCGACAACTTCAACTTTCTGCTCTTTGTCCACATGTCGGTATGCATCAATAATCTTACGAGCTTTCTTTCTCCGATAAGCGAACGACCTTTGAATATCAGCAACAGTCAGATCACGTATTGAAACCTTCTCCAAATGATCTTCGGCTGCTTTGACGGTTTCTTCAGTAAATATAGGAGCACCCTGATCAACATTAGTGTATTGAAATAAATCAAGGTATTCCTCAGCAGTCATGTCCTCAATCTGCACCCCCTCATCCTCATACATAAAGGACGTGTTGATCTCAATAGTTAGATCATTTAAGATCTCTTCATCGTTTTCGACCTCCACATCGTCCTCAGCCTCTAACACGGTTAACTCGTCATCATTCAGACATAGCAGTATGGAAATCTACTCTCGTGTTAGGAACCTCTTAGCAAACTGCCCCGCATCAATCTCATCCGCGTTAATTGTACTTCTAACCACCCCCGTACCATCAACCAATATGATAGTATCAACCTTGATCATCTCAATGGGATTAGCAGCTGTATAATCACGATAAACAATTATCTACTTTCCCGAATCACTGACAGCACTCGTACTAGCACCAGAGGATGAGTCGTGAGTTTGTTTAGGCTCACTTCCTCTAGCACCCGAAGCATCTGGATCTTCATCATCGTTCTTGAGCTTCTTAAGTGCATCATCCTTGCATGTCAGTTGCAATATAAGATCATCTTGCTCTTTGATTTTCACCCCCTGAGACTTAACAATCTCATGGAGTTCTTTCATTTCCTTTGGGCAATAGGAGACATAGCTCATCAGCTTTCGTTGATGTTCCATCATACGCTCTTGAGTCATTCACTAACCAACTTTTTCCCTTTCCTTTTACCTTGAGCAGCTATAACAGCAGCTAAAGCAGCCTCAACCGCACCACCAGTACCACCATTACCACCATCATCATCTTTATCATCACCCTCGTTCCCACTTGCTCCTTCCACACGCTCAGAATCCGAGTCATCGTGGATCCAGCGATTATCGGGAGGACATACATAATCTGGATTCACCAGATGACCAATCAATCTTTTGGTCAGGGAGGATATTTCCTATAAACCGTCATTCTCTTTACTGTATCAGCAGTCATATGATCAAGCGGTAGCACATCATCTACTAATGCTCGATCAATAGCCAAATTTGGAATCAATATTGAATAATCAGCTAAAGGTATCGAGGATACATCAGGAACTTCTTACGTTGAATCACCATAAGGCATTGTTCCTTAAGGTGATAGAAAATCAGCTTAGAGAAGTTGAATGGCTTGTTCAGTATCAAAGTGACAAATGCCGATTGTAACATAATCCGACATTCGTCGAAGCCACCTTTACGTCCTCCTAGGCAATGGATTAGTACGTGCATTAAATACTTGTAAGTGGGACATAATCCATTCTTGTTATACATAGAAGCTTCAAGGTCACCACCATAGAATACTCGAGGAAATAGACCTCTGATTAATCCTTTGTCAAATTCACAAGGATTATCAATCGTGTCTCCAAATAAAAGAACCTGTCGAATAACATCAGTGTCAACAGTAATAGGTGTTAGGTTAATCGTAGCCTCAATGTGGTTGTCAGCTTCAACACATCTAGTTGTATTCTAAAACTAATGTATAATGCTGAAATAGAATTTCGGTCGTGCAGCCACAACATAGTGAATAGCGGAGTGTCTAATGAACGTCAATATATCTCCAAATATATTGAAAGATTTAAATAATTTGTAAACTGAAAAGCAAAATCTTTTTGGTATTTTGAACCTTTAATGTAAAATATTTACAAGAAAAATATCCAAAAATAAAAACATAGAACAGAAAATGTTTTTGTGTTTTTGCATGATTTTTCAAAAGCAATACATATTTTTGGATTTTTGTTGAGTTTGAGCAGAGAATCATATTGACTAAATTTCCCTTTCATAAAAGTTTTAAATTTGAGCGATATTGTGACTGCTGTTAAGTCGGTCAATGATAATGTTGTCCACTTAAATCTTATAACAAACCTTCAATTGCTTTTGTGATATGATTAACGGTTCAATTAGGGCACAAAATATCAGAAACTATCAACCTCTAATCTCGGTTCATGCTTAATTTGATTTTTGCCATATCACCCCAACTTGACTTAAACCATTATAGTGTCGATCAAAATTTGAATTTAAAGAATTATTTAACAATGCATCAAGTTTCTTTTACTATGAGTGAGTATGCACGAGTCCATATGTCGGCTTACATACATTGTATCCCCTGGGGTACGTTTCTTATTGGTACTAAGACGCACGCAAGGGAGGAGCAATTATATGACTAACAACGGATTTTGATCAAGTCAGTAGTTTAGGTTTGTACGAAGTACAGCAGTGATCAAGTTTAATGACTTTAGGTTTGCTCTAAAAGTGAGTGAAATACTCATGCATATGAATACCCAGATGGTTAAGCCGCATAAAGACTCACAGTGTCCAGAACCCTAACGCTTGTTATTTGCTTTATTTTATTTTTGGTGATAAGACAGATATAAGGCTTGAGTATGACAGGTTATTACATTTCTGCCATCCTCACCGAGATTTTTGTTAGAAACTTAACACCTCTTTCAATTTGGCATATCTTTTAGTTTATATCAAATACTTTACTCTAACAGCTCGTTTAAGACCTATCAATGCACCAATGATTAAGCACTCAGTCTTTTAAGCTTATTTCTTACTGGATTTGGGGTTAAACAATCAATGTACTATCATTTTCTCTTTTTTCTTTAAAAACTCAAAATATTGAGGAACATAAAAAATAAATTCAATCACCCCGGTCACTTTCAGTCTATAGATTAATGGCTATCCTATCAATCTACAAGTAGATAACAGGACCAATACATGCAAGCGTGCTCCACAAACATAAATAACCGACATAGTTTTCAGCGAAAGAACAAAGTAAAAAACGCATAAAAACGCCTCAAAAACTTTCCATTATCAGGTAAATGGCTATCCCGAACGTTTACAAGTAAAAATCAGGACCAAACATATACAAGTATATCTCCTTCAAATGTAGGTAATTGACATAATTTTCAGCGAATGTATGAAAAACTCTTTCTGGATTTTCTCTTTACATACTTCAAACACAATTTTTTTGTCTCTTTCAATTTTCTTATAAACAAAAAGAAATAAAAACTTCACAATATTTTTGGTTTTTTGGATTTTTCTGTACAAACTGAAAGCACAATATTTTTGTCTTTTTCAAGATTTTATAATTTTTTTGGATTTTCAAAATGTTTTAACGACGTAAAAACAGGAAACATTAAAACACAATATTTTTACCTTTTTCAAATTTTTCAATGTTTTTGGGTTTTAACTATACAAACAAAAAGCACAATATTTTTGTATTTTATATTTTTCACCCCCTAAAATCCAAAACCAAAATAAAATTTAAAAGAAAAATAGACTGAAAATAAATATAATTATCCTTGTTTTAGGATATCATCATGGGTTTTTAATCCATTTAAACCAAGCGGAAATTCAAAACACGTTTTGTCAAATGATGTGGTAAATAGATCGGCTTTTTGAAATTCAGTATGTACTTTCTCAAGATCAATTAACTCCTTTTCAAAACAATCCCGTATGAAATGATATCAAATTTCGATATGTTTCGTTTTAGAGTGTTGTGAGGGATTTTTGGTGATGCTAATGGCAGCAGAGTTATCAATTAGAATGGGAGTTGTAAGAAATTTCAAACCGTAGTCGCGAAGATGTTGTTGTATCCACAAAACCTGGGAACATCAACTCGAGGCTGTAACATATTTAGCTTCGGCAGTTGAAGTGGAGACCGTTGTCTGCTTCTTACACTGCCAGGAAACAAGCCGGCTTCCTAAGAATTGACACCCTGCTGAGGTCGATTTGAAGTTAATCTTGCACCCTCCATAGTCTAAGTCAGAATAAGCGGTAAGATCAAAATTATCGTCCTTGGGGTACCATATTCCGATGTCTGGATTGCCCCTCAGATATTGAAGAATACGCTTGACCGCTAATAGGTGAGTCACTCGAGGACTAGGTTGGTACCTAGAACATAAACAAACAGCAAACAATATATCAGGGCGAGAAGTAGTGAGATACATCAACGAACCAATCATCGCTCGATAGAGGGTAGGATCAACTGTATCCTCCAATTCAACCGGTGATTAATTGTGACCCACGGGGAGAGGAGTTGAAGGGATTTTTCCGGCAGTAATCTTGAATCGGCTCAAGACATCGTTCCCGTAGTTAGTCTGGTGAATGAAGATTCATTTTTAGACTTCGGAACCTGCAACCCTAAAAGAAGTTCGACTCTCCCATCGAACTCATTTCGAACTTAGTTTGCGTTGACTTCTCTAATTCCTTACATAACATGTTGTTTGTTGACCCAAAGATAATTTCGGCGACATAAATCTGAACGAGGAGAAGATCATCACCAATGTTTTTGTAAAATAAAGTGCAACCAACAGTCCCTCGTTTGAATCCTTTATCCGTCAGATGGTCGGCTAGCGTGCCATACCAAGCTCTCGGGGCTTGATGTAGACCATACAGTGCCTTGTTTAAGCGATAAACTCGGTCAGGATAATCAGGGTCTTCAAAGCCAGGAGGCTGTAACACAAACACTTCCTCGTGTAGTTTACCGTTGAGAAAAGCACTTTTAACATCCATTTGATAGACTTTAATATTCTTATAAGCCGCATAAGCCAGAAAAATACGTATAGCTTCCAATCTTGCAACCGGAACGTATACCTCAGTGTAATCTATACCCTCTTGCTGATAGAAACCTTGCACCACTAATCGTGCCTTGTTTCTCACGATCACCCCACGATTGTCTTTTTTACATTTAAATACCCACTTAGTTGGAATAGGCTTCTTAACTCTAGCGGGTTTGTCGATAAGATCCCAAACACCCAAACGCGCAAATTGTTGCAATTCCTCTTGCATGGCTTCTGCCCAAGAAGGATCTTGAAGTGCCATACGAGTCGTCGTTGGCTCAACTTAGGATAGAAAGCAAGTGAATTTGGCAATATTTACAATTCTAGAAGAATGTAAATCTGCATAAGCACACAATAAATTATTCTCACTCGAAGAGGAAACTTGATGATGTGTTTGAACGCCCACATCAAGTTCCCCAATGATGTTTTCCTTTAGATGATAATTATGAATCCTAAGAGTGGGATTCTTAGGAACAACAACATTTTCGAATAAGTTAGTTTAATGTTCTCCAAGCTCATGATATGAATCAGCACTATCAAGTTCAATAACTTGATCAACAACTTGATTATCATCACAAGAAGTAGAAGCATTATCAAAAGAAGATGAAGTATCATCACTAAAACCTTCAGTTGGAGCAAAAGTTGGAGCTTCAACATCATTAGAACTTGAAAACCTTGGAATTACCAATTGATCTTCAAAATATGCATGAACCAGGTCTTCATCTGGTTGCTCAGTGGTTGGAGTAAATGAATTAAATAAACCATCATAATCAAACATCCAGTCGGGACCTTTACCTTGAGGAGGTGTGGTGTACTTTTGACAGTCTACATGATACCATTCCTCAACACAACCGGATGTGGAATTAAATACTCTTTTCTTTGGAGAAGCATAACCCAAGAAATACCCCTCGATGGCTTTTTCTTCAAACTTATCCACATCTCTTTTCAACATCGTACAAGGACACCCAAATGGTTCCAAGTACTTTAAGTTAGGCTTTCGTTTGTTCAAAAGCTCATAACTTGTCTTATTGAGTCTCTTAACAGTGAGAACCCGATTAAGCATATAGCAAGCAGTATTGACAGCCTCATTCCAGAATTGGACGGGAAGCTTAGAATCGGCAAGCATAGTTCTAGCGGCTTCAATCAAAGTTCTGTTTTTCCTTTCAGCAACACCGTTTTATCGTGGTACATATGGGGCACTGTATTCTCAATAAATTCCTTTTTGTACACAAAAGAAATCTAATACAGTATTTTTAAATTCAGTACCATTATCACTTCGAATTCTCCTCACTTTTTGCTTGTATAGTGATTCAATCTTAGTGATTAAATTTCGAACAAGAACGGGTGTTTGATCTTTCGAGCTCATAAATAAGACTCGTGAGTATCTTGAATAATCATCGGTAACCACAAGACAATACCAATCTCCAAATATACTAGCACGATTCACTGGACCGAAAAGATCCATATGAAGTAGTTCTAAAGGTGTATCAATGGAATTAAATAACTTAGAAGGATGTGACTTTTTCTTTTGTTTGCCCTTATTGCAGGCAACACGGTGATCGGATAACTTAAATCAAATAAACACCTTCGACCAAGTCATTTGCCATTAAAAAGTTCATCTTTCGAACATGAATGTGACCCATTCTACGATGCCATTGAATAGAGTCCTTCTCAGTTTCTTTTGAGACAAAACATGTTTCGATCGATGTAGATACCTTAAAACTCATATTTAAGCCATAAATATCATTTGATCGAGGTGATCGCATGACAACCATGTCCTCGGAAATTACGTATCCCGTTTTCAGAATCAGACATTCTTTATCGGTAAATATTGTAGTGTACTTCCTGTCACATATTTGTGACACACTTAATAAGTTATGGTCCACATTGTCACAATAATTGACCTTCTCAAATGTAATGTGACCATTAGAAACTTCACCTTCTTATGTTTTCATACCCCCAGAATTTCCAGAAAAAGCCACATAACCCCCTTGAATATTTCTCATGTTTGTTAAGAGGTCAAAATTTTCAGTAATATGACGAGAACATCCACTATCCATTATAAAGTTTTCACCATAAATGGTCTTGGATGTACCCTACATACAAAAGAAAATGATTAGTTCAAAAAGGCAGCCCATGCCTCAGTCTTGGGCACCTTTCGAGTTTCATGAGAAAATTTAAACTTAGCCGAATTCAATTGTTGTTCAGCAACTTGAGAATAAGTTACTGGCCTTTTAGACTTACGTCTCAGATAGGCTGCTTGAATGACATTTGAGTTCACGTTCTTGCATATTGGCTCAGTTGGAACAAACTTCGGTTTAATTTGACCATAAGTTTCATTCACATAAAATTACCTTACGTGGATTCACATTTGAAAACATGATGTGAGTATCATCATCACACGACACTGGTCGTTTCAAAATCTCCTTTATCACAGGAACTGGTTTTGATTGGTCCTTAACAAAAGGATGGAGATTCTGAGTCATCTTCTGGCCACTGTTTCTCACCACATGACCTTGTTGACCACAAAGAAAACAGCTTCGCATGTCTACACGATCATGTTGAGATTTGGGAAAAACAGATGTCACAGAAGGTTGATGACTCACATTCTTAGTAAAACTCTTGGCCAAATCATCAGACAACACCGATTTCTTTTTCAAATAGAAGTCAAGATTAGAGCAGTTTGAAAAACTTTTCGAAGTGTCAGTTCCAGTAGATTTCACAAACTGAACTTTCTTAGCATTTTTTAATACTTGTTTAGCTTTAATCAATGGTTCTGATGTAATTGATGTTTTGGCACAAGCATACTGACGTTCAAGATCTTATATCTTGGAGGTTTCATTGTGAAAAACACTTTCAATCAGTTCTGGTTTGATAATGCTAATCGGAATGTCTTTCTCAGTGAACATCGTGTCTATTCCTTTTAATTTAAACACACGACCAGTTGATGGCTTGGAAATAGTAGGATAGATAAAACGCATCAAATCCTCATCAGAAATTTTGGGTTTTTCTGATTTCTTAGCCTTCACTGGTTTAGCCTTAACTTGTTCTTCCTTTCTCACTTGAGTTGTGTGTACACCATACACGGCCTCCTCAAATTCATGAGGTTCACAAAGAATGTGATAAGAACAAGGAATGTTCTGGTTTTTGTGTATTATTTCTAGTTTAAACACATCCTCAATGATGACTTTATCAACATTCTCAACAAAAATTTTGTTTCTTTCAACATGAGGTTTTTAGTTGGTGGTTAGGCTTTAACAGTTTCAGATTTTACTAGTCTAGGTTTGTCAGAAACAATGGGTTCTTTAACAAACACTTCTTCTTCTTTTCTAGCAAAAGGATTTGTTCGGTAATCATTTTGAAATGGAGGTGGTATCTCAACGAAACCTATACCCTTTTTAAAATCTTTTTGCTTACCAGATACTTCAATTATTTCATTTAGCAAAAAGAATGAGTTTCTAAATTTGCCCAACTTATTTTTCAACTCAAGAACTTCATTCTCAAGCTCGGTTATCTCAGAATGATGTTTCAAGATTTCTTGAAATTTTTGATCATTGATTGTCATTTTAACAGACAACTCAGCTTTGAGATCATGATTACTTGTCGACAATGCTTCAACCTTTTCCCTAGATTTCATTTGAGAGTCTAAAGATTTGCGATAAGTATCTTTAAGTGAAGCAATTTCTTTCACTAAACAGTCATTATGCTTTTTCAAAGATTCTAACTTAGGCTTGTTTTTCTCACATTTATCACAAGACACATTAGCAGACACATTAACAACGATAGGAACAAAAGTACTAACCTCATTTATTTTGGCCATCCAAGCAAAAGTAGTTGGAAGATGTTCACACGATTCATCAGAATCAGACTCAGTATCATTATCAAAAGAAAGCTCACTCCCACTTGCATCTTGGAAATTTTCATTTAACCCAAACATAGCCAGATTAGCTTGATTATCATTGCATAGCAATCTTGTGACCAATCAGTTCCATCCATGATGGATAGCATAGCTTGTGATCCAGAAGAAGATGGTTTGGTTCCAGAAGACTCACCAGCATCATTTCCATTTTTCCTAGATGAAATTTGATCTTGTTTTCTAGGACCAGTATACTCCTTCTTAGGCTTATCACATTCTTTGGAAAAATGTCCAAACTCTTGACAATTATAACACTTAACTTTCAATTTATCGAACCCCAATTTCTTGTTTAGAGATGGAAGATCTTTGCCAGTTCTTTGCATGAACTTCTTCACCTTTCTGACGTTCATTGTCATATTCCATTTCAAATCCACGAGTTCCAAATCATCAGGATCGATTTGGTCATAATCTTCATCAGTTAAATCACTTGTGGCAATTTAACTACTAACCAAATTCTCATAAGAAGTCATGAAGGCAGATAAGAAAGCAAAGTTTTGTTCAGCCTCGCTCATGTTCACATTTGGTTGTGATGAGAATTGATTAGCATGAGTTGAATTTCCAGAAGAACCAGAAGCATCAGGTGACCCAGAACTTCCAGCAGTGTAGAAACAAGCACGTGGATCACTATAGATAGTTGTAGCATTGCCACATGCATTTTGTGTCAGAAATGCGGTGATTAGAGAAATTGTTGAACTCAAATGCATACTTCCACCATTAAAAGCTGGATCTTGATTATCTTTAGAAGACTTTGGACACCTAAGATCATATTCACGAGCTTCGATCTTTTGAAAACACTCAGTTGCAGTCAAATCTTCAGTACTAAAATAATTATTTTCTTTCAACACCATTAAGAAAGTTGAGTAGGAACTCGGTAATGCACTCTTGATGGTATCAATCTTATCACTTTAAGAAAGTTCGAACTTCATCTTGTCCATTTAAGCTATTATATGATTAAACCGCGTTGCCATTTCTTCTACAGTCTCACCTTTAAGTAAGTTAAAATTTCTAAATTGAAATTTTAACATCACCTTCTTGCTTTCTGCAGTGTTACCTATACTTCTCATACGAATGTGTTGAAACAACGAAGCACAAATCTTGATGCTACCAACTTGATGAAATATGTTTCAAGTAATTCCATTGTAAGAGTTGAGTATGCTTTCGTTTCAATCTTCAAAGCCTTCTTTTCTTCTTGAGAGTATTGTGAAATGGCTTTAGGTGTGAATCCGATTGTTTCATCTCCAATCATTGGAACAGTATACACTTCATCCAAACAGTAAGAACAATTAGGGTGAACAGAACCCAGATGAGCACGAAAACGAGGTTCCCATTTAGCAAAGTCACTAAATTTCATCAATCGAGGACATTCGGAATGAGATCCAATCTCCGTGTCCAATTGTAACATTTGTTGCATTAGCACGTTTTGAGAAGCTAACGCGTAAAAACCACCCATCTTGCTAATTAACAAGACAATTAAACTTCAAGGGTTAATTTTGAAAATATATTAACAAACTGTGAATAGTAACTTTAACGAATTGTGAACAGTATCTATAACGAATCAAGATAACGACTTGAAAATAACGAATCAGGAATAGTGTTAACGAATCTGGAACAGTATCACACGAACTGAGTCAACGAATCAGGTCAAATTGACGAATCAGATTGATGAATTAGATTAACGAATCAGGTTAACGAAACCAAATTCAAAGTAACGAATCAAGGTAGCGAATCACTAAGTTTACTTAATGAATCAAGTAACGAATCACTGAGTGAAATCTTAACGAATCACAATGTCAACTTAACGAATCAGATAACTAATCTCTCACTCAAAGTAACGACTTAAGATAACGAACTTGTTACAGTTGATAACGAATCAACTTTAACGAATCAGTTTGTTAAAACGTTTACAACAAACTCTGACAACTATTGCCACGTGGCAAACGTTTGTTAGATTCAAGGTTAACGAATCAGCCACGTGTCTCACGAATTGGAGAACACTAATCAGAAAGACAACGAACTAAGTAACTAATTCAGTAACGAATTGATTAAAATTAATGAAATATTATTACGAATTAGGATAACGAAGAAGAGTCTTCAACAGGTGATGAAGATCTTCAAATCTTCATCACCATTTTCCAGATTTCTATAACCAATTTAACCAAAAAACAAACACTCTGTTTCGGCCAAACTCAGATCCAAACCAAAACACTACAAATCCAATCCAATTCACAATCTCAATCCACCAATCCTTCCCAATACCTTAACAACCCACAATTCAACCAAATTCAATCCATATTTAACCAAAATCACACTGAATTTGATCAAAATCAAACCGAAAACAAAATAATATTAAACTTATACTAATCAGTCCTAAAATAACGAATTAACATCCAAATCAAGAGAAATCGAATCCCCGAAAGCTCTGATACTACTTGTTTGAGCGTATATCAATTCCAGATTTAAGATCTAAAATGATTAACGGATCTAGTTCATGATTACTCTTAATTATTATATCTATATGTTATATTAGGTGTTTTATGTCTATATATATTAGTAATAGGTTATATGTATGAAGTTTTGATCGAGAAAGAGAATGAACAGAGGTTCAATAGGTTAATGTTAAAACTTAAATTAAACAGTGGATGGACCCACTATATATAGAAGACAGGTCTAGTTCGGTACACATTCCGTAACGAACTAGACTCCTGCTTCGTTACATTATATTTAATAACGAACAACCACTGATTCGTTAAACATCCTTAACAAATCAGGAGGAAACTTAACTTAAGGTCTAGTTCGTTAAACATCCTTAACGAACTAGACTGTTCATCTAACGAACTAACTTACCTTAATATAAATAACATTTACATTAATAAACGATAAATACAAAATGATAATTACAAAGACTCGAGACGCAAAACCGTGTACTAACAAGACCACATCATTAAGCTTTAGCTCTTCATAATTTGGTTTCTGCGTGATAAACTTGCTTGTAGTGTACCGTTCTTTTGACAGAGATGACAATAGCTTTGTGTTCAAGTCAGAATCAGTGACCACATAGTCTGTTGTCCTGATGTCATTGACTATTGCAAGATATTTCTCCAAAACTGACTTTAGCCTCTCACCATCTTTGTATTTGAATATATCAAGCTGATGCTTAAGCCTCTCCTTCTTGATTTTCTTCAATTGTGAGTTGCCTTCAAACATTTCTAGAATGGCATCATACATGGATTTAGCAGTGGCATAGTGAGCCACCTTAGTAAGAATTTCCCAAGACAGTCCCAATTTCAACATAGCAAGAGCTCTATCATCTACTTTTCTCATTCTTACTTCAACAGCCTGGTTGGCATTGGTTCCATCAGGTACATATGGTCCATTTTTGATGGAGTTCCACATGTCCACATCATTATAATATATTGCAGCTTCAAAGAGAACTTTCCATTTTATGAAGTTTTCATGTCCATATAATCTTGGAATTTTGTTAGTTGAGACCTCTTGCTCGTCGTGTCGAGACAGTTTTTGTGATTTTAAAAGTATTTGAAAAACAGAGAAAAACAGTTGACAAACTTAAACAAATTTAACAATTTTCTTATAAATTAATCAGATCTGTAGATGAAATCTTCAGATCAGATGTATCTGGTCAGATTAGAGCAAGATCTAAAGTAAAAATTATAACTTTAATTCAAATGAGAGAAATAAAACAACCAAATATTGTAGATCTGGAAGGAAATGAAGAACAGAGAAACTGACGTCATATTTCAGTGAAACATTAATCTGCTTACGTCATTCTTCTTCTTCAAATCTGCAATAGTTCTTGACCTTAATAGCAGCAACGGCTCTGATACCACTTGCGGTCCCTCTAATAGGATATATCACTCACACTATTAATGTCGCAACCCACACAATTAAGTGTCGACAAGAGGGTTGACAACCTACTATTTAAGGTAAGAACACTAACATGTTAAAGGGGGAATCAATAACACATTAATTGTTGCTTGTTAGTCATAAATGTAACACACACAAAAATCAAGTCAAATGATTTCCATTTATATGAAGATTCATGCAAATGCAAATCGATTAGGGTTTCAGTAATGAATGTTTGTCCGTACAAATTAAAGAACAACCATCACACTCAATATCAGGAATATTATCAGGATATTTCTGGGTGTGTCCGTAGGAGGCGTGCCCTAGATTATTCTATTTATAGGTCTGCCTCCTGATAGCTGTCATCCCTTTAGAAACCCTAATGATTGATACATAATCTATAAAATCATATTACAAAAGATTCTAAGTGTAAAACAGGTCTTCGAGGAAGCTTTGAAAGTTTTGTCTTCTTCGAGCAGACCTTGTAACCAAAGTGTGGTGGAAAACAGTTCTCCGGGTAGACTTTACTTAGAATAATTTCCTAAGAAAATGTTCTCCTAACATACTTCAATCCTCTTAACCATAGCAAAATTTGCTCGATACGATCCTACGAGCAAACTTGTTCTTTAGAAATCCCTTCAACTCTATGTCAATAAATAACTTATTGAATAGACTAAAGTGTGCTGGTAACATTGTAGGCATTTGCAAGAGGCACTGTAGCTTGCCCGGAGTTGAACCTTGCTAGAGAAAGTCCTTAATATAATTCTTGATCAACTTTCTTCATGCTTGTTGGGACCACTATTTATTAACCCAACCTTGCTAGATATTCCAAAGTACTTGGCTTCATTAGCTTGGTTTAGCCAAGAGCTTGCTAGGAAACAAACCTTTCTTGGCTTGAAGAACAATTTACTAGAAAAAGTGAACCCTGCTCGAATTGACACTTAAGAGAACTTCAAGAAGATAACCTTGCTCGAAGAGAAAAATACCTTGCTAGGATAAGTAAAACCATGCTTGGAGGCCTAAGGGTACTCGGTATTCATACTTAGCCAATTTCAGAGAGGTTGAGAAGATTCCAATATTCATTTAGCACTTTTCTCATCCCAACATACCTTCATATCTTCATATATTTCTTCATACTATCAGTTATATAATTTCATGCATACCCTGCTATATCCTTCATACATACTTTATAAAATAATCACATATTCTAACGATTACCTTTCCTGGCAATACATGCAATATCCGAAGATCGTTCACGTACTGACAAGCATTCATTCATAACCTCAAATAACATCACATAAATCATATATGGCATACACGTACCACTTAAGGTAAGTGTATTAACTATCACATCGAGTATGCACACAGTACCGAAAATATAACAAGGTAATGGGGCTAGAAACTCACCTTTAAACGGATCCTCTTTGAATTTACCGTTGCCTCCCCGGAAGCACTAAGTTTATAGAATAGTCTACAGCCAGACTCGTTTCTGAAACCTCAATCAGGAGGCTTCTCCTTGATCCTCTTCCTATCAGTGCTCATCAACACTCTCCTCTTACAATCAGTTGAGAAGAAACTAATTTCCAAACACATGTATGCCTAAAAATTCGCATTCAGCTCAATCCACCCATTATTGAAATTATGAGTATATGATCAATTTGGCACACTTTGATTCCTGAGCCCAAATATCTTCCTTCTTGGGGCTCTTGATTTACGTGGCGATCCACGAATGAGCATTTCTAAAAACCGATTAGCTTTACCACGCAGACGTGGATGGTGTTTCACAATGAGATACAAGTCTCTATTCTTCAATTCTTCAGATATCTCTTGTGATTCCTCTTTTACATTTAGTTTCTTAACCGGCTCCCGGAATACAACACTTCAAGCTCCTTAATATCTCTTTCGGAGTTAAAATCTCTCTCATTATAGACTAAGCCCACCAAATCTTCACCAAATTCATCCCTAAACTCATCCTCCCAAGAGTGAATACATTCTTCTATCTTATCTTGAAACCCACCATCCCCAAACTCGATCGTTGGCACATTAATTTGTATTTGACTCATTAAGCCCAGCCGGAAATCATCCATGATATCTGAAAGTGGTGCATTTTTATTAATGCTATGGATGACACGTAAGAAATCTCTTAATATATCTTCTAGATGTGTATGTAATCCATCATTGCACCAGATAAAAATTTACAACCGATAGCATTCCCCATCTTATCAAACACCATGCAGAATATGGGCTCGTAGTAACACTCCATGATGATCACTATAAAGATAAACTTAAACAAAAAAGGATTACGGTACCAAATAATTGAAAAATAAAAAATATATTAAAGAAAACTAAACTAATTTAAATAAATTAAACTAAAATATATTAGCCTAACTCCTACGACTCAAACAGACTCAAAAAAGAATTAAAATAAAATAAAAACAACTTAGACTCCTTCGACTCAAAAATAAAAACAAAAACAAAAACAAAACAAATAGCACGTATGTAGCAAGTAAGTCTAATCAAAGCTAAGGAATGCAATCGCCAAGAGTCCCCGGTAACGACGCCAAAAACTTGATGTGCTAAAAGTAGTTATAATATTATTAACTAAATTATGCTAATATAGACATTAAGTAATAATTCTAGACTTTGAACTTAACTAAAACTACTAACCGGCAGGTAAACTGATCGACTCTACAACAGCTAAGTAAGTCCAGATATCGAACCTACGAGACTCTTTAAATTACGTACGCTAGCTAAATTAGACTTAACTACAGACACGACTATTTATTTATATTATTATGGGGGTTTTACTAAAATACTAAGATTAAACTAATTAAAAAACTTAAGACGACTTAAACCTGGACTTAATTTAGATGATGACGAACATCCACCTAGGCTAGAATCCCTAATGCATCAATTATCAAATGGTTAGAAAATGCTAAGTTATGGAACCAGAATCTTAAACTATTCACTTAATGGGAAACTGAACAGAACCCTTGACCCTTCCCAAGACACCTATGGAATCCTAATAAGCTATTAAAATTACGGTTTAATTAGACTCGCTTACGGTCGCTAATTTATTTTATGACAAGTACCTTTATACGGAATCCTACCTTACAGCGCGGAAATCAAAGGTGGCGTAAGGCCCCTCAACTGGTGCCCTACATTGGATGTTGGATTTACTCATAAACACAGTTCATAATATCAGAGTTCATAAAACATTCGCGGAATATTAAAACATTCAAACCATTGTGTTACATAACCATCCTTTCTTGTTTTAACGGGCATTCAAATTGTTTAAACATAAAACATTGTCTTTAAAATAACATAACTTTTCTTGAGATGCCAGTTTCTTCAAGTTCATGCCATGTGCTTCCCCTCATGCAACCTACCTCATTCTACTCACCTGCGTGCATACTAAAAGTCAGCTACGCTGAGTGAGTTCTAGTTAATCATACAACATAAAATCTATTCTTATACTTGCACACGTGCCCGAAGGGGTGTACATTAATCATACTTACTCTTCATATATAACTATCCATCCTATTTAAAGATCCTTCCGCCCTATAACCTCACAGATATTATAAGGGTCTGGTCCCTAACATCACAAATATTATAAAGGGTCTGGTCCCCCAACATCACAGATATTATTAGGGTCTGGTCCCTAATATCACATATATTATTAGGGTCTGGTCCCTTTGTTTCATGCAATTTCTCCATACCTGTCATTACATACTTTCCTTGACAATCCGTGCAATCTCCGAAGAGCGTTCACGTACCATCCACATATCATACATACATTATGCATACATCATATATACTCATGCACATATCTTATCTTACATCATTCATATCAATCATATCTCTAACTACCACCTGACGGTACATGCAATATCCGAAGATCGTTCACGCACCGTCAAGCAGTCATCATACATAAGTCATACAAGGCATACACTTACCACTTAAGGTACGTGTATTAACTATCACATCGAGTATGCACACAGCCTCGAAAACATAACAAGACCAATCAGGCATTTTTTTCTTTTTTCTTTTTTCTTTTTTATTTTCATTTTAAGGAAGGGAACTTCTCACCGAAGGAGGCAGTAGGAATGAAGGAGGCGGGAAGCTATCACTGCTTGACTGCTATAGTGAAGCTCATACTGCCTCTCGTGAGAGAGATCCTTGAGTGTCTCTGGGGACTGATGTTGATTTATGATGGAGAATATCGGATAACTGAAGTTAGGAGGATTGTAGAGTGACAAAGGAGCTACGGAGGAATGCCGAACGCATTGCAGACATGCCTTTGGATATGGTTTCCGCTGAGTCAAGTAGGTCAATCTGAGTCAAGTCAATATTTCACTTACTAGAATCAAAAGAAAGGCAATTACCTACCGAATGGTCCATGCCGTACCTTGTTCGGGCAGTAAATGGATGGGCAGCTTCCCTACCCACTGGGTATTTTTTATTCCCGCTCCAACTTCGGATTATTTACGAAGTGGGGCTAGAAACTCACCTAAATGCGGTTACGTTTACTGTTTATAGTTATTCCTTTCTTGAGCTGTGCACGACTAACTGTGTAACAATTACACGTATCAATTATCTATCACTACTCACATCGCGTTTCTAGTCTAATTATAACCCTCAACGGACGGGGTGCGGGAGCAGCGCCCCCGGCAGTGGGGTCTAGGGGCGGCAGCCCCTAACAGGGTCCAAGGAGCAGAGTCACTGGCTGGGTTACCATAACGAATTGGTTCTCATAGCGAACTGAACCCTTTAACGAACTGGTTATTAAACGAATTGGACCTTTTAACGAACAGGTCCTTTTGACGAATTAGTCCATATAATGAATTCGTCCGCGTAACGAATTGGACCTTCTAATTCGTTATCTCTTTTAACGAATGGCCCTAGCGAATCAGAAGCTAGTTCATTATCTCATATTTAGCGAATCACCCCTGATTCGTTAACTCCCCGTTAACGAATTAGGGTTAGGTCCGAGAATGTCAGGAACATTCTCTGACATTCTCTATTACCTCGTACCAATTCCGGCGCCGATGCCAGAAAAACGCGGTTTCACCGGAAAAACAAATTTTGACTCGTTTTTCACCGTTTTTCGCCCCGTTCGATCCAGATATGAGCTAGGGTGACCCCTAAGCCCATTTTAGGTTCGGTTTATACCCGATTCCACCCGGATCTCGTGAATCAAACGGTTTAACGGTGTTGGCTCGTCGTTTTGCGATTACATCTAACGGGTTTAAGCTCATATAAAATCATACTATCATTACCTAGGGTCGGTGCTCGGCTAGAGAAGGAAGAAACTAGAGAGAAAGCTTAAGTATGTGTTTTGGTGGTGTATGGAATATGTGTAAAATGAGGAAATAAGTGGTGATTATGGTTTATATATTTATGGATCATGGGCTTAAGCCCATGGTCTTTCCTTCTTTCTTTCATAACCCAAGTCCATAACCCATATCCATTTACCCAATACTAGCCCAACTCATATTCTATTTATCTAAACCGATAACGACCCAATATAAAATAGACGAAATTTATTTTATTATTATAACCAAAAGTAGGATGTTACACGTGGGTTAAAGAATTCACTCGACTAGATAGGCAAGGCAAATAAACCAAAACTAGACAGACTCCTTCAGAGAACTAAATCTAGCAATTCATCAACCAAGACCTATCACATAATCTATCACCTTACAGCTATTTAGATTAGCAACACACTTTGGTCTACTTGATTTATTAATATTGTTTCTATGGTTTTATTGCAAATCAACCACAAACTAGTCAAAAACACACAGTAGATGACCTAACAGAATCCTATCATACGAAACAACCACCAAGGAAACTGTGAAACAATTAAACTCATCAAACAATCCTAAGCACACATATGCATAGAATGAAATTCAAGAAACCAATTACTTCATAACCATAAACAAAAACAAAATCCAAAATTAACAAAGTTCATCGTAAGCCTAGGCGGTCTAGGGGTTTAGCCAACGACCATACTCAAGTACAAACCAAAATAAATATGTTCAAATAATAAATTCATGTTGAACCAACACGCTCTCTATACTCGAACCAAAGCTTGTTATCCTTTCTCTCTCTACTCACGGCTGCCTCCTGCGTTGCCTTCCAATCCTTTTATCTAGGTCAATATCACTTTTTAATTAAATTCTTTCTTGCAACAGAAGAATTTAATTATAAATTATATTCTTGTGTTGGCCCCCCAAATGCAATTTCTACCGTCCTCTTTATTTTTTTTGTTTGCCAAGGCTGCCTTTATCTCCATAATAATTGTGGGCCTAATATCATTTAAGAATCAGAAGATTTAAAAACATGAGTGCATTCTTAGTAATTGTAAACGTGGATATTGAATTAATTCAAAGCCCCCAATTAAATATTATGTTTCAACTTATATTGTTTTTTTAATCGGGTTACAACACGTACCATAACATGATTTTTTTAGAAATAGCTTTGAAGAAACTTAATAATCTACCTATATATTAATAAAAGAAAAATAATTATGGACATATGGCATTCTGAGTTTAATTCTTATTTTTAATTTCCCGTCAAAATCACTTCTCTTCAGTTGATGGAAAAGAAAAAAAAATATTGGTTTTAAATATAGTATTAGTTATAAATTCAACATATCATATTAATTGGTCAATCTCCATTGATTGAATTATTAATGTCATAAATTATATTGTAAACATACTTAATATAAAAAATATTAATATAATAATTACGTTTACTAAATATATTTCTTTAAAATTGAAATGTATATATAAAAGAGTTTATGTTTAAAGTGTACATTAACATCAATTTTTTGAGACATCTTCATATTGAAGAAAACTATAATAATTTTTTCACAAATATTTTGTCTTAAAAATGATAGACAAATTTTCTATTTTTTATATTTATTATAAGACTACTGTGATATTTGATAAACAGTGTGTTTATAAGGACAACATGAAAGCTGTTCAAAAAGAAAATTTTGGTGTCTTTTTTGTGTATGGACGGGTATGGAATGTATAACATTTTTGTGAAAGACTTTAGCTACATCTTTCACATCGAAAGGCCTCATTCTTTTAAATGTTGCTTTAGTGGCATTGCTTCATTATTGTATACCGATGGTAGAACAACCTATTCTCGATTTAAAATTCAAATATATTTGATGATAAAAAACAACTATATTTGTAATACATTTTTTACATAATATAAAGAGACTTAATTATCCTGTTTTATTTGTATTAAGTTATTCATTGTAATTTATACATTAATTTAACCCGTTTAATTCACGGGTTTCTAAAGCTAGTAAAAATATATACAATATGTTTGAGGTTCACTTGTTTGTCTCTAGTTTAATAAAAAATATTATATTTGAGCCTTTATCTCTTGAAACTTTTAAAATCCAAACTTGAACTAACTGTGGGTAATATTTAATAAAAACCAACTTGCACACAAATAAGAGTGGAGGAAAGATTAATATAAAATATGTATAATTTAACCCATATCAGATCTACGATTTTTTAAAATCATGAATACTATCAAAATTTCATCAAAACATTACAAACTATAACTTTCTGAAAAACTAGACTCAAAGTAGAAAGCCATTAAACCAACTATCTATTAAATATAAGCATTATTCATCAAGTTATATTCAAAATGATAAGCAAGTAAAATTCTGTCAACACTTTTATTTCAATCAAACCATAATAAAATCATGTATACATCAACCCTAATGTTCTAAATTATCAACCATCGTTTGTCTTATAAAAACTATATCACATAAACTTTTCATGCCATGCTCGTTTTAGTATCAAGAGATCACGGAATAAATCAAGAAAACACGGTTAAGAGTTGAATACTTACAAGCAACAATTATTTTACGTAAAGACAAACCCTAACACCTCCAATGCACTCCAAAACATTCAAGATGTCCTGAGAACTGTAGGTTTTAGTTCAAAAATGGTTGAAGGGGATTATAGAGTGTTCTAGGGTTTCAAAATCGTTTTTAACAACAAAATTCCGATGTGTGAGTAGCCCGCGTAGCGTGACGGTCATGGCTAGACCCGTCGCGTAGCGTGACACGATTTAAACTACTCTAAAAATATATAAACTATTCTAAAGTTAATTTAGAAAAAAAAATCCAAAAATGTTTCAAACAACTATATGAAAAAATAAATAAATAAATAAGAAAAATATTATTTTACAAAATACAAAAGCTTTAAAAACGTTCTTAAAAAATATAATAAAAACCGTTTGTAAAAACTAATAATAATAAAACATAAAAAAAAGACGAAACAACAAAACTAATATAAAATCGGTTTTGTATTAATTTAATAGTTGTGGGAAGTGGATTTAGTAAAACTAAAGAAAAAAAAGGAGAATACGTTTAACAACACCCTAAACACCCTAAAGTTGTGATCAAATTATAAATCTATTAAAAGTTCTTCAAAGAGTAAAAATACTAAAATTTCCTCTTATAAATTGAAATTTTAAAAATTTCAAAATTTAAAGGACAAACAAAAGATATTTTAGAGTAGTTAACATTTAAAGAAAATTATGTTTTTACAAGGCGCGTTGCGCGTGAGGGTGTTATGTGTTTGCTAAGTTTTATTACATTCATGTTGCGGATAATAAGAAAATACAACTTATGATCAAAGCAACACGAATTCGATTGATATTGGTTAGTTTTGTTACTATATCCACGATAAACAAAAATCTTTAGGTAACTCGACGCGAATTCCGTTGGCATCGGTTACGTTCCTTATAGTGAGTTAAACCCATTAAATAAATTAATGAAGTTAACATATAAAAAAATAAAATATTTAAAACGATATTTATTCAGTCTCTAAAACTCAAGTGTTGTCGATAAAACTCATGAGTTGGTGAAACCAGAGCGCTGAAACTTGGGCGTTTAAAAAATCCAAATTAACATATTTAAAAAGATTATTTTGTATTGGTTAGTAAAACCCGAGCCTTGATACAACCTTAGGGTCAAAACCCGAAAGTTGGTATAAGACGGCCATTAACATAAATTTGAAATTGTAAAAAAAGAAAAAAAAATAACTAGTTAATAGAAAAATAGATACAGTTATGGAAGTAAACTAACTGGCAGCAAAGGGTATGCGAACTTACATGGCAACACCATTACGCATTACCAACTAAACAAATATAACCACCACCAACAGACTTTCGCATAACAATGTTCATCTTTCCAAAGAAATTAACTAAAAGATCAAAAAGTCATTTACAAAAGAATTTTGTGACAACCACCACATACCTTTAACATGTGTATTTTTTTAATAATGACTTGATATCATGTTATGAAAATAACATATATATTACTGTCATTTGAAAAACCAAACCATGTAAATATAGAGTAAAGTTAAAATATAAAGGTAGACAAAAATGAGAAGTGTGAGAAGCATTTTTTATCACACAAAAACTCTTTAAAAATAAATTCAAAAAAATAATAAAAAAATCATAACTCAAAATATAAATATAAAATGAAAAAATTTACAAACCTAAAATGTTACCACCATCATTCCCGTTCAAAAAAAATAATTTAAAAAAATTGATGAAAAGACACAATGTCGAGATCAAAGACACAATTTAGAAAATGAACAAAAGACACAATTATAACTAAAATAAGACACAACATATCACAAAATATAACACAATGCTGAACAAAATATAGCACAATGTTGAGAAATATAACACAATATAAAGAAAATATGACACAATATCAAGGAAAAAGACACACACAATGACGATAATAAACCCAAAACACAATGGTAAACAAAAAGACACGACTTTTTTCGAACGAGAAAGACGGTAGAAACATTTTTGTGTTTTCATTTTTTTTGTTTTTTTATTAAATTTATAAGTTATAATTTTTTTATATTTTTAAGAGGTTTTTTTGTGTGACTACAAATCCTTCTGATTTTTGTTCTCTTTTATAGAATAACTTGACTCTGTAAATATAATACAATATAATAAAATACAAATATGATGTAATATAATATACAGTAATACAACATAATTTCATATAATACGATGTAATAAAACATGATATAACTATATAGAACTATTCTTTCTTGTATAAAATATGATCTGATATGCTCTTATGTGATGTGAGGTGATATGATACGATGTGGTGTGATACATACGATACGATACGATATGATCATACTACTGTATCTACCATACCATAATGTTATGAAATGTTACATAACATAGTTTATTGTAATATGATATGGAATGGTATCGTATGTTTTTTTCGGAATTTTCGGTTCTCATTTATTGAATTAGTTAGAGAATTATGATCCAGTTAAAAACAAATATAATTATATAAAAGTAGAAAGGCCAATTTGTTCTTAACTCAAAATACAGTGGAAAAGTTGAGGAAAACGTTTATTCCTCTAGCAAGATCTAATCGCATAACATGATACGCACATGAGACGATAAATTACATAGAACAATATTTTATTGATAACTTTAAGGATTAATACACTAATACGGTTAAGCACTATTCTAGAGAGAATCCGACAACATAACGTTGCTTGAGCAATAAATAAGCACAGATCTATGTGCCAAATGAACAGAATCTGCCTATTTATAGGCCTAAGCCTCATTCGTTAAACATCACTAACGAATGGGATGGTCCCGTTAGCGAATGGCCTCCCATTCGCTAAATCCCATTACGAATGGGCACTTAACTTAATGAATAAGACTCCATATGCTACATCCTTACCGTATGGGCTCCTAACTTAACGAATGAGGAAGCTAATCTAACGAATATAACCCATTCGCTATTCAATCCATAGAATAATGACTAAACTACCCCTAGCCTATTCGATTAGCTACGGATAACAAGTCATGCACTAACAAAAATGAAACTATTAAAACCCCTTTCTTTTCCCCATGCTTCTTTCTCCTTTCTTATGTTTCCCCTTCCACCACCTTATTCTTCGATGAGCATCAGGCGTCCAACTTTCAACCCTAAAGCGTTCTCCTTGGTCTCGTAGTAGTTAACTCATCATTTTAAACTTTCAACTTGTGTCATTAAGCTCTAACTAATCTAGTGGAATCGGGAAACAAATGTGGTATTGGAATCACGTTTGAAGCCCTATATTCACTGACAATTTCGTACAAACTTCGCTCACTGAATCGAGCTCCGATGTTCCCTACCTCTAACTTTGTCACCATCGCCAATGCATCATTTAGCGACAACACCAGTCATAAATTAAGTATGATTTCAGGCAAATAAATATCTATCTACTCCTCTCTGTTTTCTAGATACCATGTAAACAAACAACTCCTTATTTTGTGCAAATTTCTTTTGACTTCCCTTTCTACCCTAAATAAAGTCCTAATTCACCCTCTAACCATATTTCCTAATCTCGTCAATGGATCAAATTCGATCACCCCATTCGGTTGGTTGTTGTTTGGTGCATTTGGAAAGTGTGGAACGATCTTATTTTAATGGCGCTCACATCTCTTTGGTGAAAATTTTAGATGAAGTGAAAGTTTTGGGTTATCTTTGGAACATAAATCATGGGAAATGTAATTCTATTGATTAGGGTGCTTGGCATAGTCTTAGCATATTAATATAAATGTTAGTGACTGTGTTGGTGTTTGTTTTATGTAATATCTTCCTAGACCTTGGTTGATTAATATAAGCCTATTGTCGTTAAAGAAAAAAAAGAAGAAATAGTTGGTATTAAATTAAGAGTAAAATGGAAGGGGTAGAATGGAAAATATCACACACAACTCGAATTATAAATACCTAATCCCTTTTTCTTTGTTTCATTGGATATTGTTCATTGTAGCGCCGCGCCTGCCACTGCTTAAACCCTAATTTGCATCGCTGCATAGCTGATTTTAGAGGAAAATGAGTCGTGATCTCAAAGTAAGAATTCTTTACTTTTTGTTTCCATATATTTATATATTCTTGTATTATTTTATAAGCTATTAGTTAATGTGAAGAGAACATCCTACGCTTTAACATAAGCTTTCAATTTTGTTATTACAATTTCTAGCTTAATTCAATTGGTTGCATCACGCAAAGAATTGAATATCACGTATGCTAATCCATACACAACATGTTGATTGTTCATAGCATCATAACAACTATGTGTGTAGTTTGACTCAATAAGGTAATGTTAGACTTTACTAATATGAAATTTCAATTTAACTTTCTAACTTGTGTATGTCATGGATTCAACTTTTTCTAATAAGTTATGTACATGAATATGCTTATTTATATCCATATGCATATGTTGTTTTTCCATATTGATCTCCAAATGGAGACCATGGAAAATTGGAAATTGTGGTTGAATCCACTTAGTTTATGTAATACAACAAACACTAGTGCATATAAAACTATTATATGTAATACAACAACTAATTAATATTTATTTATTTATTTTTGAAAATAAACAACACTTAAGAATGATGAAAGAAAAAAAATTAAAAATATATATTTTTTTAAATATTTAAAAACATTTCTTAACTACTTGTGACTTGTGAGTGCTCACAATATAGGTTAAGGAACGTGCCTTCATAGGTTTCTTTTCTTTTCTTTATTTTCTTTATTTTTTTATTTGCTTTTTTTTTTTACTTTTTTTTTACATTTTTCACTTGACTTTTTTGTGGCATTAAAAAAAAAAATATAAATAATAATATTAAAGCTCGAATTTACAAAGAATTAGGTAAGGAATTTACAAAAAGTCTAATCGATTTTTTTTAACGACCAACTAAGTAACGCCGGGTACTCCGTATGTGGTTTCCATTGGCTAAAGGTAGCCCAAGTCGACCACGAGTCCTGATGGACGTAGCCCTTAGTGGTCCACCTATTGCGAGCCAATGTTGATATGGACACTTGGTTTGTCATCCGTTAAAGATATCTCTTTCCACATGTATATTAATGAAAATTTAATACATTAAAGTAATTTTTTTAGATAATCATTTTTTCTCAAAAGTCTTGGTTATTATATTATAATATTTGACTTGTTACTTATTTAAATTGTAAACAATTCTCTATGAAAATGTTTTTGCAGAGCCAAGGTGGGAGGATATATACCAAATAGCTCCGTACATGATGAGGTTAAATATTGCCACAAAAGTTCTAATGGTGCGACCTCCGTATCCATTAATGTATCGCAGAAGTGAAATGTCAGCCCGTCATTTCGCAACCATGTGTCATCATCAGTGACACTTGTAAGGTTGGAGACCATGTAGATTGGTTTGAACAAGGTTGTTATTGGTCTGCAAGGATGTTTAAGTGTTGAGAGATTGTTTTAATTCTGGTTAACGAGTTCGCAGGTATAAGGTGGGTCACGAAAATGGAGCAGAAATCAAATAACTTTGAATAGTTCAAATTGGTCAATGAGATTTTGTTTTAATTCCATTAAATTTGCAGTAATCTAAATGTTTGTCTGTTTTTTATTTAGGTCAAATTGTGAGTGATATTCACCATATTGTAAGAGTATTTTTAGTTCACGTGTAGTAGTTTTATTGCTATACATGTATCTTTGATTTGATGAATGAAATAAAATTCAAGTAATAATTATATCTTTTGTGTACTTGAGTTTTTATAAATGTGTTTGTGAAGCCTCAACCAACAAGCGCAACAGTTCTCTCTCCTGTAGCCATAGGCGATTCTATTAAATCAATGTGGCATTCGTCAATTTTTGTAAATGTGTTTGAATTTGTTTACCAGCTCCATTTTGTAATTCGGATCTATGTTCATTGAGTATTTATGTTTGTTACGTTGTTGGAATGTTATTCAAGTGTTGACATGTTAAATTTCATGTATTTTGAACTATTATTGCATTTAAAATGTAAGTCCAAAGACAAAATCTGCCAAATCTCAAAAATTCAGAATTGTAGGCGCGTCGCGTATCGCGGCAGACACAAGCTATGCCCATCGCGTATCGCGGCGAATCTAGGGTTCGTCCAAGAATATTATGGGTCGCACTATGCGACCACTTGCCCACTAATCCGTCGGGACATGTGACAAAATCTCAGTTCAATCAAAACGAGCTTATTTCACGGAAAACATCATGTCTCACCCGTTTCTCACTTATTTACTCGATTTGGACGTTTAACATGTACCGAGACCCTATTACAACTTGTATTCATGATTCTTTGTCATCAATTTGTCATAACAAGTAATTATTGAGTCAAAATCCTTGATTTCAAGCCTTGAGACTAGCCTTATGACTTGCTATCAAATTACCTCACTTTAACCTTTTTATTAAGAAAATTGAGCTTATATAAGGTTTACTCATCCTCTGCAATTCCATTGCCACAACAAATTTTCACTCAAATTCATCCAAGCTTGTCTATTGCTCTCAAGTTTTGAATTTGACTTTCAAAAGTCAACTCAACTGCTCAAGAACTTTATTTTTTCTTTTCTTTTGTGATTCAATCCCTGGATAATGTTTATCTCTCATTTGTTATGTATAATGATTGTTTCCATGAAAATATCACTGTCGACATACATGAAGACGTGTCATTCTTCGTAATTGACTCGCTTAAGTTCAATTTATGAACTTTATGTTTAAAAGTCACCCTTTTGCAAACTAATAATCAAGAACCAACACTTCTACCATATAACTTCTTTTTATCATATAAATAATGTTAGACACAAATCGGACTCAAAAACCGAGTTCGTGTCCGACGAAAAAGAAACCACTCGTTTTAGCTAGTTTTTTTTAAATAAAGTTCGGTTCGAAAATAAACCAAACTCGTCTAATTTAAATAATAATTATTATAAATCATTTATTTTTAAAGACTAAAATAAACTAACTAGAAAACCAAATAACGAAAATATTATTAATAAACCTAAAATGCTTTCTTTATAAATTGTTGTGTCATAAACCTCACATCCTCGCCAAATTATTTTCTTTATTCAGCCCTTCTTTTTAATCCTAGCTATTTATTTATCTAGGTTTGTTCGTTGGACCGAACTTTGTCGGTTTACTCGCTTAAAGACACTTTTGCTTATTCAACCCTTCTCGCTTACTTACCAAGTGAGTTTTTCATAACCCCCTTTTAACGCTTTTAATGTTTTGGGTTGTAGCACGTCACAAATTTTCATCTCGTTAGTTAAGCATTTTTTTACAAATCGATTCACATTTATCATTCGTGTTAATATTATTCTCGCATCATGTTTATAATATACACATAAAAATGTGTGCAACGTATTTACTATTTTTATGGTGGAAGATATGCAAAAGCAAATGCATAGGCATAGTGGGAGGGTCAGACGGGACGTACCTACACCGTATAACCTTACGACTTCGTTTGGGTCATATGGTGGTTCTCATTTCCCCTATTACGACGGATTCAGATTAAGGAGCGGGGGTGACGACGCTATTTGATATCGTATGGTGGTTCTCATTTCCCCTATTGGATGATTTCAGAAGTTGTTTTATAGCGAGATGTGCGAGAAGTGAAGGTGTAACTCTATTAATCCCTAATTTCACTCCCTTTCTTATGTGTAGGTGCGTTGTGTAGGTGCATATGTATGTGTGTAGGTACGTATGTTTGTATATGTGTACGTATGTTTGTATATGTCTATGTATGTTTATATGTGTGTAGGTACATAGGTTTGAATGTGGTTCGGTACATTTATAGGTAGGTTTGAATGTGTAATTAAGACATAAATACAACCAACCTACATATATGTATGTAACATCATATGAAAGGGAGTGAATTTAGGGATTAATGAAGTTATACCTTCACTTCTCGCACTTCTCGCTGTAATATCATTTCTCGCAAGATCCATCCCCTGTGTGTGTGTATATATATATACGCAAAAACTTATGAAAACTCACAAACATAATTTTTGACAAATGTATTATTTTAAACATGATGCAGGGTGATATGATGAAGTGTTAGGGTAAGAAAATTAGTTATACCTAAGGACAATTGAAATGAATAATATTTGTTTTCGTTTTTGATGTAATGTTATTTATTTATTATTAACTATCTTGTGTACTTGTGAATTTTATGAAATATAATAATTGTATTGTCACCATTAATAGTGTTACGAGCTTATGAGTGATCTGTGCGTCGCACATCGGTCGAATTCCGCTTAAAGTCGGGGTCTTAAAGATTGGTATCAGAGCCGTTACTATAAGATAGGTTGTTAGACATAGCGACCTAGTATAGTTATAGTTTATTTTAGAGCCCAAATTTTCTGTATACTCTATATGCTATGTGCTCGCACTTTTATTTAAATTTCATTCATATGCTTGAATTTATATTTATAATATCTTATAACGTCACATGTAAACATATTCACTCACACACACACTAAGGCCCATGCCTAACTAATTTTATTATTTGTTTTAAATATTTTAACGATTTTGTGATGTTTAAATTAACTATAATTATTCATGTTTCGATATGTAGTAACTGGAAGAGGGACACACTTGTTTTTGAATCCTTGACACCAAGGTTCTTAACCCTAAAGATAAGCACTGTGTATAAATCCCGATAAATCGCGGGATGCAGTTGCTTACCTAAAAGGTTTGAAAAGGATGCTGGAACTTACTAGGCCAAAGCATGCCACACCAACCATCATACAAACCACCACTTTAAGTCGTCAAATGTGACCATTTTCCTTTGTGAATAGAGAATGGTTGCACTCCTACTCTTAAAATTGCACAAAAGTCATGGTGGTTCATGCAACGTTTGACTCCAAAATCTCAATTATTTATATTGTGGTTTAATTGAAAAATTCAACAAGTCATGGTGATATATGAAAACATGAAAATTTTAATTCGTTTTCTTTATGAATATTAAGTTGTATTGAAAAAATCATGGTGATACATGAATATTTTAATTTCAATTTTAATATAGTTTTCATGTGTATTGGAAAAACCAAGATCACTAAGCAACTGGTTGTTGTGCTCCCGGGAATGGTGGCTCAAATGCATCAAATCATTGCTTCCAATTCGAAATCAGCCACTTCGGGTTTGAGTCCAACTCTTGTCGCTATAAAACTTTGACCAATGTGAAGCCTCCTAGGTTCCATGGCTTTGAAGATGCTATTGCCCTACTTCAATTATACCAAAGCATGGAGAGTACTTTCCTCCATATCGAATTTCCCGAGGACAAGAAAGACACGCCTTGCTTCAAGTGTCTTCAACAAAAGAGCCCTATATTGACTGGTGAAAGAAAAGTCTACCCGTGGTGCTGGTGAAGCCATGCTTTGCCATGGAAAGAATTGAAGGAAATCATGACCGCGTAGTACTGTCCACCGAATGAATTCATGAATCTTGAGGCGGAATTTTGGTATCTCAAGCAAGAGGGTGGTGATAATGTTGCTTACACTGCTCGCTTCAACGAGCCTAGAGTTTCGGCCACACACCTTGTCACTCCTCTCTCTCATGGGATTGGCAAGTATATTCGCGGTTTACCAAGGCAAACTCAAGACTCAATCCATAGCAGTGGTCCTAAAAATTTTCATGATGCTATTGTCCTTTCTAAGTCCTTGTCTGAAAACCATGTCAAGGCAAGAACTCTCAAAGGCATCAAGTAAGCTGTTGAGAAAACCGAGGCTGAACTTCCAAAGAGGTCAAGGTCGAAGCTACACCCAAACCAAACCGCAAGAAATGAAAAAAGAAGTATGCCTTAACCTAGAAAAATCCACCTCAACCTCAATACCAACAAACCCAAACCGAAAACCTTCAAGCTCCACCCCCAAAAGAAAGCTTACCAAGATCCTCACCCCTTCGGCCAAATTTGTCAACGAGACCATCAACTCGGCATTTCTTGCCGACAATGCACCCATTGTAGCCGTTTTAGACACCTGCTAGGAGCATGCTTAGAAATCATGTGTACCCAACCAACCCTAACCAAATCACCCTATACTCCCCACACCTTTAATCAAAAATGTGATTTAACCCAAGCCCAACCTATCGCTCAAGCTTACCCCACTCCTCGAGCGTGTTTCAATTGTTGAGATCCCAATCATTTCATCAACTCTGATATCAAGTTTAAACGCTCTCTCCTGCTAGGTTCCCTGCTCAAGCCTATCAAGTACAGGCTTTTCATGTCACACCCCAACCTACGGCGGAACATGCCGGAGGCTAAAATATTGTATCATAGCTCAAAAGACACTAAGTAAAATACACGTGTCAATATCTAAATTATTAATTCATATATCAAATTTCAAAAGCACAAACATTGTCTCAAAAATACCGTTACAAATAAATATTCAAAACATAAATAACCTATAATAAATGTGTTCTTCATTCATCATAGCAACCTAAGGTATCATCTAACTTCAATACTTGATTCATCCAATAAAGCTACATGTGTCATGCATGAATATATATATATATATATATATATATATATATATATATATTTGTCAACGTAAAGTTGAGCAAGTAAACTGTAACATCCTGAAATTTCCATGAATAATGTTTTATATATTATTTATTTATGAAGGAAAAGTTTACTTGAAGTAGTAGAGAATTAATAAAATAATAAACATGGAAAGTTAAGTAGGTTAATTAAATGAGAATAAATATGGACCAAAAAGGAAAGTTGGGTCTTAGGTCCATGGGCTTAAGAAAGTATAAATACCCCTTAAACCATAATCCTTTCCATTTTTATCCATCTCCACACCATAGCCTACACCTTCAAACACACACACGAACACCATCTTGTATCCCGAGCCAAGATCCGGAGGTGAAAACCCGAGCTGGTTACTATAGAGCATCGTAACGAGCCAAAACCGACATCAAGACTAGATCGTGTTCGTAGATCAACTTGTTTAAGGTATGTTTATAACGGAAATTCATATAGGCTAGGATTCGTTTAATAGATCATAGATCTATATGATTATGGTGAAAAATATCAAACGAACTAATTCACAATGCAATCCATTAACAATTGATAGGTTAATCAATGATGTTAAGAGCCAGGTTCTTGTATTGGGTAATCGCACCTTATAAACGCGAATATTTGGATGAATGAATGGTTAGGGTTTGTAGGCGCTGCTAAACCGAGTTCAATGATACCAAAATCATGTTATTTCATTAAGAATCAAAGGTTTATTGCAGATTTGGAATATGTTGACCAATTCGTGTTCTTGACGATATTGACTTTGACCCTGAGTCAAAGTCTGGATAAGAACAGATGCTAATTCGTTATGATAAACAAATCATGTTATTCGTTATGTGCCTATTCGCTATGTTAAGATAACGAATCAGGTCATTCGTTATGTGCCCATTCGCTATGTTAAGATAACGAATCAGGTCATTCTTTATGTGCCCGTTCGCTATGTTAAGATAACGAATCAGATCATTAATTATGTGCCCATTCACTATGTTAAGATAACAAATCAGGTCATTTGTTATGTGCCCATTCGATAATAAATAACGAAGGAGCCTCCTTCGTTAACGAACTAGATAACGAATTAAAATTTAAAGAATGACAAAAAGGTCCTTGAACTTAGAATAAAATGGATTAATTACAATGAAGCCCTCAAACATTATGAGTTGACAAATAAAATAATATAGTAAGAATCCTAAGGAAAATTGTGTTAAGGCAGTTAATGGAAATAAAATTGAGTAAGAATCCTAAGTAAGAATCCAGCCAGGGGTTCTGCCCCTTGGACCCTGCTAGGGGCTGCCGCCCCTAGAACCCCACTGCTAGGGACGCTGCCCTGGACCCCCATTCGTTGAGGGTTATAATTAACTACAAACGTGATCTGTGCAGTGCTAGTTAATTGATACATATAATTGTTATACAGTTAGTCGCGCACAGCTAAAGAAAGAAATAACCATTACGGTGAACGTAAAAGGACACAGGTGAGTTTCTAGCCCCATTTCCTTGTTATGTTTCTGGGGTTGTGTGCATACTCAATGTGAATGTTAATACACTTAACTTAAGTTGTAAGTGTATGCTATAGATGATATATGTGATAGAATGTATGAATGTAATAAACGAAGACATGTCGGTACGTGAACGAACTTCAGATATTGCACGTATCATCAAGGAGTATGATTGTTAGATGAATGATGTGAAGAACACCTAGAGTGTTCGTATGCGACGATGTAATTATCGTATATGTGAGGTATCTGTAAGCAGATACATGAATGGTATTTGAGATTTACGGCCGACATAGTAAGTTAGGATGGCAAATCCCTCTAAACTACTATTGGACCTAGAGTCGATATGTGATAGCATAAATAAGGACTGTGAACCTTATTAGCGTTCCTTATACGGATATTATATAAATGAGTATGTGTTCCTTCTATGGACAATATATAAGGTTCCTTTTATAGATCAGCTATAGGGCTCATTCTATGGATAATATGTAGTGATCCTTTTATGGAAAGTATATAGGGTCTCTTCTATGGGTGATGTTTAAGGATCCTTCTGTGGATAGTATCTAGGAATCCTTTTATGGATAGTTTATATAGATCCTTCTATGGATGATACAAGTTGTTACTTAAATGGATAATAAAAAATGTTCTTCTAAATAGATATTATGCAATAGTCCTCTTACGGATAAAGAGTCAGGAATGAAGTTTGGTTTAAGTATGAATATGTATCTTCGGATACGTATATGTGAAAGTATGAGAATGTATTGTATGTTGCCTGATTAACTAGAACTCACTTAACGTAGCTGACTTTTAGTATGCACGCAGGTAAATAGGTTTTATGAGCTAGCATGAGGACGACATATGGCATGGATTGAACGGCTGGCATCTGAAAAGGGAAGAAATGATGTTTTAAATATGATGTTATATGTTATGTTTTAAAGAAAAGTTTGAATGTTTTGTAACAAATGATTGAAGTTAACGTTTCGGTGATGATATATAGGAACTGTATTTATGAGTAAATCCTACGCTGAAGTAGGGCACCGGGATCGGGGCCTTACATAATCCATAGTTTTTGAAATACATATAATACTAAAATGACAATTCCATGCAATAATCATAAATTACTACAACTAGTAAACAATAAATAAAAGTTGTCTTTTCAACCGAATCGCATTGATAACGGTTTAATATGACGGCGTATGATCATACTAATGAGGATGAGGATGAGGTACCAACCAACATAAAATAAACACATAGTCATATTCGCACGAAACAACTAATCGAGCAATTACAATTGAGCATATAACGAAATTGTAGTGAAAACAATAAGTTGATTTTGAACGCATAACGCCCCCAAAAATGTAAAACGGTAAAAAGGGGGATGTGAATTTACTTACCTTATTGCGTAGGATAAGTGAAGGTGTGACAGCGATAGAAAAATTTAAATAATCAACGATTTAGCTCCTCGGGATACGTCGAAGAAAGACCCTATTTGTTAACGATAATATAAAAATAGTTATAAACGTATTGTATTACAAGACTTATGACGGATCTTTGATTTCTATGAGGTTATTATTAAGTAATTAGTCTTATTATCATATTCATACGGTTGTTGCGATTATTAATCTTATTATTATTACTAGTATTATTAGTATTTAACTATCACTATTATTAGTTATTTTTGATAAATAAGATAAATATTACTTATTGATAAAAAAGTATTATATTATGTAATATATATAAATTAACGTGGAGGTTTAAAAGAATATTTATTATGAACAATCTAAAGTGGTTCGGTTTATCAATATATTGTATTATATGTAGTAAATGTAAAAATTTGATTAAAAAGGTTTTAAAAAGATAAAACTATAAAACCGGGTTTCGTGAGACTTAGAGGTTCTGTTTTAAGAAAAATAACATTTATTACTTGATATTTTTTATAAACATTATTAAGTATATTAAAAGGTAAAGTAATTAAAAAAATAAAAAATTGGGTCCAGGGGGGCTCGAACCCGTGCCTGGACCGGTTCCAGAGACTTGACCACAGACACACACCAGCCATCAGGTTGGTTTGTTATTTCGTGAATAGAACATAGTGAAAAAAAGTATATCTTGTATATATTCAGAACCCACATTAACTATAAACCCTAGATCTTTAAATCGATTCAAACATTTAAAGTTTGTTAAAATTAATTTAGGGTTATCGTTTCTGGGCCGAACACAAAACATATTTTAATTACCTATAATGATGAGGGATTGAGGGTAAACATTGAGATAGGTTGTAAATAGGGCTTGTATGTTGTAAATAGGTTAGGGTTTTGATTCACAAGGTCGAGGTGAGTGTGTGTCCAGTTTTAATTGAAATATAAACGAGTTTATATAGGGTTATAGGAATTGGTTATCCGCGGTTCGATTTTGGTATACTTAGCTGTCAATTGTTCGTAATTTACCAAGTTTAGGGTGTCCATGGGATTGGATTAAGGTAAAGAATTGATTTGGCATGATCAATTACGCGTTAACGAGTCCGAAGTTGAAGAGGGGGGGGGGGGTATGGCATCGGCAGGAAGAAGAGGGAAGGAAGAGGGAAATATTTTGAATAGAAATTACAACTAGGTCCTTATATTATGGGGGTGGGTGCAAAAGAGGTTAATAAGTTAGCTTGGGGTTGATTTTGCATGATGTTTGTAGTTAATAATCAATTATATAAAACAAAATAAATAAATAAAATATTAGACAAATACAGACCTTATTGATAAAATTCCCGAACCCGGGTCGGGTAATGATTACAAATACGAAATGAAACGGAAAACCCGAAATGTTACAGCATTCCCTTCTTTTAGATTTTTGTCCCGAAATCAGACATTAAGCCGTAACGAAGAGGTGCAGGTACTTGGTCATCATTTGGTCTTCACGCTCCCAAGTGAACTCGGGACCACGTTTAGATTTCCAATGAACTTTGCCAAGCGGAATATGGCTACGCTTGGTTTCTTTGTCCATATGATCCACGATTTCCACATGCTTCTCGATAACGCGCATAGATTCATCAAGTCGGAATTCGTCGAGGGGTATGTGGAGATTCCCCTTGGCTAAGCTCTTCTTGAGATTGGAAACGTGAAAAGTTGGATGAACATTGGAGAGCTCTTCGGGGTGATTGAGACGATACGCCACTTTACCAACCCTTTCAACGATCTCAAACAGGCCAACTAAACAAGGAGATAATTTGAATCTTTTGCCAAAAAGAACTACCCCTTTCCAAAGAGATACTTTAAGGAGAACTTGATCACCAACATTTAACTCGAGAGGTTTATGGCGCTTATCGGCGTAGCTCTTTTGACGGCTACGAGCGGCAAGAAGATTTTGACGAATAAGAGCGATTCGATAGGAAGTTTCTTGAACAAGCTCGGGACTGGTGATTTGCGATTCACCAACCTCGTTCCAACAAATCGGGAAATGAAATTTTCGGCCATAAAGAGCTTCAAAAGGTGCCATGCCAATACTAGTGTGAAAACTATTATTGTAGGAAAACTCTACAAGTGGTAAGTGAGTATCCCAATTCCCACCAAAATCTAGTACGCAAGAGCGGAGCATGTCTTCGAGAGTTTGAATTGTTCTCTCGGATTGACCATCGGTTTGCGGGTGATAAGCGGTGCTTAAATCAATACGGGTACCCAATGCGGTTTGCAACGATTTCCAAAAATGAGAGGCAAACAGACCATCATGATCGGAAATAATGGTCAAGGGCGTTCCATGGCGGCAAATGATGTTCTTGACATAGAGTCGGGCTAATTCGCTTACGGAGGACTTTTCTAGGAATGGTATGAAGTGAGCCTACTTGGTCAAACGATCGACAATCACCCAAAAAGTATCATTGCGGGTTTGAGTAGTGGGGAGTTTGGTAACAAAATCCATGGCTATGTCTTCCCATTTCCAAACGGGAATCGGAGGTTGCTCTAGCAAACCAAACGGCTTTTGATGCTCGGCTTTAACCTTAGAGAAAGTGAGACATTTAGATACATATACCGCGATATCTTTCTTCATTCCCGGCCACCAAAACAAGGAACGAAGATCGGCATATATCTTATCCGCACCAAGATGAATAGAGTATCTTGACTTATGAGCTTCACGATCGGGAACCCATAAACGGTCCAATTAATAGAGAAAGCCATTACGTTTGGTTTCAAGTTGGAGTTCGGCGCCACACGATATCTCATCGTGTAAGTTATCATTGGTGACGGATACGTGTTGTGCATCGAAGATACGATATTGGAGGTCAGATTGGATGGTGACACAATGGAGCAAGACGAATTTAATATGACTCTTACGACTAAGAGCATCGGCCATGACATTTTCTTTCCCGGGGTGGTAGCGAATTCCCAATCGTAATCGCTTAACAATTCGGCCCATCGTCTTTGTCTCATATTGAGGTCTTTTGGTCGAAAATGTATTGTAAACTACTATGGTCGGTGAAGACCACACATTTCATGCCGTAAAGGTAGTGTCTCCAAATTTTCAAGGCGAACACGACCACACCAAGTTCGAGGTCGTGCGTCGTGCAATTTTTCTCGTGCACCTTGAGTTGACGCGAAGCATATGCAATGACCTTGTCTCGTTGCATATGAACACAACCAAGACCTTGAATAGAAGCGTCACAAAAGACAACAAAATCGTCGTTGTCCTCAGGAAGAGCAAGGATTTGAGCATTGCAAAGCATGTCCTTAAGAGTTTGAAACGCTTCCTCTTGTTCGGAACCCCATTCGTGAACTTTCCCGTTGTGGGTTAGTGAGGTAAGGGGTGAAGCAATCTTCGAAAAGTTGTGTATAAATTGACGGTAATACCCCGCTAAACCAAGAAATGAACGCACCTCCGTTGGAGAGGACGGGGTCATCCAACTTTTAATGTCCTCAATTTTAGCAGGATCAACGTGAATACCCTTGTCGTTGACCATGTGGCCCAAGAATTGAACTTGTTTTAGCCAAAATTCGCATTTGGAGAACTTAGAATAAAGTTGTTCCTTTCGTAACAGGTCGAGAATGGTGCATAAATTTTCTTTGTGTTTGGTTTCGGATTTAGATTATATCAAGATATCGTTGATTAAAACAATCACGAACTTGTCGATGTAAGGTTTACAAACACGAATCATTAGGTCCATGAAAATGGTTGGAGCATTAGTCAACCCAAAATGCGTAAATCAAAACTCAAAATGGTCATAACGAGTATGGAAGGCGGAATTGGGTATGTCATCTTCGTGGACACGGAGTTGGTGACAACCTGAACTGAGATCAATCTTGGAGAAACATGCGGCTCCATGGAGTTGATCGAAAAGATAATCGATACGCAGGAGGGGATAACGGTTCTTGATAGTAAGCTTGTCGAGCTCATGATAATCGATACATATACGAAGAATACTGTCTTTCTTCCTAACAAACAAGATGGGTGCGCCCCATGGAGACGAACTCGGGCGAATGAAACCTTTCTCCTTGAGTTCTTGGATTTGGTTAGAGAGTTCTTGTATCTTGGAAGGTGTAACGCGGTAAGGTGCTTTGGCTACGGGGTTTGATCTGGGTACAAGATCAATACGGAACGCCACTTGACGGATGAGAGTGAGTCCGGAACGTCATCGGGAAAGACTTCGGGGAAGTTGCTGATAACCGGGATGTCGGATAGTTTCTTTTCCTCATTGGATTTTGTGGTAACGTGGGCTAAGAAAGCGATATACTTCTTGCATTAGTAATGTTGGGCTTCGAGGCACGACATGAGGTTTAGCTTTGAGAAGGGTCTTTCTCCGAGAACGTTTAGAATCATATGACATTTGTCAATTTCTGGTTACTTTTGTATTTGTTTTATTATGTAAACCCGACCCGTTTGTAACCCGAAAATTTCAAATATATAAAATATTGAACTTTTATGTTACTAAATCATTCCCGCTTGTTTAATTTGAAAAACCCCTTTTACAAATTCGAAAACGCCTTTAAAACGCTCAAATTATATCGAAAACGAACTTCGGTGGCTTAAATCGTCAATTATCAAAAGCTGGAACCAAATTCCCCCATAGGAACGACGCGTCGCTCGACCAGACCCCTCTCTATGGCCGCGCAGCACCTAGTCAGGTCTGCATTTTTTTATTTGTTGGTTGTTTGTATTAACCAATCCTAATTTTTACCCACTAAATCTCTTGTTTAATCCATTTAATATTATCTTATAAATACAAAACCCTCTCCTCCATTAATCCCTTCTTAAATCATTTCCTCACTCAAATTCAAGGTTCTTTCAAGGTTAATGTTCATGTTCATGATAAGTTTGACTTGCAAAGTCAAACTAACCAAGTCTTTTATATTAATTAAGTTTACTTAGTCTAAATTAATACTTGAAGCTTTTGGCAAAAAATATATATAATATACGCCCCTTGTTACATTTGGTGGTCACATTTTCCGGTCTCGGTCGGTTTAGTGTCGTGCCTCGTAAGGCAAGGCTTCATGGAGGACTTTCGTAGTCCTTGTTATATATATACTTATATAACTTGTTTATACATATTAACCATGCTTAACTTCTGCTAATTTTAGTTTGTACATCATATTTATGAAGTTCTATGGTTATGGGATTGAAGAGACTAGCATCGGTTTAACCGTAAATAGCTCTAAACCGTAAACCGAACTTGTTTACTAGTTTTGTTAAATAATTGTTTAAGCATGATTTACGTTATATTTAAGTTTCTAAAATAATTTTTATAAGTTATATGGTTATGGGTTTGTTGAATCTTACCTCGGTCTAAACCCGAATCAAGATCCGAACCGAAAACTGAACTTTCGTTTAAATACTTTATTGTTAACTTTTTGGTTGTAAAACTTAAGTATCTTCATATATAAATTATTATACAAGTTCTTTCATCTTTGGGCATGTGTAAACCATCGATGAACTTATTGCGAGATGGAAACCGAACCATACCGAACTAAACCGATTTTACTCGCTTAAGACACACAAGTGTGTTATTAGCTATCAAGACTTGTATATTTCGTTAAAAATACTTTATAAATTGATTTTAAATATTTTCTTAAGTACTTGGAAATGTTGGATCCAACTTGATCTTATAACAATGTTTTGACCGACAAAACCGAACACTCGCTTAACGGACGTTCTTAGTTCTAAAACAATAGAACTACATACTTGGTTAAGTATTATTAGATTTTATTGAGTTATCTCATAACATTTATTATTTTGGAAAGTTTACTTTGTGTTGACCAATTATCAAGACCCGAACCAACAGCCCTAACACTCGTTAAAACCCGTTTTAGTATCTATATTATAAAAGGACTTGCATTCTTGCATTTTTACCCACCTTATTACTTAACATAGGTTGAGTAAATATTAATGCTAGATACTTTAACCTGGTTTCGAGCAAACTTATATCTTTAGTGGACTATTGTTATAATTTCTTAAATAGTAAAATTTTAAACCTTGAACTTTAGTTGTTTACATTTCTCAACATTTATTTTATTTAAAGACTCTCAAGACAACCTTCCTAATTCAAGACTTTCTTTTATTTAGGCTTTGCTCGTTAAACCTCGTCGTTCTGGTTAATCTTCGAATCACCAATCTTTCAAGTTTATTAATTGAACGTGAGTACTTTAATCCCCCGTTTTCCATCTTTCGTTTTGGGGGTGATATTGAATATTATTCAAACTAAAGGCTTTATACATGAGTCTTAAACCACAAACTTTATTGTATACATTACTTAAATAAATGCTCGATTTGGTGTTCTATGCTTACACGCTTATATGCTAATGTGTTTACCGCTTTTGGAGGGTTGATTCATAAATCCTTAGCTATTTGGTATTCTCTTATAGCAAGGTGTCGTTAATATATTCTTATAAACGATCTCCTACAAAATCCAAATATATTTGGTATTCTCTTATAGACGGTGTCGTTAATGTATTCTTATTAACGATCTCAAACAAAAATTCGAATCTATTTGGTATTCTCTTATAGACGGTGTCGTTAATGTATTCTTATTAGTGATCTCATTTATCAAAATTATTGCTATTATTTATTGTTTCGTATACAAGTTGTGGAATTTCTTATTATATACATATTTGTTAAAAACTATGAATTGCTTACCAACCTTTGTGTTGATAAACTTTATATTATGCAATGTTCCAGGTTTGACTTTTAGTTGACTAGAGACTTGGAGAAAACGCTATCAAAGACCGTTAGGATATTAGTAAAAATAAACAATATATTTGCTATATTTTGTTATGGTTATTGTATGAACATGCTACGTGACATCTTATGATTTCGTGGAATTAAATGAGTTGATTAAATATTGTCGCTTAAATAGCGTCTTGTGTATTTGGGCAATCCGTTGCACCCCGGCATGTTCCGCCACCTTTGGTCTGACAAATCACACCCCCATTGATAGGGATCCGAATGAGTTTCTCAAAACATAAAATTTCTGCACGATAGTTCAATCACTATGCATGGTAGTTCGATCACTAATGACTACATCATTCGAAATTGCACAATTACTCTCAATGGGCAAAAGTTCTCTATATACCTTATCCCTATGCAAATAGGTACCTTCGACATTATCTTTGGTATGAATTGGCTCTCTCTCAATCTGTCACATCCCAACCTACAGCGGAACACGCCGGGGCACGACAATATTGTATCATAGCTCAAAAGACACTAAGTAAAATACACGTGTCAATATTTAAATTATTCATTCATATATCAAATTTCAAAAGCACAAACATTGTCTAAAAAATACCGTTACAAATAAATATTTAAAACATAAATAACTTATAATAAATGTGCTCCTCATTCATCATAACAACCTAAGGTATCATCTAACTTCAATTCTTGATTCATCCAATAAAGCTACATGCGTCATGTGTGAATATATATATATATATATATATATTTCAATGTAATGTTAAGCAAGTAAACCGCAGTTTTTGAAATACATATAATACTAAAATGACAATTCCATGCAATAATCGTAAATTACTACAACTAGTAAACAATAAATAAAAGTTGTCTTCTCAACCAAATCGCATTGATAACGGTTTACTCCGACGACGTATGATCATACTAATGAGGATGAGGATGAGGTACCAACCAACATAAAATAAACACATAGTCATATGCGAACGTAACAACTAATCGAGCATTTACAATTGTGCATATAACAGAATTGTAGTTGTTGGTGCATGATGTCAGTAGTTCAGTATCTTGTGTTTGTATGTGTCTGTAATCGTTTTAGATTGTTTGTTTGGTTTTCGATATTGTTTTGTATAAGTTCTCCTAGGATGTAAGCGAACTTGTGAAGCGAAGTTATCACAACTTCGCCTAGTATGTTAGGCGAAGTTGTCGAGGTCTATTTATACCTCCACTTCGGATTATAGGGTAAGTTTTTCCAGAACGTGTGTTGGTGATTGACATCACGTGTTGAAGCTTGGCAATATATCGAGTTAAAGTTTTACCCTGTGTGTTTGTTCTACTGAATCAACGTGTTATCTATATTACACTCGTATCGTATTACGTGGGGGTTCCGCACCCTAGTGTTACGAGATATTCCTGTGTAGATCCGGCTGGGAACCTACAATTGGTATCAAAGCATTTGCTCGTGATTGTGTGGTTCGGGATTATCACACGGGTGTTAAGATCATTCCGTTCGACTATTCGCGGAACGAGTTTATGTTGAAATACCGAGTTTTTGTGTCTTGCCCATCTCCCACCATCAAATATACCCCGAAACACCTTCACATACCTCGCAATACACCCAGCTAAAACCTGCAAAACCTCGTGTTCATCAAGCGAAGTTTTCGTCAACTTACGTAGGGTTTAAGCGAACTTTTAGGATTTAAGCGAAGTTACTGAAGCAGCGAGGTTGAGTGTTCAGCGAAGTTAAGCTCCAAGAGAAGTTAATTAAAAGGCGAAGTTAGGAAGCAGCGAGGTTGAGTGTTCAGTGAATTTAAGCTTTAAGCGAAGTTGTAGCAACTTTGCTATCTGCTCACTGTTCACAGAAAGTATATTTTTTTTGTCATTTTGAGTCTTGTTTCTTTCAACTATGACTTCAATAAACATCACAGAACTGGTAAAGATGGAGGTTGAAGCCGGTTCAGCAACTAAAGCTCCAAAACTGCTTAAGGATACCGATTTCGTTGCATGGAAAGATCGGTTCGAACAGGTGGTGAAGTATCAAGATGCTAAGATGTGGGTTTGCATTCAAGATGGGTACATTCCACCAACATCCTTGTTTGAAGGTTGTGAACAGATTAAAAAGTACAGTAAAATGGAAGAGGATGAAAAGAAAATGTATGAGGCAGAGAGTAAAGCGCATGCGGCTATAACAATGGCACTTTCACAAGAGATTCTCCATACTTTCAAAAAATACAAAACTGCTAGAGAACTATGGGAAGCGCTAGAAAATAGATATGAAGGTAATGTTGGGATACGTACCTCCAAGACAAAGCTGCTTAAGACTCAATTCTCCGTATTCAAATATCTGAAAAACGAATCACTTGATGATATTATCACACGATATTATCATTTGATGACCGAACTAAATAATTACTCCATTGAATACAAGGAAGAAGAGGTAGTAGAGAAACTACTTGATGCTCTCCCACCGAAATGGGAAATGTACACTGTTCTGATGAGAGAAGATAAAGACTTTGCCAAGATTGATTTGGAAACAGTGGTCAATAAGTTACGAAATTTTGAGCTTAACATGGTTCGGAAGGAGACACCAACGGATCAGGTTCAGGATCCGGGAATGTATGGTGCGAAAGTCATTCCAAGCTTAAGTTCAAAATCAGAATCCTCTGCCTACTACTCAAAGGGAGAATCAAACTCAACTCGAGATGGTCATGTGATTCCCAATATGGATGGTGACGTATGTTTTGTAGCTGGAGGTAGTAATCCTTCAAAACCTCAAGCCACAACTGGAAATTTCTCATCAAATGTTCCAAGCTATAACTACTCACAGATGCCCATGAGTGTTAAATCAGCTGAACAACAGTTTGCTCTATATGCATCCTTCATTGCATCTTATGAGAACTACATCAAAGGTAAAATAGTCAACCATGCAACTTTGGATGAAGACTATGATCAGATCGATGCTGATGATTTGGAAGAGATGGACCTGTAGTGGCAGATGGCTATGATAGTAAGAAGGGTAAAGAGATTCATGAAGAAAACGGGTAGAAAGTTCGTTGGAGAAAGACCAGGGTTTGATAAATCAAAGGTTCGATGTTACAACTGTCAACAAAATGGTCACTTTGCTAAGGAATGTACAAATGAGAGAGTCGAACGAAGTCAGACCAGGCCTGCACAACAGAATGGGGGTAGTAGTGAAAATAAGGCTATGGTATCTCAACAGAACGGTCGATACAACTGGAATATAAAAGTTGAGGAGATGTTCGAACAGGCAAATCTGGTAAACATTGAAACTGGAGGAAGTGAGAGGGAGACGGGAGAAAATCAAGCATATATGGTAGAAGTGAACGATCAGCTCTCTGAGGTAAGTTCTGAACTTCATTGTGAACAATCTAAAAATCTGTCTGAACAATTGAAAACATTAACTGATCAGTTTGTTAGTTTGGACACACAATTTAAAACCTTAAAAGAAGATCATCACTATACTAAAACTAGAGAAAACAGTTACTCGGTAAAAATAAAAGCTAGTGAAAAGGATATCAGAAGTCTTAAAGCCACTCTAGCTGAAAAAATACATGTAATTGATCTCAGTTATGAAGTTTTAGAAGAAAAAACCAAACTAATTGCTGAAAGAGATAAACAGATAGCTGATTACCAGGTAAAAGTGGTGGAACTGAATAGAAAAAATTGAACAATTTAGAAATTCTTCTAATATGTTAGATCACATAATCAGTATTCAACGTTCCCCGGTTAACAAAGGGGGAATTGGATTCTCTGAAGTTCCACCACCATACAACAATAACTATACTTATGATCCTAGTGATCAGTAATCTGCGAATGTTGAGATTAGTCAGACAGTTCCAATCAAAGTTTCTACTAAAGAAACTGAAGTTAATAAGAGCAAAACGAGTAAGTCAAGTTCTAATGTTGCGATTTCTGTCCCTAGCTCTGTCTCACAAATTCGGACAAGTCATCCGAATTGGGTGAGATGAAAGAAGAGGTTGTGTTACTAAAACGTGGGGAGGAATATAAGCCCGATGAAAAGAAATCTTCCCTAAATCCGTTCGTTCCACCATATGTTAGACAAACGGGTAGTAACGCAACCTCGACATCTGCAACAACTGTTGAGACGAAAGCTCAAAACAGAAGTTGTTTCAGATGCAACAGAGTAGGACACATGGTTGCTGAGTGTCCTCTGAAACAGAGAAAATCTAGAAACATGAGGCCTCCTAAAACTTAGAATAAAACGAATACAAAGTATGATGCAGGTAAGAACGTGAACACACAAAATTTCAATCATTGGACTAATTCAAGATTTCAAAGAAATCAGTCTCGTTTTTTCCCAGTAAATTACCAAACCAACTGTTATAATTCTACTAATTCACGAAGGTTAGGATGGCCTCATAGCCAGTCTTCTAGAAGTTTTCCGTTCAGAACTCATAGAGACTATTCTCAAACTGTCTTTGGGCAACCAAGGTACTGGATGCCGGATAACAGGTTTACTCAACCCAAGACCAGAAGGTCTTGGGTCCCCAGATTTTAATCTATTTCTTTAATTGTGCAGGAACAGTCAAACAGGGCTGTAAACAATATGTGGGTTGTTGACAGTGGTTGTTCCCGGCACATGACTGGTAACAAGAAATTGTTACGTGACTGGAAATCTGTTCAAGGAGGAAGGGTTAGTTTCGCTGGAGATATGTGGAGGAAAAATCAGTGGTATTGGAACTGTGACGAATGGAAGAATGAAGTTAGAGAAGGTGAATTTTATCGTTTATGGGCTAAAACCGATCTCAAAAATATTTTAATTACATATAATGGCGACGGATTGAGGGTAAACGATGAGATGGGTTCTGCGGTTCAAGATCTATATCAAAACTGATATCAACGGGCTTGTATGCTGTAAATAGGTTAGGGTTTTGATTCGCGAGGTCGATTTGAGTGTGTGTGCAGTTTTAATTGAAATATAAATGAGTTTATATAGGGTTTTAGGAATCAGTTATCCGCAGTTCGTTTTTGGTATTGTTAGCTGTTAATTGTTCAAAATTTACCAAGTTTAGGGTGTCGGTAGGATCAGATTAAGGAAAATAATTGATTTGGCATGATCAATTACGCGTTAACGAGTCCGGAATTGAAGAGGGGGGGGGGTATGGCATCGGCAGGAAGAAGAGGGAAGGAAGAGGGAAATATTTTGAATAGAAATTGCAACCAGGTTGTTACACCCTAAAATTTATTAAAGACTCCACGTCATTTAACATGCAGAAATAAAAAATACGGTCCCAAAAATCTTTCTTTTTATTCTGACTTATATAAAATATAATCTATCAATCAAACCCCACTTATAAAGTTTACATCAACTTGACTTTCAATTTAAGACAATACATATATTAAAATATGATTAATTGTACTCAATGAAATAAAAGAAATCCAATTATTAATACATATATTAAAATATGATTAATTGTACTCAATGAAATAAAAGAAATCCAATTATTAAGATGTGTCTTGATTCATCTCGAGCATTTGATCATTTTCCACCAGCTAATCCGTGAGATTTACCTAGTGCAAAACAACGCTAGATATAAGTATAACATGGAACTATAATCACTATTGTAGCTTATACAAGCTTCAACTCGAATATGTGAAGGAGCAAAGCTTTAAGCAAAAGGAGTACACCATCGTATGTTACTTTGGATGCAGACTCGCAACCCCGATTGCATATCCATATCGTTTATGACTTGCTCGTCTAATCCCAAGAGAAAACTCGTACATGTTCTAAAGAAAGTAATCACATTATATATTATAATTACATAACCCACAACCCAGGTGGTTTACAATCTACTATATTACTACTCATGATCTGTTATTTAAAAATCTATTCATAGTGTTCCATAATTGTTAAAAAACTCATTCGACTAACATGCCACCAAAAACTATCACGAGCGGTTTATTAATCTAAATGACCAAGATACCCATATACTTATTATTCATTTATGATCATTAATAACAAGTCAAAAGTAACTGTTCAGCTACACTATCAATATTAGTCCTTCATTAACAAGTCGGTAGTTTTAATTAGATATACCGCCCATGTGAACACTAACAATTACCAATCTCCTAACTAGTCACATTACAAGTAATCTAATTTACTACTTTGATTTCCATGAATAGCATAACAAAATAAAAGTCAAAACGTAACCTTGGAATACAATTATAGTGTAAGATCCATTTACTAACACATGATAAAGCAACTTACACTTTTAGCGTGTTAAAATGACCTCATCTCCCTTATGAAGTTAATATAACTAATCATCATCATCATCATCATCATCATCATCATCATCAAAGTACTCAGTATATCCCACCAATAGCAAAGCTATGGTAGGGTTTGAGGAGGGTAAGATGTAGACAGTCTTACCTCTACCCCAAAGGGATAGAGAGGCTGCTTCCGGTGAGACCCCCCGGCTCAATAGTAGTTTTGCATGAAGCCTTGGACATAAGGCAAATATCACTCAATCATCGGGACACCGGATGATTGGTGCATGTACCCTTGTCTTTCGGCTATCAACGCCACCACATTATGCCTGATTAACCTTCCGCCACTTTTAACGTTATTTTCACGAGATTAGTAAAATAACTTTAAAATTAGTGCAACTTCACTTTTTCCCACCCGAAGGTTCAGACATATATACATTATATGCGCGCACCGCAAGTAACGCATTGTTTATATAACTAAGTTCTTTCTAAATAAGTCGAAACGAACCGTTTCCACCACATAAGGATATATAAATCGAAATACTCAAAAACTTGCATTTGACATTTACTAGAAAGTATAAATAAGATGGTTTAACACCCCCCCCTAATGGTTTTAGATGTAAGGTAAACTTACCTTTTCCTGTAGGAGCTTGATCACGCGACGTCCGTTCAACTAGTTAACATCCAAACTTGCTTCGTACCTTGCTTGTTAACGTGTTAACTTTCAACATTTAGAATACATAATGTGGACAATGAAATCACTCTACAATAGTATTATTTCATATAAAATCCAACATACAAAGTTCATCGTTAAATATTCAACATGTGTGACATGTTATTACAATTTCTTGCATAACCCTTTATGCAAGTATTTGTAACCCATAAAACACCATATAATAAATTCACACAACCAATTATATTCAACAATTTATATTATACTTCGAACGTGTTTAAACATTCACTTTTAACTTATTTTTCTAAAAAGCTAGTTCATGTTTAATAGTTTCTGCGCAGCTATAATCATTGGCCAATATGTCCAAGTAAACGACCATAACTTTCCTTGTTCTAACATTCTGCAGAAAATAGATCCCACAAGGTTTCGAAGTCTATAAAGAACACCCAAAACGGACACTTGGTTGATTTTATACAATTTATACAAAACAGCCTAAATTCAGTACAAAAGTTGCGAAAATTAAAGTTAAGTGTTTCTTCCCCTATTCAACCCAATGACATATACAACCCCAAAATCCTGATTTTTAACGCAAATCAAATATACATAAAAGTTTAGAAACACCCGGTACAAAAATTATAAGGTACCAAATGTCAATACTATCAAACGCATTAAAACTTTAGTTGATGCATTTTATCAAACACCTTATAGGCATAACTATGCCTTACCAAATTAACAATTATAAAGGTGATCTACAAACCCCCAAATAACCAGTTCTATCATCTCAACCAAATTTATATATCACATATATATCAACATGCAATCAAATTTCAAATTGTATGCGTAGTTTATTTATAAAATGGAAGGAAACCATAACACTATCAATTCTATGCTCAATGAATTTAACACCTAGTTCATCATAAATGAACACATCCTCATTAATTTAAGAACTAGGGTTTAAATCACCATACCTTGGTTCTTCTTGTTAGAAATTAGCATCATTCTCTTGAATATAGCTTAAATCTCAACACGCACAAGGTTAATCGCACAAGCTCTTCAGATTTCATTCGACCTCACCAAACCATCAGCAGGGCCGGCTCCAAGAAGTCGAAATTTTTTTTGGGCCGAAGGAGAAATTTTTTTTGGGCCTTAAGTAAAGGGAACATTTTTTTGTGTTTAAAAATTTTAATTTTACATGGGCTTACTTGGTTATGATTTGAGTTATGTAAAAAACTTTTGTGTAAAAAAAACTAAAAATTGTCTTGAATAAGACTAGAACCCACAACCTCTTGGTTACAAGTCATACCTCTTTGCCACTAGACCAAGCTAGTGTTTATGTAAATGTGTGTAAACATTGATTATACATACTTTTTTCACAAAAATAATATTTTAACAAAAAAATTCGGGCCTATTGGGGTGTCGGGCCTATGGCCGTCGACTACCCAGCCACACCCTTGGGCCGGGCCTGACCATCAGTGAAATCGATGGTTTCTTGTTCTGTGTTCTCAAACGGGATTTCATTCCTCACAATCTGATTATTCTTTTAGAATTGGTAAATTTACAAGATTAACCCTTGTACTATCCAATGATATGCACCATGTTAAAATATTAACTTCATGGTGTGTGTGTGTGTATATATATATATATATATATATATATATATATATATATATATATATATATATATATATATATATAAAAACTCCTAAACGAAATTTTGGATGTTAAAAAGGTCCTTAGATTATAGTGGTGGGTGCAAAAGAGGTTAATAAGTTAGCTTGGGTTGATTTTGCATGATGTTTGTAGTTAATAATCAATTATATAAAAACAAAATAAATAAATAAATAAAATATTAAACAAATACATACTTTATTGATAAAATACCCGAACCCGATCCCGGTTCGGGTAATGATTACAAATACGAAATGAAATAGAAAACCCGAAATGTTACATTTCAACCCCCATTCCATAGCTTATGACAACCAAGTTGTTCAACCGATTTAAGCTAATCAAGCCTCGACTTCTCAAGATGCACGAGTCGTCCCCGATGCTCATGGGAGGGTATTCGTGATCAATGCAAATCAAGTTCAGCATAACAAAAATGTGGTGAATGATACTTTCTTGGTTAATAGCGTTTATCGTCCATTTTATTCGATACCGGTGCCGATATGAGTTTTGTGTATTTTGATTTCGAGCCTATGATTCCATAGTCTCATTCTAAACTCGAAAAGTCTTTACGGTTGAAGTCACTACAATAAAACTATCTCGATCGATTCAGTGATTCGTGGTTGTACCCTAAATCTTGATGATTATGATTTTTCTATTGATCTTATTCATATGCAACTCGGAAGTTTTGATATCATAGTAAGCATGGATTGATTAGCTCAACACCATACCAAAATTGTGTGCTTTGAAAAGTATATACGGATTCCGCTTGATAACGATCAGATTTTGCGTATCTTCGGTGAAAAGTCTTCCAAAAGGCTCAAGCTTATGTCATGTACTCAAGCCCAAAAATACTTACGTAAAAAGTATGTGGTTTTCCTTTCCAACGTTGTGGAAAATAAGCAAAAAAAGAAAAAAATAAAAAATATTATGGTGGTACGCGACTTTCCTGAAGTTTTTCCCAACGACGTCTCCGATTTACCTCTTACTCGTGAAGTGGAGTTTCGTTTCGATCTCGTGCTTGGTGTGAATCCCGTCACGAAATCTCCTTATCGTCTCGCACCTTCCGAAATGCAAAAAATGGCGAGTAAACAATTTGTCCAAGTTCATCACCTTGGGACGCACCCATTATTTCTGTTAAAAATAAGGATGGTTTTTTTATTGTGTATCGACTATCGTAAACTCAACAAACTCACGATTAAGAACAGTTACCCTTTTCCTAGAATTGACAACCTTTTCGATCAACTTCAAGGCACATCCTGCTTTTCAAAAATCGATCTTCATTAGGGTTATCACCAATTGCAAGTTCATGAGGATGATATACCCAAAACCGTGTTTGAGCTCCCTATGGTCATTACGAATTTATGGTTATGCCTTTCAGCTTGACCAATGCATCTGCAGTATTCATGGACCTCATGAACCATATATGCAAGCCTCATCTTCATAAGTTCAATTTTTGAAATCCAAAGTTGAGCATGAAAAACATTTGCCTTTCAGAAAGAACACGTGTGAATTTTGGTTAAATAAAGTATAATTCCTTGGTCACATCGCCAACGAAAGGGAATTTATGTCGACCCCATTAAAATCGAACCTGTTAAAAAATTGAAGACCTCAATTTCGCCCACTGAAGTTCAATCATTTATGAGTGTTGCTGGTTATTTTCGTCGTTTAATCCTAAACTTTTCCAAGATCGCCCTGCCTCTAAGTGCCTTAACTCGTAAGGGTAAAACTTATGAGTGGGAGGGCTAAGCAAGATGAATCTTTTAAAACCTTAAAACATATGCTTTGCAACGCTCTAACCCTAGCCCTTCTCGAAGGAAACAAGGATTTTTTTGTCTGTTGAGATGCCTCAAATAAAGGACTCGGTTGCGTTCTCATTCAAAGACGCAAGGTTATCGCCTATGCATCACGACAACTTAAGGTTCACGAAAAGAATTATACAACACACGACCTAGAGCTTGGTGATGTTGTATTCACGTTAAAAATTTGTAGAAACTATTTGTATAGAACGAAATGCATGGTATTCACCGATCAAAAAAGTCTCCAACATATTTTCGACCAAAAAGCCCTAAACATGAGGCAACGACGATGGGCATAACTCCTTAGCAACTATGATTGCAAAATATGTTACCAACCCGGTAAAGCAAACATAGTATTTGATGTCAGTATTTTCAAAACTCATGTCAAAAGATTTCTTCTCCAAAGCGTTATGATACAAACCGCTCTTCAACTCCTGAGGCCCAACACATCTACGTCACTGAAGCTATTATGTGCGAAAAGACGTCGTGTGGTGTTTAACACCAACTCAACACCAAGCGTGATGGATTGCTCTATTTTCTTAATCACTTATGGGTTACAGATCGTGACAACCTTCTCACATTTATAATGGATGAATCTCACAAGAAATGATATTCTATCCACCCCAATGAAGATAAAATTTATTTCGACCTTCAAACTAATTTTTAGTGTCCCGACATGAAGAAAACATATCGCTATCTATGTCAGAACATTTTTAACATGTGCTAAGGTAAAAGTCGAACATCAAAAGCCTTCTCGCTTTCTCGTGCAACCTTTCATTCTTGTTTGGAAGTGGGAGAACATTATGATGGACTTCGTAACAAAACTTCCGACCTCTAAAAGGCAGCATGATAGCATTTGGGTAATTGTTGACTGATTAACCAAATCAATTCATTTCATTCCCATTCGGGAAACGTTTCTGATCAATCAGCTCGCTCAAATCTATGTTAATGAGATCGTTTGTCGCCATGGTATACCCTTGAGTATTATATCTTACTGTGATGGTCGTTTCGTATCTCATTCTTGGAAGTCCCTTAAACCGCTTTGGGAACCCGTCTAGATCTTAGCACTATCAATCACCCTCAAATAGATAGTCAATCTTAACGAACCATTCAAACTCTTGAGGATTTGCTAAGAACTTGTGTACATGATTTTGGTGGTAACTGGGATACTCATTTTCCGTTGGTTGAGTTCTAATATAGTAATATTTATCATTCGAGCATCAAAATTTCTCCATTTGAAGCAATCTACGGCCGCAAATGTCGTGATTCTATTTTTTGGAACGAGATTGGTGAAGCCTAACTCACCGGACCCAAAATGGTACAAGTACCACCGACAAAATTTCTCAAATTCCTAATAATATGCTCATTGCTAGGAGTCACCAAAAGTCTTACGTTAATAAACGATGATGACCCTTATAATTTGAGGTAGATGGCTTGTACTTCTCAAGGTTTTCCCTTGAAAAGGAGTAGTTCGCTTCTGAATGAAGGGTAAACTAGCACCCCTTTTTGTTAGTCCATTGGAGATCCTCGATCGAATCAAAGATGTCGCCTATCGACTCGAGCTTCCGCAAGAGCTTAAATGCATCTATGCCGTGTTCCATGTCTCAAATCTTTGAAAATTTATAGCCGAAGAAAACCTTCATATCCCTCTTGATTAAGTGTATATCGAAAAAACAATGCACTTCGTTCAGAGAGCGGTGAAGATAATGAATCAAAATGATAAGGAAACCAAGCGTAGCCGAATCCCTTTAGTTAAAGTTCATTGGGAATCCAAGCGTGGTGCAGATTTCACTTGGGAACGTGAAGAAGAAATGAAGTCTAAATACCCGCATCTCTTTGCTATGAATTTTAACTCCTAATTTTGGGACAAAATTTCCTAAAAGTTGGGAATGTTGTGACATTCTTCAACTTTTGTATTTGTGTTTGAATCCGTTAACCCGCTTCATACTATAATTCGGATCTATGTTCATTAATAAAGTGAAGTATTTATTAAGTATTTATGTTTTTTTATGTTGTTGGAATGTTATTCAACCGTTGACAAGTCAACTTTTAAGTATTTTGAGCTATTATTGCATTTAAAATGTCATCCAAGGACCAAATCTCACAAATCCATAAATCTAGGCGCGTCGCGCATCGCGACGGACACAAGCTCTGCCCGTCACGTAACGCGATGAACCTAAGGTTCATCCGAGAATACTTTGGGTCACTACGTGACCACTTGCCCATTATCCGTCACGATACGCGACGGAAGCTCAATTCAGTCAAAATGAGCTTGTTTCATGGCAAGCATTATGTCTCACCCATTTCTCACTTATTGACTCGATTTGGAGATTTTATCATTTACCTAGGCCTATTACAACTTGTGTTCATGATTCTTTGTCATCAATTTGTCATAACAAGTAATTATTGAGTCAAAATCCTTGATTTCAAGCCTTGTGACTAGTCTTATGACTAGCTATCAAATTAATTCACTTTGACCTTGTTATTAACGAAATTGAACCTATATAAAGCTCACTCATCCTCTGCAATTCCTTTGCCACAAGCAATTTACACTGAAATTCATCCAAGCTTGTGTATTGCTCTTAAGTCTCGAGTTTGACTTTCAAAAGTTAACTGCTCAAGAACTTTGATTTTTTTTCTTTTCTTTTTTGATTCAATCCCCGGGTAATATTTATGTCTCGTTTGATAAGCATAATTATGTTTTCATGAAGACAACACTATCGGCATTCATGGAGACGTATCATTCTTCGTAATCAGCTCGCTTATGTTCGGTTTATGAACTTTATGTTTAATAGTGACCTTGTTTCAAACTAATAATCAATAACCAATATTTCTACCATATAACTTATTTTTATCATTTAAATAATGTTAGACACATACTCGACTCAAAAACCGATTTCTTGTTAATCCAACCAAAAATGAACCACTCGTTTAAACTAGTTTTCTAGCATAATGTTCGGTTCGAAATAAACCGAACTTTTCTAAAATAACTAATAAGTATTATAATCCATTCATTTTTCTAAACTGAAATAAACTAAATAGAAAACCAAATATCAAAACTTTTCTATAACCCGAAATGCTTTCTTTATAAATTTTTGTCATAAACCGAACGTCCTCGCCAAATTAATTTCGTTACTCAACCTTCTTATTAATTCTAGCTATTTATTTATCTAGGCTCGTTCATTGGATCTATAAGACTCCGATGCGGTGCCCTACATTGTCGTTGGATTTACTTATAAACACAATTTCTAAATATCAGAGTTAATTAAAATTTTCGCGGAATAATAAAACTTCAAACATTTATTACAAAACATTCATAACTTGTCTTTGAAAACATAACTTATATATCTTATTGAAACATGATGCCAAAACTTCAAATGTCAGCCTTTTCAGATCCTGCCATGTGCCCCCCCCCTCAAGCTAGATGCTTTAGTCTATTTACCTGTGTGCATAATAAAAGTCAGCTACGCTGAGTGAGGTCTAGTTAATCAGGTAATACACAATACATTCACATAATTATACATACACATCCGAGGATACATAGTATATACTTAACCTACTTATCTTTCTTTCGTGCATACATCAATATATACCTTCTTTCTTGCTTTCATTCTTTCTTTCGTACTTTACATTTATTTTTTTCTTTACATAATTATACGTTTTAAAGAGCTTTTCACTATAACATTTCGGGTTTTCTGTTTCCCTTACGGTTTTGTAATCATTACCCGACCCGGGTTTGGGTTCGGGTATTTTATCAATAAAGTTCGTTATCGTTTAAAATTTTATTTATTTATTTTATTTTATTATAACTATTGAATAACATGCAAAAACAACCCTTAAGCTACTTTATTTCACTCTTGTACCCCCAACCATAGATCAAGGACCATTTAGCAAATAAACAAAATAATATTTTTTTCCCTCCTATCTCTCTACCACCATCGCCGACCCCCCCCCCCCCCTTGCTTGGACCTCAATTTTAGGGAATAACAAAAGAAATTGATCATGCCAAATCAATTCTTTACCTTAAACGCGTCCAACCGACACTTTAATCATGGTAAACGATTAACTATTGACAACCAATTTACCAAAAAACGAACCGCGGCTAACAAATCCTTAAAACACTATATAAACTCAATCATTTTACAATTAAACTCGTCCACACATCCCTCATAGCATCACGAAACAAAGCCCTAACTCAAGTCCAACATTTGAAGCCGTCCAAACCCTTACCAATCTCAAACGCGAGCCGCAAACTCTAGCTCATCGATCTCCCTTAATCCATCACCAATTTCTGTAAGTAATTTATGTATTCGGGTCGTTTTTAGTCAATAATTGAAAACCCTAGCTCAATTTGATTCGGTGATAAACAATTAAATGGATTTAAGTCTAGGGTTTTAAATTGGGGAAGAAAAAGAACAAGATCTTATGCTTATATATTTCTATTTCTGTCTACTAAATAAATAAAGGCACTGGCCTGGTGGCCAGTGCCTGGTACACTAAGGCTGAGAACCGGCCTGGGGCGCGGGTTCGAATCCCCCAGGCCCGGTTTTTATGTTTTAATTGTTATTATTTATTTTATTTACTTTTAATCAAATATTATGATAACCATACATGTATAAATTCTTAAAAATGCATTTTCTTCATAAAACGAACTCCGAATTTAATGTTTTTGTACCTTTGAAATTTTATTAACCTTGTTAGATATATATATATATATATATATATATATATATATATATATATATATACGTCGAGCATATAACAAGTATAATGACAAAAACTTCTTTTGCTTAATAAACCGAACCATGTTCCCCATTCAAAACAAAACCAACTTTCTCATATTATACATCATTAATGTTTTATTAATAATATTTAAAGAGTCGAATCATATTAAAGGTTGCTGTTTAATTTTTGTGTTATAAATAATATTTACTCTACTTGTTTAAAGATCTAACAATAACGAAAACATTAATAATAATAATAATAATAATAATGATAACAATAATAAGGATAAGTAAACTAATTATTTACAAACTCTACTTAAGACTCATCAAACCCAAAATCAGTTAGAAGTCTTATTACATTTTCGTTTATAATTAGGAACTTTTGTTGCCGTATCTCGAGGAGCTTGACCGTTTTATCCTAGTTCTTTTTATTATCTCATCATCACTTAATCCACTTGATAAGGTAAGTAAATTCACATCCCTTTTTTTAACGCTTTACTATTTTGGGGGCGTTATGCGTTCAAAATCAATTTATTGTTTTCACCACAATTCCGTTATATGCATAATTGTAATTGCTCGATTAGTTGTTATGTGCGAATATGACTATGTGTTTATTTTTATGTTGGTTTGTACCTCATACTCATCCTCATCCTCAACAGTATGATCATACGCCGTCGAAGTAAACCATTATCTTTGCGATTCGGTTGAAGAGATAATTTTTATTTATTGTTTACTAGTTGTAGTAATGTACGATTATTGCATGGAATTGTCCTTTTATTATTATATATACTCAAAACCGTGGTTTACTTGCTCAAATTTATGTTGACAAAATATATATTTTCACGCATGGCGCAGGTAGCTTTATCGTATGAATCAAGTTTTGGAGGTTAGATGATACCTTAGGCTGCTTGATGAATGAAGAACACTTTTTCTTGTTTTAAGTTATTTATTATCGATTTGTAACGTTATTGTTAATTCAATGTTTGTGCTTTTGAAAATTGATATATGAATGAATAATTTAGATATTGACACGTGTATTTTACTTAGTGTCTTCTGAGCTATGATACAATCAATGTCGCGTTGCGGCATGTTCCGCCGTAGGTTGGGGTGTGACAGATTGGTATAAGATCCGAAGGCTATTAGATAGGTGGTTAGACGTAACAACCTAGTAACATGCTTAGGGTCCCTATACGTGTTCCTATACGTGCACCCTACTTGTTTATATTTTTGTACATAGCTTAGCATATTTAAATTGTTGATCGTATAAAATTTTACACAAAAGCACACACTTAATCCGAGGGTATGCCTCACCCTCCAAAATTATTTTTTTAAACTCTAGGACGATTTTTTTTATTGGGAATTCCTTAGGAAATCCCACCTTTTTGCTCCCCTCTCCTTGAGGATGATTCGTGGGACGGATATGTAGTAACTGGAAGAGGGACGCGCTTGTTTACCGAACCCTTGACACCAAGGCTTGCGAGCCTAAGGAAGTGCAATGCGCATAAATCTCAATCAACCTCAAGACCTGGTTGCCTTCCTGGAGTGTTCGGTAAGGGTGTGGAACTTATTAGGCCAAAGCATATCACACCAAACGTACCCGAATCTACTACTCTCATTGTATCAACGTGGTCATGTGACGATCACATCCTCAAATTTATAACCGAATTCACTGTGATTCATGGCTAAACTCGGTTTTCCGTATTGTGATTTGTTGATCGGATGGATGAAGTATGTATAATGGGGTGATTCCTGAACAACTTCAACCATCTACCTCAACACCCCTCTCAAATTCGATTTTCGATTGATTTTGTTTATTTTTCGATATTTTTCATTTGTTGGAAGGACCCATGGTGGTTCATGAAGCCTTAACCGACAAATGAACCCATGTATTTTAATTCAAGTTATATTGTTATATATATCTTTTTTTTTTTCCTCAAAATGTTAAAGATGATAAAAGGTTATATAATCAAGTCTCGTAAGTAACGAAATTCTCAACCTCAAACACAATCCAACCTCAATGCACGATTACTATATTTCGTCAATTAATTATACTTGCAACATTCACCCAAGTCTTACGAACTTTACACCTTTTACCCTTGCAGTATGTCTTCTCCCCTCATCAACCTTAACCGTCGCACTAGCAACTCCGGCCGCAGCATGTCGTCCCGCATTGCTAAGGGCATCGTGGAAGCCCTCCCAACAATCATCTCTCAATTGCAAATTGTGAATGCTTCTTCATCATCCGCAACTTTGAACCCAAATGCTTACCCCCTCAAACAATTCAAGAGTGCCAACCCGCCCGAATACTTCGGTATCGACGGTGCTACCGTTCTCCTCCAATGTTTCGAAGAAATGGAGAGCATATTCCTCCATTGTGAATGTCCCGAGGACAAGAAAACCACTTACGCCTCGACCATGCTTAAGAAGAATGCCCTCAATTGGTGGAACGGTGAGAAGCGCACGCTTGGCGCTGAGGTTGCCATGGCCTTGCCATGGGATGACCTCAAGAAACTCATGCTCAAGAAATTTTTCCCGAAACATGAGCTTCGGAAGTTGGAAGAGGAATTTTTGAATTTGAAACAAGAAAGTGGAAATGACACCATCTACAATGACCGTATCCATGAACTAAGCCTTCTCATCCCTCACATGGTCACTCCCCTTGAACGTGCAATCGATAAGTACATCTCGGGTTTGCCTATGCAAATCCAAGACTCCGTTCTAAGTCGTGACACTCAAACCCTCCATGATGCCATCAACCTAGTCGGTACCCTCACCGTGAACCACGTTAAGGCCGGGACCTTGACACAAAAGAATTCCAAGAAGCCTAATGATAAGTCCAGACCTAAGCCCACTAAGGAATCTAAGCCCGAATCCTCTTAGAATAACAACCGCAACAACTCATCTCACTACCGCAACAACAAGAGAAAACCCAACTCCCAAAATTATGTCTTAGCCCAACCACAAGCCCAATAAGCCTCTCCAAACAAGAATCCCTACACTGGCCCACACCCGTATTGCAACACTTGTCAACGCCAACACCCGACCCATGCCACTTGTCGGGTGTGCACCAATTGACACCGATTCGGCCACCTCACCCAATATTGTCGAGAAGCATCTCGTGTGCAAGCCGCTGCACCTCGGTTCGCACCAAAAAACCAACCCAACCGAGCCATCCCTCGTGCTCCAATCATTAACCCCGTTAGGGCTTGCTACAATTGCGGTAACCCAAATCACCTTCGCAACGCTTGTCCTCGACTCGCCCAAGTTCACCAAGCCTATGTTACACCACAACCTTACTACACCTCCCAAGCCTATCAAGTGCAAGCTTATCAACCCTAAGTACCCCAACTGATGGCTCCTCCAACTCTTCAAGCTCAACCCATGGTCATGCAAGCCTATCAAGCTCCAACACCCCAAGCTTCGACCTCTCAAACCCAAGCATCTCGAGGAACTCAAGGACAAGCTTTCAACATCAATGCTCATCAAGCCCGAAACTCGAATGACATGGTGAATGGTACGTTTCTAGTTAACAAGCACCATGCTTTGGTACTATTTGATTCGGGAGCCGATAGGAGATTTATTTATTTTGATTTTGAATACATACTTGATGTGCCCCGGAGTAAATTATCTAAGCCCTTCACGGTAGAGATAGGAAACGGTAGTTCGATCACTATTGACTCCGTCATTCGAAATTGCACGATTACTCTCAATGGAAAAAAGTTCTCTATCGACCTTATCCCTTATCCCTATGCAAATGGGTAGCTTCGACGTTATCATTGGTATGGATTGGCTCTCTCTCCACCATGCCGAAATTTTATGCTTTGAGAAACTCATTCGAATCCCTATCGATGGAGGCGTGATTCTAAACGTTCTTGGAGAAAGACCCTTCTCAAAGTTAAAACTTATGTCGTGTCTTGAAGCCTAGCGTTACTTACGCAGGAAGTATGTCGCCTTTTTAGCCCACATCACCACAAAATCCGATGAAGAAAAGAAACTTTCTGACATCCTGATTGTCCGCGACTTCCCCTAAGTCTTTCCCGATGACATTTCCGGACTCCCCCCAATTCGTCAAGTGGAGTTCCGTATTGATCTTGTACCCGGAGCAAACCCCGAAGCCACAGCACCTTACCGTCTTGCACCTTCGAGATGCAAGAACTCTCTAACAAAATCCAAGAACTCACGAAAAAGGGTTTTATGCGGCCGAGTTCGTCTCCATGGGGCACACCCGTCTTGTTTGTTAAGAAGAAAGACGGTACTCTTCGTATGTGTATCGATTATCGTGAGCTCAACAAGCTTACTATCAAGAACCGTTATCCCTTTTCGCGTATCGATGATCTTTTCGATCAACTCCTAGGAGCCGCATGTTTCTCTAAGATTGATCTCCGTTCGGGTTACCACCAACTCCGTTTCCACTAAGATGACATACCCAAGACCGCCTTCCGTACTCTTTATGGCCACTTTGAATTTCGAGTTATGCCTTTTGGTTTGACTAATGCTACTGCCGTTTTCATGGATCTTATGAATTGTGTTTGTAAACCCTACCTCGACAAGTTCGTGATTATTTTCACCGACGATATCTTGATATACTCTAAATCCAAGACCGAGCACAAAGACCATTTGCGCGCAATTCTTGACTTGATACGAAAGGAACAACTTTATGCTAAGTTCTCCAAATGCGAATTTTGGCTAAAGCAAGTTCAATTCTTGGGCCACATCGTTAACGACAAGGGTATTCACGTTGATCCTGCTAAAATTGAGGCCGTTAAAAATTGGACGACCCCGTCCTCTCCAACGGAGGTTCGTTCATTTCTTGGTTTAGCGGGGTATTACCGTCGTTTTTTCCGCAACTTTTCGAAGATTGCTTCACCCCTTACAGTAGTAACCCACAAAGGGAAAGTTTACGAATGGGGTTCTGATCAAGAGGAAGCGTTACAAACTCTTAAGGACACGCTTTGCAATGCTCTAGTCCTTGCTCTTCCCGAGGGCAACGATGATTTTGTTGTCTTTTGTGATGCTTCTGTTCAAGGTCTTGGTTGTGTTCTTATGCAACGAGACAAGGTCATTGCTTACGCTTCGCATCAACTCAAGGTGCATGAGACAAAAATTACATGAACCACAACCTCGAACTTTGTGCGGTCGTGTTTGCCTTGAAAATTTGGAGACACTACCTTTACGACACGAAATGTTTGGTCTTCACCGACCATAAAAGTTTACAACATATTTTCAACCAAAAGGACCTCAATTTGAGACAAAGACGATGGGCCGAATTTAAGCGATTACGATTGCTAAATTCGCTACCACCCCGGGAAAGCGAATGTCGTGGCCGATGCTCTTAGTCGTAAGAGTCATGTTAAATTTGTCTTACTCCATTGCGTCACCATCTAATCTAATCTCCAATACCGCATCTTCGACGCACAACACGTCTTTTTCACCGAGGTTAACTTACACGATGAGATGTCGTGTGGCGCCGAACTCCAACTTGAAACCAAACGTATTGGCTTACTCTATTATTTGGATCGTTTATGGGTTCCCAATCGTGACGATGTTCGAATCTTCATCCTCGATGAAGCTGATAAGTCACGATACTCTATTCATCCCGGTGCGGATAAAACGTATGCCGATCTTCGTACCGTGTCTTGGTGGCCGGGAATGAAAAAAGATATTGCGGTGTATGTATCTAAATGCCTCACTTGCTCTAAGGTTAAAGCCGAGCATCAAAAGGCGTTTGGTTTTCTCGAGCAACCTCCAATTCCTGTTTGGAAATGGGAAGACATAGCCATGGATTTCCTTACCAAACTCCCCACTACTCAAAGTCGCAATAATAGTATTTGGGTGATTGTTGATCGTTTGACCAAGTCAGCTCATTTCATACCGTTCCGAGAAAAATCCTTCGTAAGTTAATTAGGCCGACTCTATGTGAAGAACATAATTTGCCACCATGGAACGCCTTTGACCATTATTTCCGATCGTGATGGTCGGTTTACCTCTCAGTTTTGGAAATCGTTGCAAACCGCATTGGGTACCCGTATTGATTTAAGAACCTCTTATCACCCGCAAATCGATGGTCAATCCAAGAGAACAATTCAAACTCTCAAAGACATGCTCCGTTCTTGCATACTAGATTTTGCTGGGAATTGGGATACTCACTTACCACTTGTAGAGTTTTCCTACAATAATAGTTTTCACACTAGTATTGGCATGGCACCTTTTGAAGCTCTATATGGCCGAAAATGTCGTTCCCCGATTTGTTGGAACGAGGTTGGTGAATCGCAAATCACCGGTCCCGAGCTTGTTCAAGAAACTTCCGATCGAATCGCTCTCATTCATCAAAATCTTATTGCCGCTCGTAGCCGTCAAAAGAGTTACGCCGATAAGTGCCATAAACCTCTCGAGTTCAATGTTGGTGATCGAGTTCTCCTCAAAGTATCTCCTTGGAAAGGGGTAGTTCGTTTTTGCAAAAGGAATAAACTATCTCCTCATTTTGTTGGCCCGTTTGAGATCATTGAAAGGGTTGGTAAAGTTTCTTATCGTCTTGATCTACCCGATGAGCTCTTTAATGTTCATCCATCTCCACATACCCCTCAATGAAGTACAAGTTGATGAATCTGTGCGTGCTATCGAGAAACCCGTTGAAATCGTGGATCATATGGACAAAGAGACCAAGCGTAGTCGTATTCCACTTGTCAAACTTCGTTGGGAATCTAAACGTGGTCCCGAGTTCACATGGGAACATAAAGACCAAATGGAGTCCAAGTACCCGCACCTCTTTGTTACGGCATAATTTTTAATTTCGGGACGAAATTTCCTAAGGTAGTGAATGCTGTAACATTTCAGGTTTTCCGTTTCCCTTTCGGTTTTGTAATCATTACACCACCCGGGTTCGAGTTCGGGTATATTATCAATAAAGTTCGTTATCGTTTAACATTTTATTTATTTATTTTATTTGATTATAACTATTGAATAACATGCAAAAACAACCCTTAACCTACTTTATTTCACTCTTGTACCCCCAACCATAGGTCAAGGACCATTTAGGAAATAAACAAAATAATATTTTTTCCCTCCTTTCTCTAAACCACCATCGCCGACCCCCCCCATTGCTTGGACCTCAATTTTCGGGAATAATAAAAGAAATTGATCATGCCAAATCAATTCTTTACCTTAAACGCGTCATACCGACACTTTAATCATGGTAAACGATTAACTATTGACAACCAATTTACCAAAAAAGAACCGCGGCTAACAAATCCTTAAAACACTATATAAACTCGATTATTTTACAATTAAACTCGTCCACACATCCCTCATAGCATCAAGAAACAAAGCCCTAATTCAAGTCCAACATTTGAAGCCGTCCAGACCCTCATCAATCTCAAACGCGAGCCGCAAACCCTAGCTCATCGATCTCCCTTAATCCATCACCAAGTCTTGTAAGTAATTTATGTATTCGGGTCGTTTTTAGTCAATAATTGAAAACCCTAAATCAATTTGATTCAATGATAAACAAATAAATGAATTAAAGTCTAGGGTTTTAAATTGGGGAAGAACAAGAACAAGATCTTATGCTTATATATTTCTGTTTCTGTCTACTGAACAAATAAAGGCACTGGCCTGATGGCCAGCGCATGGTACACTAAGGCTAAGAACCGGCCTGGGGCGCGAGTTCGAATCCCCTAGGCCCGGTTTTTATGTTTTAATTGTTATTATTTATTTTATTTACTTTTAATAAAATATTATGATAACCTTACATGTATAAATTCTTAAAAATGCATTTTCTTCATAAAACAAACTCCGAATTTAATGTTTTCGTACCTTTGAAATTTTATTAACCTTGTAAGATACATATATGTATATATATATATATATATATATATATATATATATATATATATATATATATATATATACGTCGAGCATATAATAAGTATAATGACAAAAACTTCTTTTGGTTAATAGACCGAACCATGTTCCCCATTCAAAACAAATCCAACTTTCTCATATAATACATCATTAATGTTTTATTAATAATATTTAAAGAGTCGAATCATATTAAAGGTTGAAGTTTAATTTTTGTATTATAAATAATATTTACTCTACTTGTTTAATGATCTAACAATAACGAAAACATTAATAATAATAATAATAACAATAATAATAATAATAATATGGATAAGTAAACTAATTATTTATAAACTTTACTTAAGACTCATTGATGTGTGCAAAATTATACACATTATATATATCATTTATCCCCAATTTGATACACTTTTCATTACAAATCCATTGAGTTTTATACTAAATTATTTGTAACATGGATTTGTAGGTTCGAATGATGAATTGGTCCAAATAAACAAGAAATAAAAACCAAAAGGACACAATTCATAAACCGAACAAAACCAAGTAATGAAGCAACAAGGCCCGAAATGGGAATGAAGCAACTTTGTCTGAAGAACAACCGATAGAAAGAACGAAGCCGGAAGAAATAAAAATCAAAAGCAATGACAAGACTTGAAGATAACAAGAATAACAAGACACCCGCAAAACTTATGGGCTGTAAAGATTTGAAGACTAAAGACCAGCTGAAACTTATAACCCATAAAGATTTCCAGCATTAGTTGACACTTATGGGTTATAAACACCCTTATGACCCATAAAGAACCCTCGGTCATTATTGTATCACAAAAGTCATCGTCGGTGCAACCAAGATCCAGAAAATGCGGAATAGATAATATCAAGACATTAAAAAATAAAACTTATGGGTCATAAAGTAACCTTACGACCCATAAAGACTCTCGGTAGGAAACACAATCCTGAAAATCTGGAGTTTAAAAAGATAAGATAAGATAAGATAAGATAAAAAGTTACTCTTATGGGTCATAAGGATACTGTTGAAAACATTACGACCCATAAGTATTCCAAATTTTCAGCTATAAATAGCAGCCCGAGTTTCAGCCAAAATCACACCATTTCTCACATCTCTTCTCTCTAATTAGCTAAATAAACTCCATAGGAGTGCCAAGGAGATTCCAAGAGTCTCGAGGAGGTCCAAACCACTTCCCGGGAGTTCCGAAGTTCTTCCCGAACACCCCACGAGTAGTATGTCTTTACTTTGTAAGTTTATTTTGGTTATGTTAATTGCTATGTTAGGCTAATAATCTATTAGTTTCGACATTAAGGGCTTTATTTTGTATTATGATTCGAATGTGAAATAGTTATGTGATTTTATTGTTAAAAGGTTTCTTTTGTGTAATTTCTTGAACTTTAAATCCGAAACTCTGTTAGGATTCAAATTAGTTTGTTAATGAACCTGATAAATTTATTAATATGCTAATGACGTTCTTCCAAGTTAAAATATGAAATATGATTTTAATCTTGATAATTAAGGAACAAATGACGGTTTTGTGTTTGTCTATGAATTCAATCTCGTTATAGAAATTATACAATGTGATTTAGTATTCCGAACTGCGTGAACACTAAATGATAATTAATACTTTCATCACATGCAACTCGCACGTTATGATCCGAACGTCGTGAGCTTAGGGTAGCGAGTTGGCTTTAACTAACGAACTGCACATAGTTAGACATAGATGGAGGGAACGTCCGAACGGCGTGACGTTTAGTATTTATACAAATCATTTAATAATAAAAATCAATGCACCATAATTATTGATGATCGTAGTTCGAATCAGAAGTATGAAATACCCCTTGTGTCGGAACTATCTTTAACAATTTTTTGTTCTAAGTTAGTTATTTTATCTCTTTGTTATATGTTAAAAATTGCACTACAACTATTTAGTTTATGCTTCTATAATTTATTATTTACCCAAAACCCCCAGTTACGAATACTAGCTCTAAATCGTTCTCGGTTATAAAATTGTTAAAACGCATTCCATGTGGACACGAACCTTACTTCCACTCATACTATCCCTAATAGTGTGTAACATAGTAAGTTCACATTTATAAATTTATTTGCTGGAGCTGACGACACCCAACACTCATCAATCCCAAAATCAGTTAGAAGGCTTATTACATTTTCGTTTATATTTAGGAACTTTTGTTGCCGTATCTCGAGGAGCTTGACCGTTTTATCCTAGTTCTTTTTATAATCTCTTCATCACTTAAACCACTTGATAAGTTAAGTAAATTCACACCCCCCTTTTTACCGCTTTACAATTTTGGGGGCGTTATGCGTTCAAAATCAATTTATTGTTTTCAGCACAATTTCGTTATATGCATAATTATAATTGCTCGATTAGTTGTTATGTGTGAATATGACTATGTGTTTATTTTTATGTTGGTTGGTACCTCATCCTCAATAGTATGATCATACGCCGTCATAGTAAACCGTTATCTTTGCGATTCGGTTGAAAAGATAATTTTTATTTATTGTTTACTAGTTGTAGTAATGTACGATTATTGCATGGAATTGCCCTTTTATTATTATATATACTAAAAACCGTGGTTTACTTGCTCAACTTTATGTTGACAAAATATATATTTTCACGCATGGCGCAGGTAGCTTTATCGGATGATTCAAGTTTTGGAGGTTAGATGATACCTTAGGCTGCTATATGAATGAATAACACTTTTTCTTGTTTTTTGTTATTTATTATCGATTTGTAACGTTATTGTTAAGATAATGTTTGTGCTTTTGAAAATTGATATATGAATGAATAATTTAGATATTGGCACAAGTATTTTACTTAGTGTCTTATGAGCTATGATACAATCAATGTTGCGACCCGACATGTTCCGCCGTAGGTTGTGGTGTGACATTCGCCCTATAACCTCTCAGTTGTTATAAGGGTCTGGTCCTGTCCTCTCAGATATTATAAGGGCCTGGTCCTTATCCTCTCAGATATTATGAGGGTCTGGTCCCTATCATCTCATATATTATGAGGGTCTGTTCCAAATCCTCATACCTTCATATCTTCATATATTTCTTCATACTATCATTTATATAATTTCATACATACCCTGCTATATCCTTCATACACACTTTATAAAAACAATCACATCTTCTAACGATTACCTTTCCTGGCAATACGTGCAATATCTGAAGATCGTTCACGTACCGACAAGCATTCATTCATAACCTCGAATAACATCACATAAATCATATATGGCATACACTTACCACTTAAGGTAAGTGTATTAACTATCACATCGAGTATGCACACAGCTCCAAAAACATAACAAGGTAATGGGGCTAGAAACTTACCTGTAAATGATTCCACTTTGAATTTACTATTGCCTCCCCGGAAGTGCTAAGTTTATAGAAAAGTCTTCAGCCGAACTCGTTCCCGAAACCTCAATCAGGAAGCTTCTCCTTGATCCTCTTCCCATCAGTGCTCATCAACACTCTCCTCTTACAATTAGTTGGGAAGAAACTAATTTCCAAACACATGTAGGCCCAAAAATACGCATTCGGCTCGATCAACCCATTATTGAAATTATGAGAATATGGCCTATTTGGTACACTTTGAGTCCTGAGCCCAAATATCTTCCTTCTTGAGGCTCTTGATTTACATGGTGATCCACGAATGAGCATTTCTAAAAACCAATTAGCTTTACCACGCAGACTTGGATGGTGTTTCATAATGAGATACAAGTCTTTATTCTTCAATTCTAAAGATATCTCTTGTGAGTCCTCTTTGACATTTAGTTTCTTAACCGGCTCCCCGAATAACAAAACTTCAAGCTCCTCAACATTTCTTTCGGAGTTAAAATCTCTTTCATCTATATCGGCTAAGCCCACCAAATCTTCACCAATTTCATTCCTAAACTCATCCACCCAAGAGTGAATACACTCTTCTGTCTTATCTTGAAACCCAACATCCTCAAACTCAGTCGTCGGCTCATTAATTTTTATTTGACTCATTAACCCCAACCGAAAATCATCAATGATATCTGAAAGTGGTGCATTTGCATTAATGCTATGGATGACACGTAAGAAATCTCTTAATATCTCTTCTGGATGTGGTATGTAATCCATCATTGCACGAGATAAAAATTTACAACCGATAACATTCCCCATCTTATCAACACCATGCAGAATCTGGGCTCGTAGTAACACTCCATAACGATCACTGAAAAGATAAACTTAAACACAAAAGGACTACGGTACCAAATAATAGTAAAATAAACAATATATTAAAGAAAACTAAACTAATTGAAATAAATTAAAATAAAATATATTAACCTAACTCCTACGACTCAAACAAACTAAAAAATATTAAAATAAAATAAAAACAACTTAGACTCCTTCAACTCAAAAACAAAAACAAAAACAAAACAAATAGCACGTATGTAGCAAGTTAGTCTAATCAAAGCTAATGAACTCAATCGCCAAGATTCCCCGGCAACGGCGCCAAAAACTTGATGTGCTAAAAGTAGTTATAATATTATTAACTAAATTATGCTAATCTAGACATTAAGTAATAATTCTAGACTTTTAACTTAACTAAAACAACAAATCGGCAAGTGAACCGGTCGACTCTACTACAACTAAGTAAGTCCATATATCGAACCTACGAGACTTTTTAAATTGCGTACGCTAGCTAAATTAGAATTAACTACAGACACGACTATTTATTTATATTATTATGGGGGGGGGGGGGTTATACTAAAATACTAAGATTAAACTAATATTAAAAATAATTAAAAAAACTTAAGACAACTTAAACCTGGACTTAATTCATATGATGACGAACAACCACCTAGGCCAGAATCCCTAACGCATCAATTATCAAATGGTTGGAAAATGCTAAGTTATGGAACCAGGATCTTAAACTATTCACTTAATGGGAAACCGAACAGGAACCTTGACCCTTCTCAAGACACCTATAGAATCCAAATAAGCTATTAAAATTATGGTTTAATTAGACGTTTATGGTCGCTAATTTATTTTATGATAAGTACCTTTATTCGAAATCCTACCTTATAGCCCTAAAATCAAAGATGGGTTAAAGAATTCACTCGACTAGATAGGCAAGGAAAATAAACCAAACCTAGACGGACTCCTTCAGAGAACTATATCTAGCAATTCATCAACCAAGACCTATCACATAATCTATCACCTTACAGCTATTTAGATTAGCAGCACACTAAGGTCTACTTGATTTATTAATAATGTTCCTATGGTTTTATTGCAAATCAACCACAAACTAGTAAAAAACACATAGTAGATTACCTAACAGACTCCTATCATATGAAACAACATTAAGGAAACTGTGAAATAATTAAGCTCGTCAAACAATCCTAAGCACACATATGCACCGAATGAAATTCAAGAAACCTATTACTTCATAAAAAACAGATGAAACTAAATCCAAACCAAAATCCAAAATTAACAAAATTTCATCGTAAGCCTAGGCAGTCTACCGGCTTAGCCAACGACCATACTCAAGTACAAACTAAAATAAATATGTTCAAATAATAAATTCATGATGAAAATAATAAATTCAAACCAAATATTAATATTATTTGGTTGAGTAGGTGTTGAACCAACACGCTCTCTATACTCGAACCAAGAAGACTGAAGTCGGGCAAAGTCTGGCAAAGTCAAGAAGACTGAAGTCTACCCGGACTCTTCAAGCAAAGTCTACCCGGAAACTGATCCCATGCATACTTCTATGTTACCAAGTCCTGAAGGATGGCAGAGTACACAGCGTACTTGGAAAATGAAGATTTATGAAAAGCCTACCCGGAAGACTTGTTTTACACTTAGTTTATTTTGAATATGTAATTTGAATATGTACGTTGTATTTAGGGTTTCTAGAAGGAATGACAGCTGTCCTAGGTTGGCAGGCCTATAAATAGAATGTTTAGGGAAAGACGCCACATAACACAGACAGAGAGAGACAGATACACACGAGACACGATATTCGCGGATAAGGATAGACAGACATATTTATTGAGAGTGAATATCGTGTGACGGCTGTCCTAGGATTCCTAAAACCCCAAATCGATTATCCACTTTGTATGATGAAAATTATATAGATGGAAATCTTTTGAGTGAATCCTGTGTATGCTTTCTACCTTTGATTATTCATTGCAACTACCCTGTTTGTTATTGGTTCTTCCTTTAACAAACATTAATCTTTCTAAATATAGCAACCCGTCATTAACTCTCTTGTCGGCACATTAATCTGTGTGAGTTATGACATGATTAAGTAAGATCCAGCTGAAATCGAGGGGCCTGACAAGTGGTATCAGAGCTTGTTACTGCTATTTTGGAAAGATTGTTGCTGATTGAAGATTTGAAGAAGAATAACGTAAGAAGACCACTGTTCCATTGATTTGTGACGTCAGCAACCCTGTTTTCATTTTTCTTCCAGATCTACAATCTACCGGTGTTTTGTCTTCCTTATTTCAATTAAAGTTCTAATCTTTATATCTAAATCTTGTTCTAATCACATCAGACACATCAGATCTGAGCATTCTGTTTTCAGATCTGATTATTTTGAAACTCTGTGTTTACAAAGAAACTGATTTTTGATTTCTCAAAATGACTGGATATGAGGAACAAGAGGTGTCTACTAACAAGATACCAAGGTTGTATGGACAGGAAAACTTTACCAAATGGAAAGTACTCTTTGAAGCAGTCGTTTGCTACAATGATGTTGATATGTGGAATTCCATCAAGAATGGTCCACAAGCTACTGTTGAAGAAGGTGCAAATCCGCAAGCAACTGCTGCTGTGAGAGAAAGGATGAGAAAGGTTGATGACAAGGCTTTAGTTATGTTGAAGCTAGGTCTGTCTTGGGAAATACTTACCAAAGTTGCACATCATCCCAATGCCAAGGCAATGTATGATGTAATTATTGAGATGTATGAAGGAAATGTTGAACTCAAGAACATCAAGAAGCAGAGATTGAAGCAGCAACTAGAAAGATTCAAGTATAAAGAAGGAGAAAGGTTGAAATCAATTCTGGAAAGGTTTCTGGGAATTGTGAATGAGCTCAGAACCACAGATTATGTCATGACTGATTTTGATCTGAACACCAAGCTGCTAAACTTTATGCCAAAGGAATGGTAAACTGCCTGCAAGTTTATCCTCATAAAGTACTCGTAGGACTGGTTCACCGTTCATTCAGAGGGCCCAATTCACCCCCCGACCTGGACGAGACATTAGAGGTACAACTACAATGAGCTAAAGGTAGATGATGTGGTGTGTTTTCTTCAAGCTGCAGAGATAGAAATGATAGAAAATGAAATGATAAGGGAGGAAAGACCCTACTTCAATGTTTCAAATGCATTGATTGCACCTATGGGTAATCTGACTACCAAGAATCAGCAACAGATTCCTATCATTGAAGAACCTGTTGAGCATAATGCTGACAATACAAAGGCTTTCATTGGTGGTAGCACAAGTAATCAAGGAAACCAGCAAAGATTCAATGTGCAACTGATTGATGACACTGATTCTGCTTCTATGCCAAGTGGAAATGTTCCTCATACTGGCACAGGACATGGTCAAAGCAATGATACATAGGCTTTGTTGTCTATGTTTACTGAGTCATATAATGCATTTGTTGCAAAGAATTTGATTCACACAAGTGTAGTGCAAGATGATCTAGAGCAGATAGATGCTGATGATTTGTAGGACATGGATTTGAAGTGGCAAGCTACAATGTTAGCTTTGAGAAGTAAGAGGTTGTATAAAAGAACTGGTAGATCTCTAGTTTCTAGTCCAAATGAAAGAATTGGATTTTAAAAGTCAAAGGCAATCTGCTATAATTGCCAACAGCCAGGACATTTTGCAAGAGAATGCAACTTGCCAAGGAACTATCAGATGAATCAATTCCCGAATCAACAGCCAGGAGGTCAACAACAATACCAACAAAATCAGCAAAGAAACAACAACCAAAACTTCAATAACAACTTCAATCCCAACAACAACTATATTCCCAACTTCAACAACTTTCAGCCTCAAATGAATAATCTGAATCAAAGTATGTATCAGAATCAAGGTTTTCAAATGAAGAACAATCAAAACCTTCAAGCTGCTCAAAATGTTCCAAACAACACTGTTCCAGCCAACCAAAATCAACCAAGAAATCAAGGAAAAGTGGCAGTGACTACACAACATGAAGGAAATTTTGATTGGAGTAATCATGAGGAAGACATTGGAGATGATATCAAGAGGGCAAATGTGGCATTCATGGCTATAATTGAGAAAGAAACTGGATCATCATCTCAGGTACACTCTGCTCCTACTATTGATTTAAATGAAGTTATCAATGAATTTAAAACAAAAGTAGGCAAGCTGGAAAGTGAGTGTTTTAAGAAACAAAGTATCATCAATACATATGAGGCAAGTGAACTAGTGAGTGAAGAAAGAATGAAAAGTTTAGAGGAAGACTGTGTAAATAGTTACAGAGCTCAGAAAAGATTCATCACTGAAATTGATGGGTTGAAGAAAATGATTATAGAAGAGAAGTTGTTAAACACAAAACTGCAAGTTGACAATGAATTCTTGAAAAACTTGGTCTCCACTGGAAACATCTGAGGAATTCTGAACCAAGTTAAGGAAGAAGACAAATACAAAGCAGTACATCCACCATTCAACAACAACTTTATGCCAAAAGTTGAGAAAGAGAAAAGAAATGCATATCTACAACAATTCGAAGATGTCTTTCAAGACAAAGAAGAACTTGTAGATTTGTACAAGAATGTTGAAGTCAGTGAAGAAGGAGAGTTTGTTGTGAAGAAAGAACTGAAATAAGAAAAGTCAATTGGTGTTCAAGTCTCTGAAGATGATCTTGAATCAATTGATTTAAATCAAGATGACTTGAGTGATTTGAGTGATCAAATTACTGAAGAGGAATTTAAAGCTGCTGAAAGAGGAAGAAGATACAAGAAGCCAGAATCAATTGATAAACTTCCAAAGTACCCACCAGTCACACCAAAAATGAAGAAACAGAATGAAAGAATGAAAAGAGAACATGTGTCTTTTGACTTATGTGAAATAAAGAAGGTGAATTACAATGCTGTAAGGCCTCCTAGCAAGGATGTATTGGATAAGATAAAGCAAAACAGCAAGAAAAAGATAAAAGAAGATGTGAATGTTAAAAACTTTATTCCAGTTTACCCTATTTTCTCAAGCATTGAAGATTTTGACATTGGTGAAGTAGAAACAATGGAAGAATATGAAAAGAGGAAATTGAGACAAAGGGAAAACATTAAGGAAGAATCCTTGAGTACAAGAGATATTGTTTTTGTGAAAGGGAAAGTGGAAAGAAGTGACATAAGAATAGCTGAGTTTGTTCCCTTCTCAATTGAATTTGACTGTTTAAAGTCTAAAAGGACAATTGGAGTTGATCCACCAAGACCAAGTGAAAGGTTCAAGAAGCCAAAAGAACATGAAATATTCAAAGGAAAGGTTTGGTGCAAGAGATGTGATGAATATGGTCATCACACAGACTCATGTAATGAAAGATTGAAATTCGAACCTTTCCATGTACCAGATGGAACAAAGTATGGCCAAGACTTTGTTCTATACAAACAGAAGTATGATATATATCTGGGAAAAGGAAAGGTGTGTGGAAATGAAACTTTGAACAGAGAAGAAAAGAAATTTGCAAAGGAGACAAGGAGTGAAAAGAAAACTGATGTTAAAACAAAGAAACACATAACTAAATCAGTAAGAAGAAGTGTGTCTTCTAAGAATAATGAGAAATTGGTGAAGAAGAATTATCAGCCTGTGGAAATCACACAAGACAGTCAATCAGTCAAATCTGATGGCTCTCAAAGATCATCAAACAGTGTGATAACAAGAAGAAAAGATGCACATTCTAGAAAGAAACCAACAGAACTCACTGGTGATAAGAAATTTCTACTAAAGCATGGATATGAACCATATGGTTTCCTTTTGAAACCTAAGACTGAGAGTAAGGTTGAGCAAGTTGCTGATGTGAGAGACTACCCTGAGAAGAAGGACTTTGTGATAAAGGAGTATGCCACTGACTCAGCTGAATACCAATGTCCAACCTTACTTGTTAAAACTCCAAGAGAGTGTGGTTATGAAACTGATAATTCAGACAACTTAGAATTGACTCATGAAGATCCTGAACCAACAACACTCACTTCCCAAGCTGTGTCTGAAACTGAATCTGATGAGCTGCAAGTTGATTAGGCTTGCACTTCATCACTCAACTGATAAAACTTTCTTTGTATGTGCAGGAACTGTCCACTCCTCTAAATGACATATGGTATATGGATAGTGGTTGTTCTAGGCACATGACTTGTGACAGGAGATCTCTTTTCAATTATGAAGAAAAGTATGAAGGTCCAATAGCCTTTGGGAGTGATGAGAATGGTGGAAAGATTGTTGGAAAAGGAATCTTAACAAATGGGAAAGTCTCATTTGATAATGTATTTCATGTTGAAGGTCTTCAGTACAATCTGCTGAGTATATCACAAATGTGTGATAAGGGTTACAAAGTCAGTTTTGATGATTCACACTGTTTCATATTAAAACCTGAGTTTGTAATTCCACCTGAAATGATTATGATGATGGCACCAAGAAATGGTAACTTGTATGAATTGAATATGAAAGAAGCTATTTCAAGAGGAGGTGCATGTTTTGTTTCCAAAGCCACTGAAAATGAGTCAAAATTGTGGCATAGGAAACTGTGTCATGTGAACTTGAAGAACATGAATAGACTTGTCAAAGGTGAGCATGTTATAGGTTTACCTACAAGAGAATTCAAGTTGGAAGATCATTGTGATTTATGTCAAAAGGGAAAACAACACAAATCTACTCATAAGTCAAAACTCATTAATTCAATTGATCAAGTACTTGAATTACTTCACATGGATCTCTTTGGTCCTGTGAGTGTACCAAGTATTGGGAAGAAAAGATATCGTCTGGTAATCATTGATGACTATTCAAGATACACTTGGGTTTATTTCCTAAGTACCAAGGATGAGACTGCAGAGTTGATTAAAGGTTGTGTAACAATGATTTAGAACAAGTTGAATAAGATAGTCAAGATGATGAGAAGTGACAATGGCACTGAGTTCAAGAATGGTGTTATGCAAGAATTCTGTGAAGCAAAAGGAATACAACAACAATTTTCAGCTCCTAGAACTCCTGAGCAAAATGGTGTAGCAGAAAGAAGAAACAGAACTTTAATTGAAGCTGCAAGAACCATGTTAGTAGATGCTAATCTGCCTGCACTTTTTGGGCTGAAGCCATAAATACAGCCTGCTATGTTCAGAACAGGGTACTTGTGAACAAAAGGCATAACAAAACTCCTTATGAAATATTTCACAACATAAAGACTTACATCAAGTTTTTCAAGCCTTTTGGATGCAAATGTTTTCTTTTGAATACAAGGGACTATTTGAACAAGTTTCAAACAAAATCCCTGGATTGCTTCTTTGTTGGATATTCTACACACTCAAAAGCCTATAGAGTTTATGTGAAAGATCACTTGAGTGTTATGGAATTATCTGACATCATCTTTAATGAGAATCAATTCAATACAGTTGATGGTGCAGCATGGCTGTTTGATCATGAGAAGTTAATAAGGTCTTTCAAGATTTATCCTGAAGACTTTGATGACTCATTCTACAAGACCAGTGTAATTGAAGAAAAGAAGAAGAAAACATTGGACTTGGAAGAATTATGGAAGAAGGTTCCTAGAAAAGAGAAAGAATATTCTTTTGTGAAGAATTCCTCATGGATCACTGATGAACTTGATCATGCTGAGCACAATCAAGATAATCCAGATGTACAGAATGATACAATTCAGCCTGAGGATGACACAAGCAACCATGCAAATGAAAATGAAACTGCATCCACTGCAAGATTTCAAGATCTATTTCTAAGACTGAACTTAGAAAACAATGGTGCATCTACTTCAGGATAAAATAATGATGAAGCACCAGAATTTCATGATGAAGAAGGTGATTTGATCATTGAAGATCCAGAACTCAATGAAACAAATCTTGACACAAACATGTCTACAAATATGATTGTACAAACTCCTTATGTGGAAAAGAATCATCCTTTTGAAAACATCATTGGTGATTTGCATGAAAGAGTTACAAGAAGTCATTCCGAAATTGCAAACATCTGTCTTTACTCTTGTTTTCTGTCCCAAATAGAACCAAAGAACATAGCACAACCATTAAAAGACAGTAGTTGGGTGGAAGCAATGCAAGAGGAATTGGCACAATTTAGAGACCTGCTTGTGTGGGATCTTGTTGATATGCCATTTGAAAAATATGCAATTGGAACCAAATGGGTTTTTAGAAACAAAAGGGATGAAAGGGGTTTGGTGATTAAGAATAAAGCTAGACTTGTAGCACTTGTAGCACTAACGTTTAACCGATGTTACTACGACAATCGTACTGGTGAGGCCGTCATTGTCCTTGGAAAAGGTTTGAAGACTAATTTTATTCGAGTTATCTATCCAATGTGGCTTGTTTACTTATCAGAGACGGAAAATGACGTGCTGTTTGTGAAGAAGATTTTGATTGAGCGTCGTGAAGACTATGACCGAGCTATGCAGTTCCAGCGTGTTGTACGCGTATGCCACGAGTACGGAATTCATAGTTGTCGGGATTGGCTGACAAAGCGTTTCAAGTAGTTTAAAGACAAAGAGCTCAAGACGAGGGGGTGTTTGTTAGTGAATGGTTTTGTCGTCTCGTGTCTTTGTATTTATCATTTTGTATTTGTTATTATTATAATGGAAATATATTTATGTAATATCAGTTAGTTCGTTATATGTAAAGCCCATTCGTTAAGGATGTTTAACGAGTGGACTGTTTGTTCGTTATGTATGTTCCCATTCGTCATGGAATGTTTACGAATGGGGGCATAATGAATATGCTTTCCTTTCTTAGTCTGTAAGTTAACGAACTGGGTACCAATTCATTACAGGATGTGTAACGAATTAGTTCAATCGTCTATATATAGTGTGTTCATACCCCTAATAACTTAAGTTTTGAGATTAATATATCAAACCGCTGTCCAAATACTCTCTCGCTTAATTCTTTAATTAACATATTACTAATACACATAAAACATTTAATTCATACATATACATACATAATGTTGAGTCAAAGATTTGACCAAAGTGAGATATATGGAAGATTGGAATCTTCTCAACCTCCTCAAGGTTATCTTCAATAAGTCTTCTTTAGTGGATATGCGAGCAGGGTTTGCAAATTGGTGTATTACCGGGCGTGGTTCACTAGTTTATGCCAATCCGGGAAAGGATCACTATATTAAGCAAGTCTGTTCTTCATAGCCAAGTATGGTTTACTTCCGAGTAAGCTTTTGGCTAACCAAGCTCATGGAGCAAAGTGATTGGAAGACCAGGCAAGGTATTCATTAATAATACAGTGGTCCAAGTAGGCTTGATGATTTAATGAAATATCTTTAAGTAACATCGGGCAAGGTTCAACTCAAGCAAGAAATATTGCTTCCGAGCACACTTTGCTAATAAGTTATTTTCTAGCAAAGAGTTGAAAGGGACCATTGAAGAACAATGTTTCTCGTAAGGATTTGTCGGGCAAAGTCTGGCAAAGTCAAGAAGATTGAAGTCTACCCGGTTTGTATTTTATTTGGTAAAATACTCTTCAAGTAAAGTCTACCCAGAAACTGATCTTGGGCACACTTCTATGTTACCATGTTCGGAAGGATGGCAGAGCACACAGCCTACTCGGAAAATCAATATTGTAGCAAAGCCTACCCGGATGACTTGTTTTACACTTAGAATAATTCTGAATACGTAATTTTGAATATGTATTAGCATTTAGTGTTTCTAGAAAGAATGACAGCCGTCCTAGGATAGCAGGCCTATAAATAGAATAATTTAGGGCACACCTCCAGAGGATTTCGAGCCCTTACACTTTTTAGATAACAAAGAATATTTCTCGAAAGTGACGGCTGTCCTAGAATAGTACAGATATAACTTTCCTATCAAGAAACCCTAAATCGATTATCCTTTTGTATGATGAACTTTGTATGAATTGAAATCTTTTGAGTGAATCTTGTGTGTGTTAGTTACCTTTGATTATTGATAACAACTACCCTGTTTATTATTGATTCCGCCTTTAATAAACAGTAATCTTTCTAAATATAGCAACCCATCATTAACTCCCTTGTCGACACATCTATTTATGTGAGTGATGGCTTGATTTGAGTAAGATCCAACTGAAATCGGGGTATCAGAGCTTGTTGCTGCTATTTTGGAAAGATTCTTGTTGCTGATTAAAGATTTGAAGAAAGATGACGTAAGCAGACCACTCATTGGCTATGGTGGTAACCAAGTTTCAAACACAAAGTCAACCTGAAAAGAAATCAAATGAAACTGCTGAACTAGTCAATCTGAATACTAAAATGATGGCTGAAGAAGAAATTGGTGAGTCCATTGCTTCAATGGCTGCCAAGAAATGGGATGAGCAAGTGAGACAAGATCTAAAGAAAACCCAACTGACAGCTGGCCAGAAAGGGAAAAGGTGAATCAATTTCATGAAACACATCAACAGAAACAAGAAAGACTTTCAAAACTACATGAACAGTTTGCTGAGAAAGTCAACATATTCGCCAAGATCTATATGAGAAGGAAAAAGGCAAATGGGCAGTCTGAATATGAAAGATCTGCAAAGAGAGGCAAGTGGGATGATAAGAACAAATATTTTGTACAAACTCCTGATGATGATGCAAGCCCGATCAGGGCAGTCCCATTGCAAACCTTCCAACCAGGAGAAAAGGTTCAAGGTGCACCTGATGTGCCTATCAGAAGTGAACCAAACCCAGATCATCCACCACCTAATGAGCCCAGAATAGATGCAGTAAATGATTCAATTGAGGAGGATGAGTCTGATGAATCTAATGATGATGATAATGACAATGATGATCAAGGAAAAAGTGCTAAGACTGCTAATGTTGAATCCCCACATGTGACAATGACTGATGTACAAAGGGATAACATTGAGTAGAGTCTGTTGAATGCCAAAATGAACAATCCTTTGATTGTAAAGCTAAAGGCACTTGGTGTAAAATTTGAGAGTAGTGCTCAAATGAATGATGATGAGTTCAATAAAAGACTTGAAGAAGAAAATGAAAAGATCAAAAGGGCCATGCAACAAAATAACAGAGACGATCAAAAATACAGAGAATACCTTAGAAGACATGGTTACTCAGAAAAGGATCTTACACACTTCAAATTTGACAAACTTCAAGATCTTTACAATAGTGAAAGAACAAAGGTGATAGAAAAATGTGTCAGAGAGAATGAAAATATTGAAAAGATGGAAGCTCTGAAAAGAAAGTTTGGAGGTATGTGTGGATACATTTTGGAAAAGGGATTGAAGCCTGAAATAGTTGAAAACTTATCAAGAGAGTCAGTGTTGAACCAATACATCAAATTTAAAAGAAAAGAAAAGCTGAAGAGGTTACAACATGAGATTTCAATTAAGCAGTCTGAACCATCTGATGAACCTCATGCAAAGAAAAGAAGAATTCAAACTTTAAGGGAGAAATTGAAAGAACAAGTCAAATCGGTTGAAACCCCAACCCAACAAGAAGTCAAACCTGAACCTGAAGATGAACCCATTGTTCCTTGGGAGAATGAAGAGATGATCAATATTTTGAGGGGCATAATGATAAATCAGATGGGAATGGATGAAGCCTCTTTTAATGCCTTAGAAAAGCAAGACTTGAAAGATCTTTTCTATATTCAAAAGGCAGATTGGGAGAAAGCTCTGAGGGAAGGTGATAACCCTATAAGCTTTGTGGATGGAAGGTTTGTACCCGCAGGACTATCAAATAGTCCTAGGTTAGTAAAAATGATGATGACTCTTAATGAACAAGCAGGACACAATCTTGTTGATCTTGCCAACCATCCACCTTTAATGGTAGAGGCAATCTACATTAACACCTTCAATTTAACGCCTGGAAAACCCAAGAAGTATGTTCCATTCAGGCCTCCAATTTCAAGAAGACATCCACAAGGTGGAAGAGGTGAATCAAGTAAAACTGAACCACAAAGAACATCATGACCACAATCAGATGTGGATCTTCCAAGAGAACTCTACTATTATTCTATCTCTGAATGTCTGAGAGTGATTATGGAAAGTAGAAAACTGAGAGACATATTTGTGAGAGGTGATTTTTTTGAATACTCTCAAGAACAACTAGAAAGAATGGTCACACTCAGGTTGTATGATTATAGAAACAGAAACAAGATGGCTGGAAGAAAAATGAATGATCTGTCAAAATTTTTATGAATCTGACAGGGGATTCCCGTTCCTAAAAGAAAATAGAAGTTGGAGAATGATTCAACTTCACAGGTCAAGAAGGACAGAAAAATTAAAGAGAATGGAGAGTGCTGAAAGGAACTACAAGATGAATGTCAGAGACAGGAATCCATTGTCAAACATGAACACATGCATCAGTTTAGAAAGAAGAATGACACGCCCCAACTACACAGTTCAAAGAAATGGCATTATAACTGAGGTTGAATACAAAGAAGATGTTGGCCATTACTTCCTGAGAAACTCTGATGGAAAAATACTGGTGGTAATAAAAAAGGATGAAGACTTGACTTACTTGCATGATGAAGATCTGATGGATATAAGGGATTTGGTCATACCAGAAAGTCATACACACTACCAAATCCTTGATATCTTTAGGCTGAGAGCTGCATCAGTGATAGTCGAAAGAAGACAAGCCGCTCACAATGCAAGAAAAAGACAAGATTCTTAGATTAGCCTTTGTTATGTAATGTCTTCGGACAAAATTTTGATTATGTAATTTGTTTATGTTCTGTTATGAATATGTATTTTGATTTTGATTTAATGTGTATTTTGACCAAGTGTAAGTAACCATAGAAATGTTTTGGGTCAGCTGAGGTGTTCCAATCTAGGGGGAGATTGTTGAGTCATAGATTTGACCAAAGTGAGATATATGGAAGATTGGAATCTTCTCAACCTCCTTAGAATTCGCTAAGTATGGATCCGAGCACACCTTAGACCTCCGAGCAAGCTTTTACTTAGTCTGGTACGATATTTTGTCTATCGGGCAAGGTTATCTTCAAGAAGTCTTCTTTAGTGGATATCCGAGCAGGGTTTGCAAATTGGTGTATTACCGGGTATGGTTCACTAGTTATTGCCAATCCGGGAAAGGATCACTATATCAAGCAAGTCTGTTCTTCATAGCCAAGTATGGTTTACTTCTGAGTAAGATTTTGGCTAACCAAGCTCATGAACCAAGTGATTGGAAGACCGGGCAATGTATTCATTAATAATACAGTGGTCCAAGTAGGCTTGATAATTTAATGAAATATCTTAAGTAACATCAGGCAAGGTTCAACTCAAGCAAGGAACAGTGTTGCCGAGCACACTTTGCTAATAAGTTATTTTCAAGCAAAGAGTTGAAAGGGACCATTGAAGAAAAAAGCTGCTCGTAAGGATTTGTCGGGCAAAGTCTAGCAAAGTCAAGAAGATTGAAATCTACCTGGAGAGTATTTTTATTTGGTAAAATACACTTCAAGTAAAGTCTACCCGGAAACTAATCTCGGGCACACTTCTATGTTACCAAGTTCTAAAGAATGGAAGAGCACACAGCCTACTTGGAAAATCAATATTGTTGCAGAGCCTACCCGGAAGACTTGTTTTACACTTAGAATAATTCTGAATATGTAATTTTGAATATGTATTAGCATTTACACTTAGAATAATTCTGAAAATTACTCAAATTCTTCATAGTATGCTCGTTTCTAGGAGTCGCCAAAAGTCTTACGCTGATAAAGGATGACGACCCTTATAATTCGAGGTCAATGGCTTATCCTTCTCAAGGTTTTCGTTTGAAAAACAGTAGTCCGCAACGGAATGAAGGATAACTAGCACCCCTTTTTGTTGGTCCGTGGGAGATCCTCTATCGAATCAAAAATGTCGCCTTACGACTCGAGCTTGCGCAAGAGCTTAAAGACTTCTATACCGTGTTTCATGTCTCAAATCATCGAAAATGTTTAGCCGAAGAAAATGTTATATCCCTCTTGATTAAGTGTGTATCGATAAAATAATGCACTTCGTTCAGAGAGCGGTAGAGATAATGGATCGAAAGGATAAGGAAACCAAGCGTAGCCGAATACCTGATGTGCGAAAATATGTATAAATATATATATAGATAAAACACAAGTCACAACTAAGCTTTAAAAACCAAACAATCTATCCTAGTTCACACAAACGGCAAGTGTACAAGTCGCGTATAGCACAGATGAGGAAAGTCCGGATATTGAACTCAAAGACACGTGAAAACGTTTATAATCACTAAACTCTAACCAAGACTCACCAAAATATTTAATAGATTTTTTTTTAGATTTGATTTAACTACTTAACTTAACTAAATGAAAACTTTTGACAAAACTTCGGAAACTTTGACTGCAGTGATAAAAACGTCTACCTAGGTAAGAATCATATTGAAGGAGATGACAAGACAATGGATTGAAAACTCTCACGACACCGGTCCTAAATGACGACACAACTAAGGTTCTCTCAAGAAGGTCAGATCACCTCTCGGTCTCACTAACAAACTCTAACTTATCTTAGTTGATTTTAAGAACAAACCGGGAAAACAAATTATTAACGTGTTCTAATGCCGACTCACCTCTCGGTCTCACCGACACACTAGCCTAATGGAAACGAATACTACGCAACCAAGGATAGAGAAACAATTCAACTTAACTTAAACTAGACCAACTAATCGCTCAAACACCCAAACCCGACAAGAACAAAACCCGCTCTCGCGCGATCTTAATTCTAACAAGTAAAAGTAATGAGACGAGTTTACTTCTTATCACCTCTCGGTCTCTAAGAAGGTGTTTCACAACTGAGTTTATCTAATTAATTTACCCACTTATCCCTACTGTAGTACTTCCCGCAAATAAACCCTAAACACAAAGTAAAGAGCCTTAAACATGCAACAACTAATCAAAACCGATTCAATTAATTAAAGCACGAGGTTATTAGGTATAATCAAACAAAACACAGCCACTAAACACAATCTAATTTACTGTTAAATCAAACTTTACATTAACAATTTAGGCCATGATCATTAACAATCCATATTACTAGTCAAAACCTAACAATATTCATCAAACCTAGGTAGAACAAACAAGATTAGCTACTCATTAAGTTTGGACAGCCATTAACATTCAATTAATACATCATAAACATAACATAAACATAATCAAACTCATTCAAAATACAAGAATAACTAAATCAAAGTCAAACAATCAATTACATGCAAAACAATCCAAAGAAAAAGATCAATTCAACTAGTTAAGGTTCTTGAACAAAAAGTAAAGTTTATGAGAATTTTACTTAAGGTATATGGCTGAGTTTCTTGACGTTAATGACCCGTAGCTGCTGTACCAAGTCTCCCTTAATCTTCTTCTTCTTCCTTGGCTCAACACTTGCAAAAAATAACTAATTTTCTTTTATGTGGAGGCTGTCCGATCGGGCTTTTTAGAATTGTATTGGTTTGGGATTTTTTTATTATATTGTTGTTATTGCTTTTGTGATCTTGCTCACGTGAGTGAACAATCACAGCCTCACAACCTTATATAAAAGCTATGTCTCCTCAAAACAAACAACAACAAAACAAACACCAACTAGCCGACCAAACCACACACTAACTCTATTGTTTTCTTCTTGATTCCTTACTGTCCGATCGGAACATGTATGGTGAGTTAGGGTTTTTTATTTTTTCTTTTAATTAATATAAAAGGCTTGAAAGGCTCTAATTTGTGGGCTTGGGTCGGGCCTTGACTTGTAGTATTAGATGGAATCTGCCAAGTCGTTTGAACTCCTATAGCTGGTGGAGCAATGCTTCTCGCGCCAGCATCGACCGGACGGGCCCGGTCTGCAACTGTCCTCCTCGGTGGTGGATCCGCATCGCCCATAATCCTATCCCTAATGACGGGTTCAGAAAAAGTAGGAGAAGAGAACGTATTACCGACGGATGTAGATGAACTGGAAGACGGTTTTGTACGACGTCTCTCAAAAAGCTCTCTCTCTTTTTCGGGAAATCCTACAATTTCTGGTGGTCCTAGAGATCGAGTACGTCGCATACAACTATTAAAAAAAAAAAAAAGAAACTATAATTAGCTAAACTATTTTAAACAAACAAACAAAACAAAACAAAACAAATAAGAAAAACAAGTAGTAAACAAGGCAAGTCCTAACTCGAGTCGTTCTTAATACGCCTCAAACCGTGTCCCCGGCAACGGCGCCAAAAACTTTATGTGCGAAAATATATATAAATATATATATAAATAAAACACAAGTCACAACTAAGCTTTAAAAACCAAACAATCTATCCTAGTTCACACAAACAGCAAGTGTACCGGTCGCGTATAGCACAGATGAGGAAAGTCCGGATATCGAACTCGAAGACACGTGTAAACGTTTATAATCACTAAACTCTAACCAAGACTCACCAAAATATTTAATTGATTTTTTTTAGATTTGATATAACTACTTAACTTAACTTAATGAAAACTTTTGACAAAACTTCGGAAACTTTGACTGCAGTGATAAAAACGTCTACCTAGGTAAGAATCATATTGAAGGAGATGACAAGACAATGGATTGAAAACTCTCACGACACCGGTCCTAAAGGATGACACAACTAAGGTTCGCTTAAGAAGGTCAGATCACCTCTCGGTCTCACTAACAAACTCTAACTTATCTTAGGTGATTTTAAGAACAAACCGGGAAAACAAATTATTAACGTGTTCTAATGCCGACTCACCTCTCGGTCTCACCGACACACTAGCCTAATGGAAACGAATACTACGCAACCAAGGATAGAGGAACAATTCAACTTAACTTAAACTAGACCAACTAATAGCTCAAACACCCAAACCCGACAAGAACAAAACCCGCTCTCGCGCGATCTTAATTCTAACAAGTAAAAGTAATGAGACGAGTTTACTTCTTATCACCTCTCGGTCTCTAAGAAGGTGTTTCACAACTGATTTTATCTAATTAATTTACCCACTTATCCCTGATGTAGTACTTCCCGCAAATAAACCCTAAACACAAAGTAAAGAGCCTTAAACATGCAACAACTAATCAAAACCGATTCAATTAATTAAAGCACGAGGTTATTAGGTATAATCAAACAAAACACAGCCACTAAACACAATCTAATTTACTGTTAAATCAAACTTTACATTAACAATTTAGGCCATGATCATTAACAATCCATATTACTAGTCAAAACCTAACAATATTCATCAAACCTAGGTAGAACAAACAAGATTAGCTTGTCATTAAATTTGTACAGCCATTAACATTCAAGTAAAACATCATAAATATCAACATAAACATAATCAAACTCATTCAAAATCCAAGAATAACTAAATCAAAGTCAAACAATCAATTACATGCAAAACAATCCAAAGAAAAAGATCAATTCAACTAGTTAAGGTTCTTGAACAAAAAGTAAAGTTTATGAGAGTTTTACTTAAGGTATATGGCTGAGTTTCTTGACGTTAATGACCCGTAGCTGCTGTACCAAGTCTCCCTTAATCTTCTTCTTCTTCCTTGGATCAACACTTGCAAAAAATAACTAATTTTCCTTTGTGTGGAGGCTGTCCGATTGGGCTTTTAGAATTGTATTGGTTTGGGATTTTTTTATTATATTGTTGTTATTGCTTTTGAGATCTTGCTCACGTGAGTGAACAATCACAGCCACACAACTTTATATAAAAGCTATGTCTCCTCAAAACAAACACCAACTAGCCGACCAAACCACACACTAACCCTATTGTTTTCTTCTTGATTCCTTACCGTCCGATCGGAACTTGTATGGTGAGTTAGGGTTTTTTATTTTTTCTTTTAATTAATATAATAAGGCTTGAAAGGCTCTAATTTGTGGGCTTGGGTCGGGCCTTGACTTGTAGTATTGAGAGTTGACCAATTAAGCCCCTAAACTCTTAAATTTAACTCTTTTTTCCACCAAACCTTATAACCTACAAGTAAACAATCATCTTTGTAACATTAAGCATAAACAAACCATAAAACTTAATAATTAAACTAAAAAGCAACTAAAACATGATAGAATGATAAAGAAAAGTAAGTGTGTTTTACAACACATCAATCCCTTTATTCAAAGTTCGTTGGGAATCTAAGTGTGGTGCAGATTTCACTTGGGAGCGTGAAGACCAAAGGAAGTCTAAATACCGGCATCTCCTTACTACGAATTTTAACTCCCAATTTTGTGACAAAATTTCCCAAAAGTTGGAAATGTTGTGACATTCTTCAACTTTTGTATGTGTGTTTGAATCCGTTTACCCGCTTCATTCGGTAATTCGGATCTATGTTCATTATTAAACCGAAGTATTTATTAAGTATTTATATTCGTTATGTTGTTGGAATGTTATTCAAATGTTGACAAGTCAACTTTTAAGTATTTTGAGCTATTATTGCATTTAAAATGTAATCCAAGGACCAAATCTGCCAAATCTCACAAATCCATATATCTAGGCACATCGCGCATCGTGACGGACACAAGCTCCATCCGTCACATAGAACGATGAACCAAAGGTTCGTCTGAGAATAATTTGGGTAGCACTACGAGACCACTCGCCCACTTATCTATCACGATACAGGACGGAAGCTCAATTCAATCAAAACGAGCTTGTCTCATGGAAAGCATTATGTCTCACCCATTTCTCACTTATTGACTCGATTTGGATATTTTATCATCTACCTAGACCTATTACAACTTGTGTGCATGATTTTTTGTCATCAATTTGCCATAACAAGTAATTATTGAGTCAAAATCCTTGATTTCAAGCCTTGTGACTAGTTTTACCACTAGCTATCAAATTAATTCACTTTGACCTTGTTATTAACGAAATTGAACCTATATAAAGCTCACTCATCCTCTTCAATTCCTTTGCCACAAGCAATTTACACTCAAATTCATCCAAGCTTGTGTATTGCTCTTAAGTCTCGAGTTTGACTTTTAAAAGTTAACACATCAAGAACTTTTTCTTTCTTTTCTTTTTTGATTCAATCCCCGGGTAATGTTTATATCTCGTTTGTTACACATAATGAATGTTTTTATGAAGATAACACTATCGGCATTCATGGAGACATATCATTCTTCATAATCGGCTCGCTTATGTTCGGTTTATGAACTTTAAGTTTAACAGTCACCTTGTTGCAAACTAATAATCAATAACCAATATTTCTACCATATAACTTATTTTCATCATTTAAAAAATGTTAAACACAAACTCGACTCAAAAACCGATTTCTTGTCGATCCAACCAAAAAGGAACCACTCGTTTAAACTAGTTTTCTTGAATAATGTTCGGTTCGAAATAAACCGAACTTGTCTAGTTAACTAATGAGTATTATAATCCATTCATTTTCTAACCTGAAATAAACTAACTAGAAAACCAAATAACAAAACTTTTCTATAACCCATAATGCTTTCTTTATAAATTGTTGTGTCATAAACCGAATGTCCTCGCCAAATTAATTTCGTTACTCAACCTTCTTTTTAATTCTAGCTATTTATTTATCTAGGGTCGTTCATTGGATCTTTAAGACTCCAATACCGGTGCCCTACATTTTCGTTGGATTTACTCATAAACACAGTTCTAAATATCAAAGTTAATTAAAACTTTCGCGTAATAATAAAACTTCAAAAATTTGTTACAAAACATTTGTAACTTGTCTTTGAAAACATAACTTAAATATCTTATTGAAACATCATGCCAATCTTCAAATATCAGCCTCTTCAGATCGTGCCATGTGCTCCTCTCAAGATAGATGCTTTAGTCAATTACCTGTATGCATATTAAAAGTCAGCTACGCTGTGTGAGTTCTAGTCAATCAGGTAATATACAGTACATTCACATACATATACATACACATCCGAAGATACATAGTATATACTTAACTTTCTTATCTTTATTTCGTGCTTACATCAGTACATACCTTTTTTCTTGCTTTCATTCTCTCTTTCATACTCTACATTTCTTTTTTCTTTACATAATTATACATTTCAAAGACCTTTCACCATATAACCTCTCAGATGTTATAAGGGTCTGGTCCTTATCCTCTCAGATATTATAAGGTTCTGGTCCTTATCCTCTCACATATTATGAGGGTCTGGTCCTATACTCTCATATATTATGAGGGTATGGTCCCTATCCTCAAACCTTCATAACTTCATATATTTCTTCATGCTATCATTTATATAATTTCATACATACCATGCTATATCCTTCATACATACTTTATAAAACAATCACATCTTCTAACGATTACCTTTCCTGGCGATACGTGCAATATCTGAAGATCGTTCACGTACCTAGATGCATTCATTCATAACCTCAAATAACATCACATAAATCATATGTGGCATACACTTACCACTTAAAGTAAGTGTATTAACTATCACATCGAGTATGCACACAAACCCGAAAACATAACAAGGTGATGGGGCTAGAAACTCACCTATAAATGGTTCCTCTTTGAATTTAATGTTGCCTCCCAGGAAGCGCTAAGTTTATAGAAAGCTCTTCAGCAGTACTCGTTCCCGAAACCTCAATCAGGAGGCTTCTCCTTGATCCTCTTCCCATCAGTGCTCATCAACACTCTCCTCTTACAATCAGTTGGGAAGAAAACTATTTCCGAACACATGTAGGCCCAAAAATACGCATTCGGCTAGATCCACCCATTATTGAAATTAGGAAATATGACTAATTTGGCACACTTTGATTCTTGAGCCCAAATATCTTCCTTCTTGGGGCTCTTGATTTACGTGGTGATCCATGAATGAGCATTTCTAAAAACTGATTAGCTTTACCACGCAGACGTGGATGGTTTTTCAAAATGAGATACCAGTCATTATTCTTCAGTTCTTTAGATATCTCTTGTGACTCCTCATTGACATTTAGTTTCATAACCGGCTCCCCGAATAACAAAACTTCAAGCTCCTCAATATCTCTTTCGGAGTTAAAATCTCTCTCATCTATATCGGCTAAGCCCACCAAATCTTCACCAAATTCATTCCTAAACTCATCCTCCCAAGAGTGAATACACTCTTTTGTCTTATCTTGAAACACAACATCCTCAAACTCGATCGTCGGATAATTAATTTGTATTTGACTCATCACGCCCAACTGAAAATCATCCATGATATCTGAAAGTGGTGCATTTGCATTAATGCTAGGGATGACCCCTAAGAAATCTCTTAATATCTCTTCTGGATGTGGTATGTAGTCCATCATTGCACCAGATAAAAATTTAAAACCAATAACATTCCCCATCTTATCAAACACCATGCAGAATCTAGGCTCATAGTAACACTCCATGATGATCACTTTAAAGATAAACTTAAACAAAAAAGAATTACGGTACCAAAAAATAGTAAAATAAACAATATATTAAAGAAAACTAAGCTAATTTAAATAAATTAAACTAAAATATATTAACCTAACTCCTACGACTCAAACAGACTAAAAAAATTAAAAATAAAAATAAAAACAACTTAGACTCCTTCGACTCAAAAACAAAACAAATGGCATGTATGTAGCAAGTAAGCCTAGTCAAAGCTAATGAACGCAATCGCCAAGTGTCCCTGGAAACGACGCGAAAAACTTGATGTGCTAAAAGTAGTTACAATATTATTAACTAAATTATGCTAATCTAGACATTAATTAATAATTCTAGACTATTAACTTAACTAAAACTACTAACAGGCAAGTGAACCGGTCGACTCTACTACAGCTAAGTAAGTCCAGATATTGAACCTACGAGACTCTTTAAATTACGTACGCCAGCTAAACTAAACATAAATACATACACGACTATTTATTTATATTATTATGGGGGTTTTACTAAAATACTAAGATTAAAGTAATATTAATACAAATTAAAAAATTTTAAGACGACTTAAACCTGGACATAATTCAGATGATGACGAAAAACCACCTAGGCTAGAATCCCTAATGCATCAATTATTAAATGGTTGGAAAATGCTAGGTTATGGAACCATGATGTTAAACTATTCACTTAATGGGTAACCGAACAGGACCCTTGACCCATCTCAAGACACCTATGGAATCCTAATAAACTATTAAAATTACGGTTTAATTAGACTCGCTTACGGTCGCTAATTTATTTTACGACAAGTACCTTTATACGAAATCCTACCTTACAACGCGGAAATCAAAGGTGGGTTAAAGAATTCACTCGACTAGATAGGCAAGCCAAATGAACCAAACCTAGATGGACTTCTTCAGAGAACTAAATCAGGAAATTCATCAACCAAGACCGATCTATCACCTTATAGCTATTTAGATTAGCAGCACACTTTGCTCTACTTGATTTATTTATATTCTTCCTATGGTTATTTTAAATCAACCACAAACTAGTCAAGAACACACATTTTATGACCTAACAGAATCCTATCATTTGAAACAATCACCAAGGAAAATGTGAAACAATTACCGACACACTAGCCTAATGTAAACGAATACTACGCAACCAAGGATAGAGAAACAATTCAACTTAACTTAAACTAGACCAACTAATCGCTCAAACACCCAAACCCGACAAGAACAAAACCCGCTCTCGCGCGATCTTAATTCTAACAAGTAAAAGTAATGAGACGAGTTTACTTCTTATCACCTCTCGGTCTCTAAGAAGGTGTTTCACAACTAATTTTATCTAATTAATTTACCCACTTATCCCTACGGTTGTACTTCCCGCAAATAAACCCTAAACACAAAGTAAAGAGCCTTAAACATGCAACAACTAATCAAAACCGATTCAATTAATTAAAGCACGAGGTTATTAGGTAAAATCAAACAAAACACAGCCACTAAACACAATCTAATTTACTGTTAAATCAAACTATACATTAACAATTTAAGCCATGATCATTAACAATCCATATTACTAGTCAAAACCTAACAATATTCATCAAACCTAGGTAGAACAAACAAGATTAGCTACTCATTAAGTTTGGACAGCCATTAACATTCAAGTAAAACATCATAAACATAATCAAACTTATTCAAGATCCAAGAATAACTAAATCAAAGTCAAACAATCAATTATTTGCAAAACAATCCAAAGAAAAAGATCAATTCAACTAGTTAGGGTTCTTGAACAAAAAGTAAAGTTTATGAGAGTTTTACTTAAGGTATATGGCTGAGTTTCTTGACGTTAATGACCCGTAGCTGCTGTACCAAGTCTCCCTTAATCTTCTTCTTCTTCCTTGGCTCAACACTTGCAAAAAATAACTAATTTTCCTTTGTGTGGAGGCTGTCCGATCAGGCTTTTTAGGATTGTATTGGTTTGGGATTTTTTTATTATATTGTTGTTATTGCTTTTGTGATCTTGCTCACGTGAGTGAACAATCACAGCCACACAACCTTATATAAAAGCTATGTCTCCTCAAAACAAACACCAACTAGCCGACCAAACCACACACTAACCCTATCGTTTTCTTCTTGATTCCTTACTGTCCGATCGGAACCTGTATGGTGAGTTAGGGTTTTTTATTTTTTCTTTTAATTAATATAATAAGGCTTGAAAGGCTCTAATTTGTGGGCTTGGGTCGGGCCTTGACTTGTAGTATTGAGAGTTGACCTATTAAGCCCCTAAACTCTTAAATTTAACTCTTTTTTCCACCAATCCTCATAACCTACAAGTAAACAATCATCTTTGTAACATTAAGCATAAACAAACCATAAAACTTAATAATTAAACTAAAAAGCAATTAAAACATAATAGAATGATAAAGAAAAGTAAGTGTGTTTTACAACACATCAAACATCCCCACACTTAAGACTTTTTAGTCCCTGAAAAAAATTTGACTTCAGTTGGATCAGAATCGGAAAATTAAAGTCAAATCAAACATATAGGTTAGATTTTAAAGCTCAGAAAAACGTAAAAACCGCGATCATCGATATTGTTGTCCACCTAAACCCATGCCTTAATCTTTGCCGGGACAAATAAGATCCGACAATAATATTACTTAGTGGTTTACACAATTAAGACCCGCTTATTTCAGCTTTTACCGGACAAGACCACCCCAACTTGACTTAAACCTCAAAATTAGCATAATTAAAACTTTGTTGCTCAATATTTATGAATAGTTAAGACGATCAAGGGTATTGTTTATCCACCTAAGCTTAAGCATCAAAGTCTACCAAGCAGCCATTAGATACGATTAATGTTCAATTAATTTTTAGCTAGTGTTCCCCACAACATGACATACCCCCGTTATCAAGCAATATCCCAAATCCATCACCATAGGTGAGTATGCAAAATTTCATATGTAGGGCTTACATGTAGTGTGTCCCTTGTGGTCCGTTTCTTAATGGTAATGAGACGCGAGCAAGGGGACCCAACATGGCTAACAGCGTGGATGATCAAGTCTGTAGTGTTTTTGTACTTTTGTGATCATGTTTTTAGACTTATAAGGGTTTTCTCTTTGGCTTTATTTTAAATATCCACAACCCCACTTAGAAATTGTGAATACCCAGATAAATAGATTGCATACAGACCCATGGTCTCCGGACCCGAAGCATCCCATCAATACAGGATTTAAGGTTATAAAACCATACGCCAATGACGTGTAAAACACTAAACTAGCAGTTTAAGATTTATATCACAGGCTACACGGCATACTCTAACGTTAAACCTACCCAAGCATCATATGATAACGTATTCAAATTTTTAAAACTCATGATATTTCCACTTTTTTCATACCAAAATTTGAGGCTTGAGTATGGCCCGACCTTTCATTGCTTATTATCCACGGACAAAACGCTTTACCCACAAAAGATTTCCGTTTAACCGTTTTATCAAATTTGCCCTTTCATTTTCAAGGCTGAGCCTACTGACACATCCCAAGTTAAGTGCGTTTTCTTTTATTTATCTCATATTATTAGTAGTTTGAAAAACCGATTTCCGATAAATATCATCATCTCCCACTTTAATGCAAAAGAAACTAAAAACAAGGGACACTTTTTTTTTTCTTTAACTTAAACAACGTACGAAAACGAAAAACAAGTGAAAACTTTTAAATTTTTTAAAATTTTTTTTTTCTACAACTAAGTAAAATAAATTCCCATCCCCACACATAGAACGAAATCGTCCTCGATGAGAACAAGGAAAATAAATAAAATAAAAATAAAACGTAAAGCATAAAATTAAAACTTGAAATAACAGAAATTAAAATAGAGAATGGGTTACTCCCCTGGTTTAGATGCAGATTCTTCATCAGCTGTGTATGACCCGAACGAACGACCGTATAGCATTTTATTCGCGGCCGCAACCTCGGGTGAACAAGTTCCAAAACGCCATCAGAGCTACCATGCGCATAATAATACCTGTAACAACTCAAACTTGCTCGCATGTAGCGGCGTACAAAGCAGAAAACAAAAATATAAAAAATAAACATATTTTTGTGTTTTTGATTTTTTATTTATTTTTTTTATTTTTATGTTTTTATAAATATAAATAAAAATAAAACAAATAAAAACTGATAATAAAGAGAATCATAATACAAACTCTACAACTCGGGGTGTCTCCCGAGTGATGCATCCATCACGCCTATTCCTCGGTGAATGAGTCAAGGTAGAACACCTCGACTGTCTGATCAGTTATCGGCTCTCCTATGTAGTGCTTCAATCTATGGCCGTTCACCTTAAACTTCCCGCTTCGATCTTGTATCTCAATCGTGCCATACGGGAAAACCTCAGTGACCGTGAACGGTCCCGACCATCGGGATTTCAACTTTCCCGGGAATAACCTCAACCGTGAGTTATACAGTAAGACCTTATCCCCACACTTAAACTGCTTATTACCCTTCGATTTCCTGTCATGCAGTTCCTTCGTATGCTCCTTATACCGAAATGATTGTGCGTCAGCGTGATCCCGGAGCTCCTCTAATTCGTGTAATTGATGGAAACGATTACCCTCTGCGGCGGGTAAATCAAGATTAACCCTTTGAAGGGCCCATGAAGCGCGGTGTTCCAATTCAACAGGAAGATGACAGGCCTTCCCATAAATCATCCGAAATGGTGTGGAACCAGTCGGAGTCTTGTAGGCTGTACGGAAGGCCCACAGAGCGTCATCTAATTTGTCGGACCAATCCCGACGATTTGAACCTACCGTTTTTTTGAGAATACGTTTGATTCCCCGATTACTCACTTCTACTTGCCCACTAGTCTGTGGGTGGTAGGCGGTCGCCAGCAATGGGTGACCCCATAACGCTTCAACGCCTTATCCATCTACGAGTTGCAAAAGTGAGTACCTCGATCACTGATCAAGGCTTTCGGGACTCCAAAACAAGCAAATAGACTTTTTAGAAAACGGACTACCGCTCGGGCATCATTGGTGGGTAGAGCTTTGGCCTCAACCTACTTAGACACATAAACTACGGCCACGAGTATGTATTTGTTTCCATGCGAAGATGGAAACGGTCCCATGAAATCAATACCCCAAATATCAAAAAACCTCACAAACTTGAATGGCATTCTGGGGCATTTCATTTCGCGAAGAAATGTTGCCGACACGCTAGCAACGATCACAACTCTTAACGAACAGATGAGCATCCTTAAAGTTAGACGGCCAGTAAAAACCAGAATCAAAGACTTTCTTTGCTGTAGAACTAACACCGTGGTGACCTCCAGACGGTCCCACATGACAATGGCTCAAAATTTGCCATCCTTCCTTGGCATATACACACCTTCTAATAAGCTGATCAACACCAATGCGGAAAATATATGGATCGTCCCAAAGGTAAAATTTGATGTCAGCAAAGAATTTCTTCTTTTGCTGGTAAGGCATCTTTGGGAGGTATCCGTCAGCAAGATAGTTCGCGAAATCAACAAACCATGGAAAACCTTCCTCTTGTGCAGTAACAAACATCAGACTCTCCGTCGGAAAACGATCATCGATCCTAACTCCCGAATCTCCTAAATCAACTCCCTCTAGACGTGAAAGATGATCAGCCGCCACATTCTCCGCCCCCTTTTTATCACGGATCTCTATATCGAACTCTTGAAGCAACAGGATCCATCGGATAAGACAAGGCTTGGCATCCTGCTTGCTGAAAAGATATCTAATAGTGGCATGATCCGTATAACCAATCGTTTTGGACAAAACCAGATAGGACCTAAATTTGTCGAAAGCGAGCACCATAGCTAAAAGCTCTTTTTCGGTGGTGGTATAGCTTTCCTGTGCGCCATTTAAGGTCCGGCTCGCATAGTAGATCGGATGGAAATGTTTATCCTTTCGTTGTCTAAGAACCACTCCGACTGCGAAGTCGCTCGCGTCACACATCAACTCGAATTGTAACGACCAGTCGAGAGCAACCATGATTGGGGCGTTAACGAGTTTGTCTTTTAGAAGATCAAACACCTCGATACACTGCTCAGAAAAAACAAATGGAGCATCCTTCTCCAAAAGTTTGGTCATGGGTCTCGCGATTTTAGAAAAATCTTTGATGAACCCGCGGTAGAACCCGACATGACCTAGAGAGCTACGAATTGATCTCACAGAAGTAGGCGGGGGAAGATTAGAAATGTTCTCGACCTTTGCCCGGTCAACCTCTATCCCCGCACTTGAGATTCGATGAGCTAGAACAATGCCTTCGTGAACCATGAAATGACAATTTCCCAGTTAAGGACTAGGTTTGTGTCAACGCAGCGGGACATCATCCTCTCGAGATTTGATAAACAATGATCGAAGGAACTCCCAAATACGGAAAAATCGTCCATGAACACCTCCATGGAGTCCTCGATCATATCATGGAAAATGGCCACCATACACCTCTGGAATGTGGTCGGAACGTTACAAAGTCCAAACGGCATACATTTGTAAGCAAACGTTCCGTAAGGGCAGGTGAAAGTTGTTTTCTCTTGGTCGTCAGGAGCTATCGGAACCTGGAAGTACCCGGAGAAACCATCTAGGAAGCAGTAGTACTGCTGACCTGCTAAACGCTCTAACATCTGATCAATGAATGGGAGAGGAAAGTGGTCTTTCTTGGTGGCATCATTCAATCGGTGATAGTCGATGCAGACTCGCCATCCCGTTACAGTCCTCGTGGGAATAAGCTCGTTCCTCTCATTGGTGACGACTGTCATGCCACCCTTTTTAGGAACCACTTGGACTGGACTCACCCAAGCACTATCAGAAATGGGGAAAATGATCCCCGCATCAAGGAGTTTAATGATCTCCTTCTTTACGACCTCTTGCATTTTCGGATTAAGTCGCCGTTGCGGCTGGACGACATTTTTGAAATTTTCCTCCATGAGGATTTTATGAGTGCAAAACGACGGGTTGATACCCTTGATGTCGATAATCTTCCATGCAATAGCCTTCTTGTGTTCTCGTAGCACCCTCAACAACTTCTCCTTCTCGACCTCGGTCAAAGCAGATGCAATGATAACCGGAAGCGTCCTCTCTTCATCTAAAAATGCATACTCAAGATGGGAAGGTAAATCCTTAAACTCTAAGGAAGAAGGAGGACTCTTGACTGAAGGTCGGTCCATCGGATCGTCTCGTACGATCTCAGCAGACACACCAGATTCAGGGGTATGCGACTCGGTGTCGTCATTTAATGACTGATTGGTTACGGTAACCATTTCAATCTCCGGAATCTCCCTATCGAGAATCTGGGTGTCGGAAGCAGATCCTCCACAAATTTCGCTGAGAAACTCCCCGACATGCTCCATTATGGTATCAATGAAGTATAAGGAGTCATTAGCAGACTTGGGGTGTTTCAGTGACTGTCGAACGTCAAAGGTGACGTTCTCATCCCCAACTCTTAAGATTAATTTACCCTCGCAGACATGTCAATTCCTGTGAAGTGGCAAGGAATGGTCGGCCTAAGATGAGTGGGACACTATCGTCATCGTTCATGTCCAGGATGACAAAGTCCGCCGGGAAGATGAATTTGTCGACATGAACAAGCATGTTATCGACCACCCCTCGGGGGTATTTCACAGAACGATCAGCAAGCTGGATACTCATACGGGTAGGCCTCGGTTCGCCTAGACCCAACTTGCGATACACGGAATACGGCATGAGATTAATACTGGCACCAAGATCTGCCAGCGCATGGACGACCGTATTTTCACTCAAGATGCGGGGAATTGTGAAACTCCCAGGATCGGACATCTTTTCTGGTAACTTTCTCTGCAAGACTGCAGAGCAACCAACACTCAGAGGAATGGAAGAGACTTCGGCAAACTTCTCTTTGTTCGAAAGAATATCCTTAAGAAACTTTGTGTATTCGGGCATTTTCTTAACTGCCTCAAGGAAAGGAATATTAAGATGAACTTTCTTCAGAAGATCAAGAAATTTGGAGTTCTACTCCTCGTCTCTATCCCTACGGACTCTCCCATGATATGAGAGTCTAGGTATGTAGACTCTCGGTGGTGTGCTGGGTAATGGTTGGTTCTCGGCCTGTGCTGAACTTCCGGGGCTGTGCCTCTGATGCACCTTGGCCGGTGGAGACTCCAACTGAATCTCCTCGTCTACCTGCTCCTCTACATCTACCGCAGGCTCGTTAATGACTCCTCTCATTGCCTCTTGAATCATGGGCTCGCTACGTGCCCCTGCACCGCTCCTTGTCGTCACAGCCTTCGCGAACGCCTTCGGATTTTGTTCAGTGTTACTTGGAAGTGTACCTGGCGACCTCTCATTTAGACGACTTGCTATCTCTCCTATCTGACGCTCAAGATTTTGAATTGATGCTCCTTGATTTCTCATGAATGACTCGTGCTCCCGGAATTTCTCTTGAGTTTCTTTGTGACGGGAGTCCTCTCGAGTCATGAGTTGCGACAGCATCTGTGTCTGCTGTGCCATCATCTCCTCTAACGTGGGCTTCTTCTCCCCACTACTCGTTCCCTCATCGGAATCCTGGAATAGGCTCTAACGTTGCTGGAAGCCGGATTGATTTACGTTCCTCCAATTGGAATTTTGGTTACCTCTCCACCCCGAATTATAAGAATTGAAAGAATGTTGATTTCGGTTTGGATTATTAATGAAGTCGACTGCCTCCTCCTGGAAACCTACGGGGCACTGAACAGTATCATGTACCCCTCTACAGATCTCGCATAACTTACTTTTCACCTGCAAGTCCTTCACGATCTTTGCTAACGCTTCAACTTGTGCCGCAAGTGCGGTGCTCATGTCGAGCGAATGCATGCCACGTGATAGGGAATCGATGGTTTTGGTACTCTTAACTGGTGGTCGCTGGTATCCACTCATGGCTAAACTGTTAAACAAGGCAATGCACTCATCCGTATCCTTCGTTGTCAGTTGGTTACCTCCTGCAGCTGTGTCGAGCATACTCTGAGTTGCGTACGTCACTCCGTTGTAGAACTTCTCAACAACCGCCCAGTCTTGTAGGCCGTGGTTTGGACATAACGCAAGTAGATTTTTGAACCTTTCCCAGGCCTTGTAGAAGCTCTATGTGTCCTCCATCTGTAAAGAATGAATTTTGTTACGCAAACGAGCGGCCTTAGCCGGAGGATCGTATTTTACAAGAAATTGGGTATGCATGGAAGCCCAAGTAGCAATGGATCCCTGTGGGAGGGACTCAAGCCACAGACTCGCATGATCAACGAGTGAGAACGGAAAGATTCGGAGTTTGATGGCGTCTTCGGATACGCCGGCAAGATGAAACGTGTCGCAAATTCGTGTGATGCGAGTGATATGAGCATGTGGGTTCTCAAGGAGTAACCCGTGAAATTGAGCAGAATGAGCAATCGTGTTCAAAACATTAGATGGAATCTGCCAAGTCGTTTGAACTCCTATAGCTGGTGGAGCAATGCTGGATCTCGTGCCAGCATCGACCGGACGGGCCCGGTCTGCAACTGTCCTCCTCGGTGGTGGATTCGCGTCGCCCATAATCCTATTCCTAATGAAGGGTTCTGAAAAAGTAGGAGAAGAGAACGTATTACCGACGGATGTATATGAACTGGAAGACGGTTTTGTACGACGTCTCTCAAAAAGCTCCCTCTCTGGTTAGGGAAATCCTACAATTTCGGGTGGTCCTAGAGATCGAGTACGGTCGCATACAACTATTAAAATAAAAAAAAAGGAAACTATAATTAGCTAAACTATTTTAAACTAACAAACAAAACAAAACAAATAAGAAAAACAAGTAGTAAACAAGGCAAGTCCTAACTCGAGTCGTTCTTAATACGCCTCAAACCGTGTCCCCGGCAACGGCGCCAAAAACTTGATGTGCGAAAATATATATAAATATATATATAAATAAAACACAAGTCACAACTAAGCTTTAAAAACCAAACAATCTATCCTAGTTCACACAAACGGCAAGTGTACCGGTTGCGTATAGCACAGATGAGGAAAGTCCGGATATCGAACTCGAAGACACGTGTAAACGTTTATAATCACTAAACTCTAACCAAGACTCACCAAAATATTTAATTGATTATTTTTTAGATTTGATATAACTACTTAACTTAACTAAATGAAAACTTTTGACAAAACTTCGGAAACTTTGACTGCAATGATAAAAACGTCTACCTAGGTAAGAATCATATTGAAGGAGATGACAAGACAATGGATTGAAAACTCTCACGACACCGGTCCTAAAGGATGACACAACTAAGGTTCTCTCAAGAAGGTCAGATCACCTCTCGGTCTCACTAACAAACTCTAACTTATCTTAGTTGATTTTAAGAACAAACCGGGAAAACAAATTATTAACGTGTTCTAATGCCGACTCACCTCTCGGTCTCACCGACACACTAGCCTAATGGAAACGAATACTAAGCAACCAAGGATAGAGGAACAATTAAACTTAACTTAAACTAGACCAATTAATCGCTCAAACACCAAAACCCGACAAGAACAAAACCCGCTCTCGCGCGATCTTAATTCTAACAAGTAAAAGTAATTAGACGAGTTTACTTCTTATCACCTCTCGGTCTCTAAGAAGGTGTTTCACAACTGATTTTATCTAATTAATTTACCCACTTATCCCTATGGTTGTACTTCCCGCAAATAAACCCTAAACACAAAGTAAAGAGCCTTAAACATGCAACAACTAATCAAAACCGATTCAATTAATTAAAGCACGAGGTTATTAGGTATAATCAAACAAAACACAGCCACTAAACACAATCTAATTTACTGTTAAATCAAACTTTACATTAACAATTTAGGCCATGATCATTAACAAATCCATATTACTAGTCAAAACCTAACAATATTCATCAAACGTAGGTAGAACAAACAAGATTAGCTACTCATTAAGTTTGGACAGCCATTAAAATTCAAGTAAAACATCATAAACATCAACATAAACATAATCAAACTCATTCAAAATCCAAGAATAAATAATCAAAGTCAAACAATCAATTACATGCAAAACAATCCAAAGAAAAAGAGCAATTCAACTAGTTAGGGTTCTTGAACAAAAAGTAAAGTTTATGAGAGTAAGTGTGTTCTACTCACATCAATCCATTTAGTCAAAGTTCGTTGGGAATCTAAGTGTGGTGCAGATTTCACTTGGGAGCGTGAAGACCAAAGGAAGTCTAAATACCGGCATCTCTTTACTATGAATTTTAACTCCCAATTTTGGGACAAAATTTCCCAAATGTTGGAAATGTTGTGACATTCTTCAACTTTTGTATGTGTGTTTGAATCCGTTTACCCGCTTCATTCGGTAATTCGGATCTATGTTCATTATTAAAGCGAAGTATTTATTAAGTATTTATATTCGTTATGTTGTTGGAATGTTATTCAAATGTTGACAAGTCAACTTTTAAGTACTTTGAGCTATTATTGCATTTAAAATGTAATCCAATGACCAAATCTGCCAAATCTCACAAATCCATAAATCTAGGCACCTCGCGCATCGTGACGGACACAAGATCCGTCCGTCACGTAGAACGATGAACCAAAGGTTCGTCTGAGAATACTTTGGGTAGCACTACGAGACAACTCGCCCACTTATCTATCACGATACAGGACGGAAGCTCAATTCAATCAAAACGAGCTTGTCTCATGGCAAGCATTATGTCTCACCCATTTCTCACTTATTGACTCGATTTGGATATTTTATCATCTACCTAGACCTATTACAACTTGTGTGCATGATTCTTTGTCATCAATTTGCCATAACAAGTAATTATTGAGTCAAAATCCTTGATTTCAAGCCTTGTGACTAGTTTTACCACTAGCTATCAAATTAATTCACTTTGACCTTGTTATTAATGAAATTGAACCTATATAAAGCTCACTCATCCTCTTCAATTCCTTTGCCACAAGCAAGTTACACTCAAATTCATCCAAGCTTGTGTATTGCTCTTAAGTCTCGAGTTTGACTTTTAAAAGTCAACACATCAAGAACTTTTTCTTTCTTTTCTTTTTTGATTCAATCCCCAGGTGATGTTTATATCTCGTTTGTTACACATAATGAATGTTTTTATGAAGATAACACTATCGGCATTCATGGAGACATATCATTCTTCATAATCGGCTCGCTTATGTTCGGTTTATGAACTTTATGTTTAACAGTCACCTTGTTGCAAACTAATAATCAATAACCAATATTTCTACCATATAACTTATTTTCATCATTTAAAAAATGTTAAACACAAACTCGACTCAAAAACCGATTTCTTGTCGATCCAACCAAAAAAGAACCACTCGTTTAAACTAGTTTTCTTGAATAATGTTCGGTTCGAAATAAACCGAACTTGTCTAGTTAACTAATAAGTATTATAATCCATTCATTTTCTAACCTGAAATAAACTAACTAGAAAACCAAATAACAAACCTTTTCTATAACCCATAATGCTTTGTTTATAAACTGTTGTGTCATAAACCGAATGTCCTCGCCAAATTAATTTCGTTACTCAACCTTCTTTTTAATTCTAGCTATTTATTTATCTAGGGTCGTTCATTGGATCTTTAAGACTCCGATACCGGTGCCCTACATTTTCGTTGGATTTACTCATAAGCACAGTTCAAAATATCAAAGTTAATTAAAACTTTCGCGTAATAATAAAACTTCAAAATTTTGTTACAAAACATTTGTAACTTGTCTTTGAAAACATAACTTAAATATCTTATTGAAACATCATGCCAATCTTCAAATATCAGCCTTTTTCAGATCGTGCCATGTGCTCCTCTCAAGATAGATGCTTTAGTCTATTACCTGTGTGCATACTAAAAGTCAGCTACGCTGTGTGAGTTCTAGTTAATCAGGTAATATACAGTACATTCACATACTTATACATACACATCCGAAGATACATAGTATATACTTAACTTGCTTATCTTTATTTCGTGCTTACATCAGTACATACCTTCTTTCTTGCTTTCATTCTCTCTTTCATACTCTACATTTCTTTTTTCTTTACATAATTATACATTTCAAAGACCTTTCACCATATAACCTCTCAGATGTTATAAGGGTCTGGTCCCTATCCTCTCAGATATTATAAGGTTCTGGTCCTTATCCTTTCACATATTATGAGGGTCTGGTCCTATACTCTCATATATTATGAGGGTATGGTCCCTATCCTCAAACCTTCATAACTTCATATATTTCTTCATGCTATCATTTATATAATTTCATTCATACCATGCTATATCCTTCATACATACTTTATAAAACAATCACATCTTCTAACGATTACCTTTCCTGGCAATACGTGCAATATCTGAAGATCGTTCACGTACCTAGAAGCATTCATTCATAACCTCAAATAACATCACATAAATCATATGTGGCATACACTTACCACTTAAAGTAAGTGTATTAACTATCACATCGAGTATGCACACAAACCCGAAAACATAACAAGGTAATGGGGCTAGAAACTCACCTATAAATGGTTCCTCTTTGAATTTAATGTTGCCTCACAGGAAGCGCTAAGTTTATAGAAAGGTCTTCAGCCGGACTCGTTCCCGAAACCTCAATCAGGAGGCTTCTCCTTGATCCTCTTCCCATCAGTGCTCATCAACACTCTCCTCTTACAATCAGTTGGGAAGAAAACTATTTCTGAACACATGTAGGCAATGCCACGAGCCAAGCGTTGGCGTAATACCCAGCCCTAGCATATGGTGCAGGCTTAAAGTATATTCCATTTTAAACTTCTTAATAAATCAACACATAACCCCCTTGCCTTGGTCTTTGGTATTACACTAGCATCCACTTAGAGATCCGACTATCACCCAAAAGCTCCTTTCACCAAGTAGTTTGTAGCTTTGAAGTTAACGTAGTTTGTTAATTCATTAAAACCAACGATAAATTGGCAAATATAGGATCCCAGATTGGTGCGTGGGGTTTATTCAACCCATCAAGGGTACTGCACAAGCTTCACAACACTTTTACCAAGAACACTCACAAGACCAAAGACAACGTTATAAATATAAATACTAAACCAACAAAATAAAATAATTAACAGACTTTTCATGAATACAAACATAGCATGTTTACTAGAAACAAACAATTAGTTTACACCAAGTTTCATCTTCACCCAAGCAACACAAATGATTTAACCTATGAGGGCGATGCTTGGATGACTTGTTAAGTTTATCTTTTCTCTTTCAGAGAAACCGATTTTTATAACGTTTATGGAGTGATCCCAAGCTCCAAGAGTACTTCTTGGCCCAAATTTGAGAGAAATTCATTAAGTGTAGGAAGAATGGGATGGTGGAAATGGCTAGTGGAGGCCTCCTTTATAGTGTTAATCTGCCGAATAAGAATGACCTTGGCTAGCAAAGCACGACCGTTCTCCGTTATTGAGTCAGAATGCCAGCCTGTCCTGGCGTCCTTTGCAACATGCTTGTCCTGGAATTTAGAAAAAAATGCTCGTGTCTAGGGACGCATGGTCTTCCTTGCATTGACATGTGGTACAACGGTTCATTAGTCTTGTAAGGTTTATTGTAACATCGTGAAAGTTTCGGGTTTAAAATACCAAGTTTAAAAGTTAAAGGACCAAAAATGAAAATTCTGTTTTCCTGAGTCATCACGATACACGATGGATATGAAGATAGACCCATCGTGTATCGCGAAGGGCCTGTTTATAAAACCCAAGAAATGGATACATGGCGATACGCGACGGCCAAAACACCAACGTCATCGCGTATCGCGATGACGTGGTCTGACAGGTGTGAGACGTGTTGCCATGGTCTGACAGGTGTGACCGCGTCCGCCACGTGGCAGCCCTAGTTGTGACTGGGCATACCTACATCGCGATACGCGACGGGTCAATCAAGGTGCCACGAGTATCGCGATGGGTCCCCAGAACTACCTATAAATAGCAACCTTCGGCCCTCTCACATATAACACCAAAATTTCACACATTACTCTCTCTCTAAACATCGTGAAGCGTGTCCTCGACTACCTCGTAAAACATGCCCGATTTCCTCATATTCCAAGCCATTTAATCTACAAAATCTTGAAGTACCGAAGAAGTTATTTTGAAGTCCAAGCCATCACAAGACGACCCAGCGATCCTTCTCGATAAGCGTGCCTATGTGTGGTGAAGTGTTGGTGCCTCGTTTTGCGTACAAAGTGGTGTTGATCAAAGGAAGCACAAGAAAAGTGAGAGACGTGGAAGTGATGCTCGATTGTGTAGGGTTTCTATATGCCAACCAAGGTAGGCATAATGCCCGAATAAAATAATAATAAAATATTAAAAGGCTTAAAGCCCTAAGTCGATGATATACTCTTATGTGTTTGTGTGCGTGTGCTTAAAATATGAAAGATTGGATGTTTAGTTTTGCACAAGATCTTGTTTTAAATTTATATAAGTGATTTCTACTAGCACTAAACACACACAAAATAGGCAAGTGTACCAATCGTATATGTAGAATACTATTGGTAAGAACCAAGTATCGATACGTGGACACAAATGTTTCTAATAACGAGTCTTTGTTTTAGCTAAATCAGATAGTTTTAGTCATTTTAAGGTTGACGTTTAAACTTTTATAAAATAGAAATATATAGTATATATATATATATGTATGTATATATATAGTTGACTAGAATAGAAATTCTAAATGAGTAGTTCAATTATATGAAGGTTTACCATCTATTATCAAGAATCCACTCCGTTTTTCCTTGATGATTAATAGTTAAACATGTGATAAACTTGCCCTAATAATATATGATAGAATAGTCCCTCATTTCTAAGTGAACATATCCTTTGACATAAAAGGAAGTAACATGGGCATTTTAAAGTCCATCCTTTCCTAATGTCATGTTACCATGAGAATGTCAATTTGTGTAGAAAAACAGTTTGGTATAGTAGAACGATTAGGATTGACTTCGATTTCTCAAATACCAATCCAAACAACTTTGAGTGATTGTAGTTAACTCACACAACTTCCCTTGGTTAATTTAATTAGATTATAATTACACATTCCATTAACATAAGATTTCTTTAACTAGCATGATAACCTAAGCAATCATGTTAACAATGTTATTTCGGAATTATCAAAACTAGAGAAATAGACCATAGCTTATATCTCATCATTTCTAAGTACAACATAAGGATCCATGTTTTATCTTGAATAAAGTATCAAAGTATTCTTTTTACCATTTCTAGTTTCCAAGAACATGTATTACCATGAATGATTGTAAATCATCAACCTTGATGTATTGGATTAAAGTGATAAAACATTTCTTCATCAATGGATAATTGCAAAATAACCATGTACTATACCACACTAAACCACATGTTTCATGTAATCATTAAGTAAAACAAAGCTTCTTCATAGATTATCGATCGTAATATGAGTTTAGCTCATAATGAGCATTGTTATGAACATAAGAGATGGTGAATACAAACACATAATTAAACTTAGAACAATCTAACCAAATGTGGATGAATCTCCTCTCTTAATGATGGATTATGATGATGTTGATGATGATGGATGATGATGATAACCTCCAAGCCTTCAAACTCTTCACAGGATCTTCAATATGAGTGTGATGTGGGTTTTTTATAAGTGAAAATTGTTTATAATTCTTATTCAAGCACACTCTCAAATGACATAAGAGCCTCTATTTACAGGCTGTCTGGAGAAAAGAGCACGGCCTCGTGTCTACTTATCCTAGTTGCATGTTGTCAGATCGTACATGATAACTCACCACGGGGGTGTGCTTTTGGTGGCACACCCCTGTGCTTTTACTGACATGTGCTTCAATTCTTTTTCTCTTTATCTGAAGGTCACCACGACCCCGTGGGAAAGGAGGCACGACCCCGTGCTTTAATAAACATGTGCTTAAAAGCTTGTTGTTTTTTTGTGTTTTCTTGTATCCAGAAGCATGCATGGGGGCATGTTTTCTGAGGCGTGGGGGCGTGTTTCTTGTTTTTCTTATATTTTCGTCCGTTTTTCTTCGTCTTTCCGCTTGTTTCATCGTTTGAGGCTTGGGTTTACCAAAAATTACATTTTATTATGATAAGTAGCTATTTGTGCTATGTTATTTGATAGAAGTTGCAGTTTTTAGAGATTACTTGGTGATTAAAATATGTAAAAGTTTATATATATCAAGCATCCCCACACTTGAACCTTGCTTGTCCTCAAGCAAGCTAGTTATAAATATTCTCTAAAAATCGCAAGTTAGGACCATAGCTTAATCATCCCCAAAAGAGTTCCAAGAAAATGGTAACAACATAACCAACCTAAAATCATAAGAATATATGTAATGATATATATAAAAAGGCAATTTTGTTTTTATGAGCTTCTGTTTATGCAAAACGTCACGTTCTCACAATGTTCACTCACACTTGGTTTCATATCTGATCATACCTGTGATGTATGTATGTGAACCCTATTAGTCAAAACGTGACCTGTGAAAAATAAGCTTGTAAGAATTTCAAATCTCCACCTTTCTGAAGAGTTTGCATAGATTAGAAGGTAATATGGGTTGGTTGTGTAGGGATTTGGTTTTTTGGTTCAAGGGTTTAAGTTAGTGAGGATGGAAATGGTAAATACAACTTCTGCTGGTTCTTTGGAATCTTGAGATGTCTTCGATGTTTGGCTCCTTGTTTCCTAAAATAATATATATATATATATATATATATATATATATATATATATATATATATATATATATATATATATATATATATATAAACAAACCTAGTGACTCTTTTAAGCTCAGATCGTCAAGACCAGTTTTGTCGAGGATGTGGATAAGTTCTTCCTCAATCCTGATCTGAACATAACTCCCAACTCTAATGGATCATTCGGCTTTGAGCCTAATATCCCCCACCCTTATTATTTTGGTATATTCATGCTGAGACTGAGTTTGACTTTTTCTACATCTTCCTCCGTGGGACCAGTTTCGGCAGGCTAGGCATCGTTCGTATTTTTTTGCTCTTCTTTTCATTGCGCTTTTGGAAATTCCATAAAATGGCGGCCTTTGTTCGTCTTGGCACCACTTTTTCCTCACCTCATTGCTAAAGAGAAAGATTCTCTCCCTAAGTTATGGAGGCATCCTAGGTTTTGCTAAATGTATGTAGTAAATTTTTTTTCTTCATAAAATCCTTTTAATTTTATATATAATTTACTACAAAACGATTACAATAGAGTGGCAGGCAAACGGGCAACAAGCTGCGCCGCAACCCCCTTTTGAATATCAAAGCCAATCCTGCTAAGGAAATTGAAATTGAAAGAACGCATTTCTAGTTCTTTAGGGTCTGTCGGTAAAAGACCAGTGTTGTATTTTACTTGTGAGAGGGATAAAGTGGTGTGGTTAGGTTTTCGGGTTTTGTAATTTGGAAAATGGTTTGATAGGATTTTGTTAATATTACATTATTCCTTATACAATGCTTCGTGTGGTCTTGAAATGAATAATTGCGAAAAGTTCTAATTCACACGAAACATATGACTGACTCAAAGCTTCCGAAAAATATTTATATGACATGAGGTTTATCTCAAAGTAATGGAGGAATTGGTTATAAACGCCATATTTTGCATAAATTTCATTTCGGTATTACAAAACTTCTTTTTACTTTTTCATTTTTTTTGGCTAAAATAGATTTATAGTTGGTTATTTGCGAAAAATTTTATTGTATTTTTCTTTTGATTTTGTTAAAAATGGTCTTTATTTGCTACGGAACTTTTTTTTATTAGAGAATCGTTTATAATTAATTCAGCAAGAAATTGATCAAGTAATTCCCCTCGCCACACTTGAATCTCACATTTTCCTCAATGTGAAAAGATTCATAAAAAGATTAAAATTTAATTAAGTATGGTAGGTTAAAATGGAGAGGTACTTCCCTACGGTTTTAACGAATTTCTGACAAAGCGTCCCCTGTTTTTCGTCCGTTTTCCTGTTTTGTACCTGCATTATTTAAAACTGCAAACAACCACAAAAAACGAAGCATAATTTTGTGGAAAATTTGGAATGAAATTATCCATTCCCTGCCCAAACGGGCTAAATAAGTACTATAAAGTATCCAACCACACAATTTGCGATGTTACGTTAAACGTCATGTAAAGGTTTAAATTACAAGACCCAAGGGTCAAGTGTCATATTAAGTTATGTTATATTAAAACTATAGCGAATAAGTGTCCTATTACGGTGTATTATAATAACACCACAATGATTAACCATCCTATAGAAGGTTAAATTTATAAGACTCAAGTGTCAAGTGTCCTTTAAGTTATGTTATAATAAAACTCTAGTGAATAAGCGTCCTATAAAATAGATATTTTATGACTCAAATATCAAATGTCCAATTACGTGTATTATAATAACACCACAATGATTAAGTGTTTTATAATGGATACAGGGTATAAGAACATAGTGTAAAATGTCCTATTACGTTATGTTCTTATATGACTTCGACTAGAAAGGGTCCTATAACACCGAACATTTATGACTAAACTACAAAGTGTCCTATTAACTTATGTTATAATAAGACCTCCAGTGATCAAGTGTCTTAATACATTACCACATAATGGGACACCAAAAACTCAATGTCTTATATATTACTGTAAGTCCCGAATCTGGATCACTACAATTAAGATATCAACAAACAAGTATTGGTGCGGAATACCAACACTTGGTGATTCAAGAACACAAATAAACACAAGAACGTAACACGGGGATTGCTTCAAAACACACGTATTGTTGGTATACGTCAGGTGCTTAAGCACTATTATAAGCTCATCTCGTAAACACGTAGATGGCAAACTTACACGTGAAAAAACAACCTTAACCCTATACAATCCATGAACTATATATAAGGAACCAAACACCTAAGCCCAAACTAACCAAAAGCCCACCGAGATCCTAAAGGGATCTCGGCTAACTCAATAAGCCCAGCCCACATTACAAGCTTAAACCAAACACATATTGACTAAGAACAAACCACAAAAATCTAGGCCAAACAATCTCCCCCTTGGTTTGTAGCTTGGTCTTCAATCATGCTTCATGTAGTCAATATCAGCATCTTTCAAAGCGTCAGCCCAAAATTTGCATCTAATTATAGACGCAACCATACTTGTGTATTCCTTAGCAGCCTCCTCAATAAGTGGATAAGCAATTATCTAAAAGGTGCTGAGAGTCTTGATATCCATTTATCCAAACTTCAACAGATCTATTGGGTCAACAAATCTATACTGCGCTTTACCCTTTTTTAATTTGACAACCACAGTGGCAGTAACACTATCAAACATCCAGAACCTCATGTTGTCTAAAGTGCCATCTGGAATTGCATCAGGTACAAGAATGTGGGTGGCCTTGTTTGTAGAAGGCCACATGAGGTTGACCACTGTCTTTCATGTCCTTGGATTCCTGACCCCCTTAGACTTCTTCAAAAAACGATTCAGCAGTTGTCATATCTGGAAAACCTCTATAAACCTGACTTCTCAGAAAGTTCCAAAAATCTCTACCACGTTTATCATTAGATGGATTGGTGAAGGGAGAATTTATCAAGTCACTCAGATGCACTTTAGTCCAGGAACCGAAATCTTTCATCTTCTTATAGTACTCAGTAGTCCCGGACTTCCTCTTAACCCACCACATGTTCTTTTTGGCATCAAACCCCCATGACACAACTCCTAAACGATCACCATACTTATCTGGGAAACCTTTAGGAAATGTAACAATGAATCTGTCTGGATGATCTGATGATTCGACATTTTGATTAGAGTGTTTCATCAACAGTAGCTTTTTCTGAACTCTCTCAGATTTCTCTTTGGAGATTGGTGATGCGTCCATATACTGTTTCAAGGATTAAGACTCGTAGATATTGTCAGCTGGGCGAATAGGAGAACTCACACCATGACTAACGTTAGGCGTTTTAGAAGCCACATCATCACTGCCCTTAAACTTATCACCAAACTTTTGAACCAGTTTTTGTTGAAGGTCAAGATACATAGCCGTTAATCCTCCCATGTGGGACTGTAATTCCTTAATTTTAGAATCCTTTTCAGAGTTGCCTGTTTCCAATTCTTGAATACGAACATCCTTGACTACTGAATCTTGATCGAGTTCAAAGACTCGACGTTGTAGAGCGTGAATATCAACATGAGCATCTTCAAGAACAAATCCCTTACCCTTGTTCTGAAAATAAGTTTTTGCGTGGCAAGAATTTGGGTAATCTTGTCTGATGCGCCATAACTTGACTGACCTTGAACAGCTGGGCCAGATGAACATGAGGGAATATCTGTCTCAAAATCAAAGCCATCAATTGTCTGATCTTGAAATAAAGGCTCTGTAGTAGATGCATCTTCTTCAGCTGGTGTTTCTAGAGCATGTGACTCAGGTTGATGAGTTTGTTATTGTAGGCTGGTGGTTGTTGTTTGTGTTGGTGTTGTGGTTGTTGCTTCAGCTTCACTGTCCAACCCGCTAGATCTCGGATCAATCCTTTTTCGTTTACGAGGGTTGAGATCAGCGTTTGGTTCTTCAATCAACTCTTCTTCAACGTTTTCAGCAACTGTCTGAGAAGGTTTCAGGGCAGTTGACTGTAATAAAGATTGGGCAGCTTCAAGAGCGCTAAGTTTTTCAGCATTCGGAGCGGTGTCCGTCTCACGTTGTTCAGCCTCATTTTCTTCATCATCAGAAATCTCGAAAGCTGCAGCACGTGGTTGAACTGGTTCTACAAGTTCATCAGCAACCTGAGCAATAATTGGCTCAGCTTCCGTTTCGGCAAAACGTCCAAATTTTACCAGAGCATTGAGGCCCTGATAAACAATCTTGGATCCTTTTGTGGATTGTTTCATTAACTCAAAGGTGTTGGGTCCCATTGACTTCATATCCAAGGTATCAACAGACTTGACTAGATCGGTGTAGTGAGAGTCGAAGATCATCTGTAGGAATCTTGGATACATAAGGAACATTTCTTTTTGCTTCCCTTTCAGATTGCTCATCATTTCATTGAAAACAAACTTGGAATAATTGTAATTCCAATCCATGATCAGAGCAGAGACATCAGACATCTGGATATGGCTTTTTTCGTTAGAACCCCCTTTTCTACCCGAAACGCATGTGAAAAAACGTGTGAATTAAGAACCTCAAGTAAAGGTGAAACAACTTCTCGATTACCGGAGGATAAGTACCCTCGTAACCCAATCTGGTAAGAATCTCAGCAAAGTCAACAGTGGAATATTCTGTCGGGTAATAGGTTTATCACCAAACAGCAACACTTCTCTGATGATAGCCTCAGTAATAGTAATTGGCTTCTTTTGAACCTTGGAGTCTATTGACACGACTCCATCTTGCCTTCGTTGATTGATTGAGGCATTTTTCGAAAACTCCTTGATCATCTTCTTACATATGACAGGAGTTTCTCGTAGTGCATGAGAAATCCTGCACGTGTTGAGGCCGACCATCATAGACTTGAATTCCTTGTGAGCCAGTGGTGGATCATGTAAGTGTTGTTGAGTTAAACAATTGACCTAAGGGGGAGATTGTTGAGTCAAAGATTTGACCAAAATGAAGTACATGGAAGATTGGAATCTTCTCAACCTCCTCAGAATTCGCTAAGTATGGATCCGAGCACACCTTAGACTTCCGAGCAAGCTTTTACTTAGCCGGGTACGATATTTTGTCTATCGGGAAAGGTTTACTTCAAGTAGTCTTCTTATGTGAATAACCGAGCAGGGTTTGCAAATTAGTGCATTGCCGGGCAAGGTTCACTAGTTTATGTAAATCCGAGCAAGGTTCACTTTATCAAGCAAGTCTGTTCTTTATAGCCAAGTAAGGTTCACTCCCGGGTAAGCTTTTGGCTAACCATGTCCATGAAGCCAAGTGATTGGAAGACCGGGCAAGATATTCTTTAATAATTATTGTCCGGGCAAGTATAAATGGAATATCTCTAAGTAACATCGGGCAAGGTTCAACTCAAGCAAGGAATGGTACTCCCGAGTACACTTTGCTAATAAGTTATTGTATAGCAAGGAGTTGATTGGACCATCGAAGAACAAGGTTGCTCGTAAGGGTTTGTCGGGCAAAGTCTGGCAAAGTCAAGAAAACTGAAGTCTACCCGGTGAGTATTTTACTTGGTAAAATACTCTTCAAGTAAAGTCTACCCGGAAACTGATCCCGAGCACACTTCTATGTTACCAAGTCTAAGGCAGGCAAAGCACACAGTCTACTCGGAGAAGTTTACTTATCCAAAGCCTACCCGGAAGACTTGTTTTACACTTAGAATATTATCTGATTATGTAATTTGAATATGTATGTACGTTTGGGGTTTCTTGAAGGAATGACAGCTGTCCTAGGGTGGCAGGCCTATAAATAGAATGTTTTAGGGCACGCCGCCTAAGACTTATTTTGAGCCATTACACTTTTCGGATAATAAAGAATATTTCTTGAAAGTGACGGCTGTCCTAAGATTCGTACGAATATAACCCTCCTTCAAGAAACCCTAAATCGATTATCCTAGTTTTGAATTTCTTGAACACCCCTATTCTTATTGACAATACTACTGAATATTTTACTGTTAAGAATCCAGTTCAACATTCTAAAACTAAGCACATTGAAATCAGACATCACTTCATCAGAGATTGCAGTGAAAAAGGTTTGATTGAAATGAAAAGAGTGGATACAAGTGACAATTTGGCTGACCTATTCACCAAACCACTTGATAGACCCAGGTTTAACTTTCTTCTGAAAGCCCTGGGAATGATCAACTCTGATGAAATCTGATTAAGGATGTGTGCCTAGCTATGTGTCTCTCTGTGTTAACTGATTATGTTGTTAGAGATTACACATATTTAATGTTTAGTGAATATGCTTGATTATGTTGCTTAATTATGTTACTTGAGTATGCTACTAAATATGTTAACTGCTTTGTGCTTTGACTGATTATGTGTGAAAAAATTGAAATGATTAAATGAATTTATATGTTTGCATGTTTATCAGTTAATGTGCATTTGTGATGTCAGGATAAGTGTTCTTGTTATGAATTACTTGTTGATGTAAGCTTATAAGATATCATTGCTTAATTGCTTGAATATGTACTTTATCTGATCTTCTGATGTTATTAAGATAAGTTGGAATTTAATTGTTAGTACTGTCTACTTGTCTTGATGATTTCATGTTTGATTAAGATTTTAATATGTTACAACTGTTTGTGTCAAAATGTGTTTTTATGTCAAAATTAAATGATGAAATGAAGATTTTCCAACGAATTTTACATAAATACTCTATTTTGGTCAAAACATGAGCAAGTTGTTTAATGGTGTAGAGATATGATAAGATTATTCAGTTCAAGCTTTAAAGAAGCTTAAAAGAAGGAGTTTTAAAGAAAAGACTCAAGTAGTTGTTTTTGCTGAAAATTATGTCATTTGCCCAGTTGGAAGGACATGCACTTGTGTATGTTTGGTCCTTAAATCTATACAGATTCAAAGGATAGCCATTGACTTGAAAACTGAATGCATTTGGGGCAATTATGACTTGTTTCTTATTCCTTCACTTAAAACTATGTCAATAGCTCTGACTTTGAAAGGACATATATTCACATGTATGTTTGGTCCTGTTAACCACTTGTGGTCAAACAGGATAACCATTAACCTGACAATGAAGAGATATTGGGGTGATTGAATATTAAACTGTGTTTATATAGGAAATGGTAGTACATTGACTGCTTAGCCAATCATATGGATTTAATAGGCTAAAAGGACCATAGTATAGTCATTAACATGTATGGTTGCTTTCCCATGATGATGTAAAATCTAAGGTGATATAAACATAATGAATATGCTGATCTTTATGTGGAGATACATAGTTGTCTTTGCATGTCTCAAGATAAATATCTCCGAATGATAGGCAGAAAAGTGATTACCCAGTCATACATGAGCCTGTTGTTATTTGGTCAACCAAAAATGAAACATCTTTAAATATGACAAAGAACATGTGTTAGAAAAGTTGAGAAAATATCAAAAACAAGGGGAAGAATGAATAAATCAACCAAAAGTTGATAAGTGTTTCAAATATTTTATCAAACAAGAGAGTTACAACTAAGAATTACAAAGATGTTGACAAAATCAGTCTCATCTTGAATGAAAGGCATGTTATTAACTGTAAGTCCAACGTTCAACCTCTATATATGTTTGAATCTAAAAAATACAAAAATACAATAATTTATGTCACACAAAAACAATTTTTGACCAAATACAGGAGGTTGGAGTCAAATTGGGGTGATCTGGGGAAAGCCAAATAAGCTTTGAGAAAAGATATGAGGCATCATAGCGCAGTGTTGACCATTAATGCATTATGCTTAAATTGAACCTTAATCATATCACCAAAGAAATGAAATTCATGCTAAGTTTATACCTACTGTTAACCTATCTATGTTGTCATAATAATACTGAGAATTAAGTATTGAGAAAGCTACTTAGTCAATATGATCCCATTCTTGAGATCTTTTTAGAAAATGGAAGAACTGTTTTGAAGAGAAATATAACTGAAATTTGATCTCTAAATGCACCATTTGCTCTTAAACTATGATCTTTAATGAAAAATATATTTTGACAAGTGGTTTAAGTCAAAAAGTGTCGCATTTTGCCTTTAATTTGCTAAATATGTAAGTTCGGGTAAGGTTTGATGTTTTATAACCTGTCCAGGCACAAAACAGTTGAATATGTTTGAATATGTTACTTCGGGTAAGGTTTGATGATTTATGACCTTTCCGGGCAGGCTTAGTCATTTTTGACTAAGTTTATGATTTTCGGGCATGCTTTGAAGTATTTACACTTTCCCGGTAGAGTACACCGTTGTACTCATTTCCCGAGCAAGCTTGAAGTCTTGAGATGATTATGTGGTATAGCTAGCTTTTTAACAAGATATTCTTGTTTCGGGCAAGCTTTGCATTTTATATGCTGATTGTGAGTTCAAGCAAACTTTGTGAACTTAAGTTAGTACCCTGAGTAAGCTTTGTGATTTATGTGAATATGCTGTTAGGAAAGGTTTGTTAATCTTTCCAGGCACACTTAGATATTATTATTTAAGTTTTTCATTTTCGGGTATGGTTTGACATGTTGAAATTCCCTCGAGTAAGGGCACACCTGATGATTGAATGTGTTTATCCTAGCAAGCTTAGTGCTAACATAGGATTTTCGGTCAAGCTCTTTGAATTTTTAGACTATTTCATACTAAAATGTTTATGTGTTTTAATTTCATTCCGAGCATGCTCTGTGATATGTGTGTTTATGATTTCTTTGAAATTACAAGTGTTTTCGGGCAAACTTTGTTTTCCGGGCACACATTATATTTCGGGTACACTTTTGTTCCTTCAATATACTTGGTAATTTCAAAACTTAACTTTTCGAGTACACTGTCTGCTAGAAATCCTTTTCCGGGCCCAATTTGTACTATATGAAGGTTATTCGGGTATACTTTGCATTAGAAAGGTGTTCGGGCACACTATTCTCTTGAATGGTTGCTCGGGCACACTATGTTTTCAAGTATGCTTGATTGAATATGTTATTTAGTATGATAAAATTGATTATGATTCTTATAAGGGTTTATGCTAGATAAGTTTTAATTTGAAATTGAGAAATCTATATGGGTGTCTTGATTGATTCCTAGTAAGGATGTTTATTTGTTGTCTATACTTGATTATTTATCTTGTGATTAAATTCTCAAGAAATCTAGTATTTCTGGTAAGCTTTCTTTATTATGTCTTAACTTTAAATTAATTAGCTTGATCGAGCAAGGTTTATAAATAGAAGGATTCAGAAAAACTTTGTATATCCAAAAATGAAAATTTTCCAAGCAAAGTTTGACCGGGTAAGCTTTGTAAGTGGATGTATACCGAGTAGACTTTGAAAAGAATAATTCCGAGTAAGGTTTTACTACCTCAAAAGATAAATATTGTTTTTAATATATCAAGTGGATAATGTTACTGTATGACAGCTAATAATTCACAAAAAGACAAAGAGCATTTAAAACCCACTTTCAAAAGTTATATAAGAGAGAGTTAGGAAAAATTTTCAAAATTACTTTTCCCTCTCTCTCCTTCCACTACAAACTGCTTACTCGCAAAGAAAGCTAACTGACTTATCGCATTTTGCTTCAATCAGTACCCTAACTTGTATCAGCCCTCTAATTCCAACTCGGTAAGTAACATTAATGTGTTTTCCGACCAAGATTAGACTATAATGGGTTTTGATTATGTATATTATTACTAATACTCTGTTTATGTGTTTAGGTTATAAATTTGTCGAAGAATAGGTTCTTTATGAAATTTCTCACTTTCTTCTTCATTTTTATACATTGAAATTATCTAAAGTACTGAACTTTAAGAATAATTTCATTTTGAATATGTTTATTTATGTGATTCAAATATGGCAGACGATGAACCCAAATATGTCTTCGAACCAAAACACAATATGTGTGCACTGTTACAAGTCACACCTGACAATGAGCCGGTGGCACCAATGATTACATGGATGGCTCGATCAAATGCCAGCTTTGCTTTCACTGAATGTCCTGTTATCTACAGAAATCATTAATTGGATTTCTGGAGATCTGCAAGACTAGTTGATGATGTTAATGGTCGGAGAATTGAAGCAACAGTTGCAAGACAAGAGATACAAGTCACTGAAAGAATGATTAGACGTTGCTTGCAGTTGCGCGATGATGATCATAACCATATAAACTTTAATACTGATCACCTGATGGGAATTTTTGAACAGACGATGGGATATCAGAGGACAGTACATGAGGGGCAATTTCAAAAGGGAATTTTCCCTATGTTGTACAGATTTTTGATACACCATGTGATACAAAGGTTTGCTCCACGGAAGGGGTCATGGACTCTAAGGAGTCGTGATCTAGCTAATGCCACTATTGGTATTGTATATGATCTGCCTTTTAACTTTTCAAAGATGATATTTGAAGGCATGGTGGGAAATTTAAAGAATGCTGAGGTAGATAGATTTTTGCAGTATCCAAGGTTTCTACAGATAATTTTTAATCAAGAATTGCAAGATCTACCGACTATTGGCATAACCCACCTACTCCAGAACCCTGACACTTACCAGATAATTAAGAATCCGGGTGTGGCCAATCGATTCAATGCTGAAGTTCCTTATGATATTTTACCATGGTTGTTAGACCATAATTTGGATGTGATGCCTGTGCCTGAGTTAAGCTAAGAGGAGGAAGAAGTTGATGATGTTGAGAGTGATGATGATGACTCTAATGATGGAGATGATGATATGAATGGAGATGATGGAGGAGCTGGGGTAGCTATGGACATTGTTGCACCTGATCAGGGGGAGCAACTTGAGCAAATTGATCAGCCTATTCTAACACCACCATAGTCACCACCACACCTTGACCAACCAATTATACCACAAACACCACCAAAATTTAGCCCAAGTCATTCTGATCCATTCATTTCAATCCCACCTCATACACAATCACCACCACCATCCTTATTCCAAACTCACACCACAGAACAACCTGAGTTTGAACATTTCACCACATCACCACCTTCAACACCACCCACTGACATTGACCTTCTAAACTTGTTGAAAGAAAATGCTGAGTGAGAAGAAGAAATGAGGAGGTGACAGAGGAGAGTGTGATGCTGTTAGAGAAGTTGGTGCAAGCAAACTTAAGAATTCAAGCCCTGGTGCAGGAGGTTGAGAAGACCTCAGCTGCCCCAAAACAGAGGGAGAATGAATCTATGCCAACTGTCTCTAGTGTAAATGTTGAAGAAACTAGAACAGTTGTTGTGACTGCTGACAGTTTATAATTGATTATGACTGAGTATAATGATGAAGAGAAAAGTAGTAAGGAGAGGAGGATTGAGGATGAAGAGTATGATGGTGACAGATCAGATGTTGGTGAACAAGACTATGATTACAATGAAGAAAGAATTGATGAGGAGAATGTTGAGAGAGTGGATAAGACTGAAAAGACAAATGTTGAGGAAAATGTAGAGAATGTAGCTGAAACTGATATGGCTACTGATGTTTTAACTGACATGATTGGAGTTGAGACAACTAAAGTGTTAAATGAAGGAGATACTACTGTTGAGGAGCCCATCACTCAAATTGAACAACTAGAAAGCTCCAAGAGGGCAGAGTATGATCCTGAGTTAGAGGCTCTAGAAAAAGAAATTGATGACTATGAACATTCTGAGGATGAAGAGGATGTAAGGAGGAGGATTGAGAAAGGTAAGGCAAAAGTCAGTGTAGAAGAGCCTATTGAGGCATATCAAGAAAAATATGTGTTGTTTACAGATGATGATACTGCTGATGCTAATGCTCTGAGAGAACAAGAGAACATCTTAAGAGAAACAAGGGATAGGGAAATTCTAGCCCGGTCCATGACTCCTTAAGAAATAGCATAACAGGAGATCTTGATCAAACAAGCCAAACTTGCAAAAGAAATTTCTGATGATGTGGCTGATCAAGAAGTAATTGAAGCCTTGATTAAGCTGAGAGAACAAGAGGAGGCTGAAAAATCATTGGCTTTGGTGGTTAGCAAGTTTCAATCTGAAAGTCAACAATCAGAAAATGCTGAACCAACCAATCTGAATACTGGTCTTATTATTGAAGAAGAAATTGGTGAGTCCATTGCTTCAATGGCTGCCAAGAAATGGACTGAGCAAGTAAAAGAAGATCTGAAGAAGAATCCTACTGACAGCTGGTCAGAAAGGGTGAATGTTCCTGAGCCTCATGAAGAATTTACTGAAAAAGTCAATAGGTTTGCCAAGACCTACATGAGGAGAAAGAGGACACATGAGCAGTCTGAACATGAAAGAGCTAATAAGAGGGGCAAGTGGGATGATAAGAACAAGTATATTGTTGAAACACCAGAAGATGAAGCTAGTCCTATAAAGGCTGTACCACTACAAACCTTGCAACCAGGTGAAAGAGTCAAGGTGTCCCTGATGTGCCAAATAGAAGTGAACCAGATCATCAACCTTCTGATGAACCAAAGATTGATGCAGTGAATGATTTTACTGAAGGAGAGGATGAGTCTGAGGATTCAGATGATAATGATGATGACCCTTAGAATAATCAAGAAAAAATTGTCAAAGCTGCCAATGTTGTGTCCCCACAAGTTGTGATGACTGATGAACAGAGGGAAAACATTGAGTTGAGTATGAGAGAGGCTAAGAAGAGTCATCCTTTGGTTGTAAAATTGAGAAAATTTGGAATAAGTTTTGACTCATTGGTTGATCTTGATGATAATCAATTGCAGAAAAGACTTGATAAAGAGAGAGATGCCCTGAAGAAAAAGATGGAAGAGAAAAACAGAGAGAGTCAAAAATTCAGGGATTATCTCAGAAGGCACAACTATTCTGAAAAAGATCTGTCTCATTTTAACTTTAACCAACTTCAAGATTTATACAACGGTGAGAGAGAAAAGGTCATTGAAAAATATATAAAAGAGAATGAGAACTTGAAAAGAAAGACGCTTTGAAGAAAAAGTTTGGACGAATGTGTGGATACCTGCTAGAGAGAGGTATGAAGCCTGAAATTGTTGAGCATCTGTCAAGAGAATCAGTGGTAGACCAGTATAATAAATTGAAGAGAAAAGAAAAGCTGAAAAGAGCTCAAACTGAAAGGTCTACCAAACAGGCTGAAGAAACTGATGAACCTCATGCTAAGAAAAGAAGAATTCAAACCTCGAGGGAGAAGACAAAAGAACAAGTCAGATCAGTTGAAACCCCTGCTCCTCAAGAAGTAAAGACTGAACCTGAAGATGAACCACTTGTTCCTTGGGAGAATGAAGAGATGATCAACATTCTGAGGAACATAATGATCAATCAAAGAGGAATGAGTGAAGCAGACTTTAATGTCTTGGAAAAGGAGGATCTGAAAACCCTTTTCTATCTTCAAAAGAATGAATGTGAAAAAGCTTTAAGAGAAGGTGAGAACCCAAGATACTATGCAGATGGAAGATTTGTACCTGCTGGGTTGGCAAACACTCCTGGAATGGCAAAAATGTTACAAGAACTTAAAGAACATGGATAAAAATTTGTTGAACTTGCCAATCTTCCAACTGAAATGGTAGAGGCCATCTACATAAAGTTTTTGAACTTAAGGCCTAGGAAACCAAAGAATTCTATTCCTTTCAGGCCTCCAATTTCAAGAAGATTTCCACAAGGTGGAAGAGGTCAAGGAGGAAGAGGTGAATCAAGCAGTTCTGCACAACAAAGAGTCAGACCACAATCTGATGTGGATCTACCAAGAGAACTGTACTTTGATTCTGTTACCGAGTCATTGAAGGTGATTATGGAAAGCAGACAATTGAGAGAGATTGTTGTTAGGAGTGACTTCCGTGAATACAATGAAGAACAACTGAAAAGGATGGTGACTCTTAGATTGTATGATTATCGGAACAGAAACAAATTGGCAGGTAGACAGATGAATGATCTGTCAAAATTCTTGTATGGAGAAGCTGACAAAGGGTTCCCATTCTTAAAAGAAAAGAGAAGCTGGAGAATTATTCGGCTTCACAAGTCAAAGGGGACAGAAAAATTGAAGAGAATGGACATTGCTGAAAGAGACTTTGTGATGAATGTCAAAGATAGGAATCCCCTATCAAATATGAACACATGCATAATTCTTGAAAGAAGAATGACACGGCCCAACTACACTGTGCAAAGAAATGGTATCATTGCTGAACTAGAATACAAAGAAAATGCCGGTCACTATGTACTGAAAAATTCTGATGGAAAGGTTCTGGCCATAATCAAGAAAGATGCAGATTTGACCTACTTGCATAATGAAGACTTGATGGATATAAGAGATTTGGTGATTCCAGAAGGGCACATTCACTACCAAATTCTCAATATCTTTAGGGAAAGAGCTGCATCTGTAATAGCAATGAGAAGACAAGCTGCCTACAATGAATGGAAAAGACAAAATTTCTAGAATAGGCTTTCTTATGTAATATCTACGGACAGTTTTTGAATATGTAATTTGTTTTTTTTATTTGATTATGTAATTTGACTTTTGATTTGATGTGTATTTTGACTAAGTGTAAGTAACCTTAGAAATGTTTTGGGTCAGCTGAGGTGTTCCAATCTAGGGGGAGATTGTTGAGTCAAACAATTGACCTAAGGGGAGATTGTTGAGTCAAAGATTTGACCAAAATGAAGTACATGGAAGATTGGAATCTTCTCAACCTCCTCATAATTCGCTATGTATGGATCCGGGCACACCTTAGACTTCCGAGCAAGCTTTTACTTAGACGGGTACGATATTTTGTCTATCGGGCAAGGTTTACTTCAAGTAGTCTTCTTTAGTGAATAACCGAGCAGGGTTCGCAAATTAGTGCATTGCCGGGCAAGGTTCACTATTTTATGTAAATTCGAGCAAGGTTCACATTATCAAGCAAGTCTGTTCTTCATAGCCAAGTAAGGTTCACTCCCGAGTAAGCTTTTGGCTAACCAAGTCCATGAAGCCAAGTGATTGGAAGATCGGGCAAGGTATTCTTTAATAATTATGGTCCGAGCAAGCTTGATGTATAAATGGAATATCTCTAAGTAACATCGGGCAAGGTTCAACTCAAGCAAGGAACAGTACTCCCGAGTACACTTTGCTAATAAGTTATTGTATAGCAAGGAGTTGATTGGACCATCGAAGAACAAGGTTGCTCGTAAGGGTTTGTCGGGCAAATTCTGGCAAAGTCAAGAAGACTGAAGTCTACCCGGTGAGTATTTTACTTGGTAAAATACTCTTCAAGTAAAGTCTACCCGGAAACTGATCCCAAGCACACTTCTATGTTACCAAGTCAATGTCAGGCAAAGCACACAGTCTACTCGGAGAAGCTTACTTATCCAGAGCCTACCCGGAAGACTTGTTTTACACTTAGATTATTTTCTGATTATGTAATTTGAATATATATGTACGTTTGGGGTTTCTTGAAGAAATGACAGCTGTCCTAGGGTGGCAGGCCTATAAATAGAATGTTTTAGGGCACGCCGCCTAAGACGGATTTTGAGCCTTTACACTTTTCAGATAAGAAAGAATATTTCTTGAAAGTGACGGCTGTCCTAGGATTCGTACGGATATAACCCTCCTTCAAGAAACCCTAAATCGATTATCCTATTTGTAAGATGAATGTTATATAAATGGAAATCTTTTGAGTGAATCTTGTTGGTGTTGGTTATCATTGAATACTTATTAAGCAACCGTATGTTTGTTATTGATTCCGCCTTTAACAAACGGATATCTTTCTAAATATAGCAACCCGTCATTAACTCCCTTGTCGACACATCGATCTGTGTGAGTTATGACATGATTTGAATAAGATCCAGCTGAAATCGAGGGACCAGACAAGTGTCCAGCAATATTTTGTGTATTCACAAACTTTAATGGAGTCTGATTAGTCATTACTGCACCAAACGAGTCAAGTTAGTAAATATAAACTCATTAGTTGATTTTGGGCTTTAGGATTAAATATTTTTAGCCCAATAATTTATTAATTGATCCATAAGTTCATAAAAATAACATATGTTACGCCCAACAGTGAGCATTGAGTCCACACGGGAAGATCTCGGTCAAGGGGTTGTTCTCAGTCAAGATTGAAGTATTCGGTCAACGAAAGTCAATGAAAGTCAGCGAAATTAACCGAGAACGGAGTTCTAGGTCAACGTTAAACCAAGAATGGGAGCTCTCGGTCAAGGCAAAGGGATCTCGGTCAACTATAGTCAACTGAGAGCTCTTTCACAACTGTGGACAGAGAACACCTTGGGTTCCTCCTTGGAAATTGGGTCATCTTCTCCAATTTACCAAGATCTCCACCAAACCTGCAACAAAACCATCTTGATTTACAGATTAGCAACAGAAACCCTCCATTAAACCCTAAGATATCAACCGAAATATCTAATTATTGATCCTAATAACCCATGATTCCACCTTATCTATCAAACCATCCACTAGACCACGAGAGCATCAAACAAGCCCTGTTCATTACCTGTGAATCAATCAAATTAACACCAAAGTATAATCAGTGCAGTTAATTTGGTATTAGGCTATAGGGCTTGAGAGAGGAAGAGAAATAAATCAATTGTGTTTTAGGAGATAATGATAGTAATAATGGAAGCTTAGGTTGATTTTTACTCCACCCAAAATGGGCCGAGAACCCATAGACAGGCCCAGCCTGGAGAGACGGTCCAAATCAGCTTAAACCCAATTAAAAACACAGCCCAGTTAAACCAAAATCAGTAGAATCAAACGTTTCTAGGAGAGTAGATTCGAGATAAAACAGACAGGACAGGTAAAATAAAATAAAATGAACAAAGAACAAAAATTAAAAACACATAAAAGAACTCCCTTGATGAATTTTTCTTAATATCGGGATCAAATTTCAGTTTCTGAAAAACACGTCGCCCTTTTATGAAAAGATCCGAACATGGAATCATATTATTTAATAGGCTATCACTAGGATTCATGTTCAGCGTTATTACGACACAAAGAGACAGGTTGATAGCAGGTATAACTTACTTAGCATGATCTTCATTGTATCAGTGATATGATTAGGGTTCAGTTCGGCATATAGCTTAGATGGACATCACTCATAGATCTGTGATACCTCCTATCTCTTCTCAAAATGTATTTGGCTTTCCCTAGATCACCCCAATTTGACTCCAACCCCCTAGTGCTTGATCAAAAGATTTTGTAGATAAAAAGATATAGTTTAAGCTTTAAGGTTGAACGTTGGACTTAAAGGCCATCTGGACTTACAGGCCTTTCATTCGAGACATGACATGACTTATTTTTATGCCCCCATCTCTATAGTTCTAGTTTGACCCTCTAAGCTTTCAAAAACATAGATATTGATAGGATAAAATGAACACTTTAGCAAAAAAAAAAATCTGTTTTTTTTTAATAGTAATATAATATTTTTAGTGATTAAGACACTAACGGGCTCATGTATGACTAGGTAATTGCTTTTCTGCCTATCATTCGGAGAGATGTATCTGGAGACATGCACATTTTTTTCAAAATGACTCTCCACAGTAAGTTTAGCATATTTAGTTTATATCACTTCAACTCTTACGCATCATGGAAAGCTACCATACAAATCAATGACTGTTCTAGAGCCTTTTAAGCTTAATAACTTCACCCGTTAGGCACACAGAAACAATTTATCTATCACTTTCCAAAGGTTGGATCAATTTTCAATTGAAAATATTTTGATGCTTCTAAAAAGCTATAAACTGAATATTAATATCATTTCCCTCATACACTTCAATCAGTGCCTCCCATAACTCCTTAGTAGACTGAAGTTCTCTAAATTGAAGGGCAATCTCGGGTGAGAGTGCCATGGTTAGAGTGGAAAGAGCTTTTTCATCTTCCTCAACTTTAGAAAAATCATCATCGTCATACTGTGCAACTGGTTTTACAATAACTTCAGTTGAGTTATCCTTTTGATAAGTGATTCTTTGAGGTCCCCTAACGATACTTCTCCAAACTTTTGAATCTTTCATCTTGACATATTTTTCAAAACGAAACTTCCATTCACTGAACCCCTCATGAGACAAGAGACAGGGTATACGACTCAAGTTTTTGATGGAGTGAAGTGTTGTTGTTTGATCTATTACTAATTGCTAACTGATCCATACCAATCATTAACTAAGGTTCAAAAGTCTAATTGTCCAAGTAATAAGCCCAAGTTCAGATCAGACAAGCCCAAACAGTTCACAATGGTTGACCGAGTATGTCCAAAAACTCAACGTATGACTAAGTTTGTCCGAAAACGACCAAGTTGACCAAACTTTGACCGAGAACTCAATGTCTGACCAAGTTTGACCGAAAAACCACCAATGTTAACCGAAATTTGACCGAGAACTACTTAGCCCAGAACTCACAGTGGCCGAGAACAAGTCTTGGCCGAGTACCAACAGTAGCCAAGAACAGATCTTGGCCGATAACTCCGAGAATTCTTGATTGATGGCCGAGAACCACTGATTTAAGCCGAGATCTTAATTGATTATATTGAGTTTTGTAACCAACTGAATCCCGTAAATCAAGGGATTCAAATTTTGTTTTTAAAATGGTCAAATCTTTACCAAAAAAATTTCTATCTCCTTCTCCAAACAGTGACTCGCCGGAAATCACCAACACCACCAAATCTTGATATCTTTGAATTCGTTGATATCACAATAACGAGCTCGAATAGGTCTAAGGCTCTGATACCAATTGTAAGTCCCGAATCTGGATCACCACAATTATGATATCAACAAACAAGTATTGGTGCGGAATACCAACACTTGGTGATTCGAGAATACAAATAAACACAAGAACGTAACACGGGGATTGCTTCAAAACACACGTATTATTGATATACGTCGGGTGCTTAAGCACTATTACAACCTCGTCTCTAAAACACGTAGACGGCAAACTTAAAAGTGAAAAAGCAACCTTAACCCTATACAATGCATGAACTATATATAGGGAACCAAACACCTAAGCCGAAACAGACCAAAAGCCCACTAGGATCTCGGCTAATACAATAAGCCCAGCCCACATTACAAGCTTAAACCAAACACATATTGACTAAGTATAAACCACACAAATCTAGGCCCAACCATTACTTTATTAGAATTTATATTATAAGTGTCCTATTAAGTTATGTGATAATACAACCCCAAAGAATCATCCATCCTGTAAAATAACTTTTTTGGACAACGGTTTCGTAGCGTATATTGTAAAAGGACCCCAAATGTTCATTTTTCCTATTAAATAGATTTTAGGACCCTATTTTACAAGCGTCCCACACGAAAGGTCCTAAAAAGCCCTTTTTGTTGTAGTGAACAATTCATTATCTTAAATCTAACCAAATAACCCATCTAATTTTCGGGTTTAAACCCGATTCAAACAATTGGTAAGAATTGGGGGTTAATCTAGACCTATAAAGATGAAATCGAACAATAGTTTTGTTAAATTAACATACCTTTGGTTGGAATTCCAAGAATCGGTGCAAAGATTTGTGATATTGGTGAAAGGTCGGCGGTTTTTGGTGTTTAGAATGGAGTGGTGTTAGGGTTAATAGTTTGGAAAATGTTATTTTATTGGAAAAACTCGAAACTGCTATGGACACAAAAGCACGGCCCCATGCTTCTTGAAGCACGGCCCCGTGCTGCATGTAGGAGTCAGTTTCTTTTTATTTTGCTATTTATTTGTCGGTTTGGTTCGTTTTTAACTGATTTTTCTTAAGGAGTAATTTTAATATAGAAATTAAAAGTCCTAATTTTCATTAAAACATAAAACATAGTTAAACATAGTAGAAAGAAAAGTACAAAAACAATCCCGAATCACCAAACATAACACTAACAAGAGCAACTTCTTAACAAGACAAAGTCGGAACTTCAACGACCACCATTCCCGAACAAATCCTGAATGTGTGGTGGGGCTCGTTTAAGACAAAGTCGGATAGCTTTTTATCGAGCTTTGCGATCTCCTGGTTAAGATGGTTGAGCTTTTAGGCCACATCCTTGTTGTGGCTATCCACAACATGGAAGTTTTCAAACCGAAGTAGTTCGACTTTGTTGATTAGCTCGATTAGGCGAGCCTCAGTTTGGATGTTACTTTCGACTTGGTCTCTCATAATTCATTGGAGCCTCATGATTTCTTCCTCAAGGTTTGAGGAAGAATCAACATGCTTTCCCTTTCTCACTATCCTCTATTCAACTTTCTTACTTTCCATTTCATTAAACTTGTTTTTGATGTGAATGGAATATTGAGTTATGCATTGTATAGAGACTTGACAGTCGACCACGGCCACGTGCTTAGTGAAGCACGGCCCCGTGCTACTAGGGGAATAAATGTTTCTGAATCAGAGAATTGTACGGAGTCATCACATATCATGCTGAAGATTCTAAGGTGACCATGGCCCCATTCTTTAAAAATCACGGCCCCAAGCTTTTTGTAACTGAAATTTTCTTTGATTTTTCAGCCAAACGTGAGAGCCGGAATTTTTTTTTTTTTAGTCAAAAAATTTTCAAGGTCTAGTTTAAGAAGGTCTTGGCCAAACCTTGAATAAAGTATGTTTATTTAGTTGGTTGGAGGATTACCTCCGAAACATCTTCATATGGTCCATCGATGTATAGTTTCAATCGATGTCTATTAACTTTGAACTTGTGGCCGTCAGAGTTTGAAATCTCGACTGTCCCGTAGTCAAAAACTGATTCAACTATGTAGGGGTCTGTCCAACGAAATTTCAGTTTTCCTGGGAAAAGTCATAAACGTGTGTTATATAACAGTACACGATCGCCAACTTGAAATTTCTTGTTTCCTTTTAAATGAGCGTCGTGTAAACGTTTAGTCTTTTCTTTGTATGACCAGGAATTTTCATAGGCTAATTTTCTTAGCTCTTCGAGTTCGTGAATTTGATCTTTTTGGTTTTTGCCGGCTGAATTTAGATCGAAGTTCACCGTTCTTAGAGCCCTGTATGCTTTATGCTTAAGTTCTATGGGTAGATGACATGCTTTTCCATAAACAAGTTTGAAAGATGTTGTTCCTATGGGGGTTTTGTAGGTTGTCCTAAGGGCCCACATAGCGTCATCTAATATTTCTGCCAAATTCTTGCGATTCATCCTTTTGGTTCTTTCTAAAATCCTTTTAATTCCTCGATTCGAGACCTCTACTTACCCACTGGTTTGAGGGTGATATGGTGTTGCCAATCGATAGTGAACTCCATATCGTGCTAAGACTTTGTCCATTAAGGAATTACAGAAGTGAGTACCTCTGCCGTTGATTAGGGCTTTTGGGGTCCCAAATCGTGAGAATAACCTTTTCAGAAATCGTACAACTACTCGACCGTCGTTTGTGAGAAGAGCTTGTGCTTCTACCCATTTAGGCACGTAGTCGACTGCTACAAGGATGTACTTGTTTCCAAAGGAGTTAGGAAATGGGCCGATGAAATCTATTCCCCATACATCAAAGACTTCACAAATTTGAATGCCTTTTTAAGCCATCTCATTTTTGGCTGCGATGTTTTCGTCTCTTTGACAAGCATCGTATGCTTGGATCAAAGAATATGTGTCTTTATATATGGTGGGCTAGAAGAATCCTGTGTCAAACACTTTTCTGACCGTGGTGGAGGTACTGTGGTGTCCGCCAGTTGGTACTTCATGGCCGTGTTTGAGAATATCTAAGGCTTCTTTTCCTGAAACACACCTTCGAACAACCTGTTCAACTCCTATCCTAAACAAGTATGGATCTTCCCAGAAATAGAACTTAAGGTCTGAAAAGAATTTCTTCCACTGTTGATAAGTAACTCTTTTCTTAAGATTCTACAGGCTAAATAGTTTGCAAAATCAGTAAACCCAGGACATTCATCTTCCTCTTGCATGACTGCTTGGATGTGCATGAGAACTTCCTGTGGAAAATTATCATTGATAATTTCCTCATGATCTTCTTCTGAATCTCGGCATTCTAAGCGAGAGAGATGGTATGCGACTACATTTTCTACTCCTTTCTTATCCTTTACTTCTATATCGAATTCTTGGATTAGTAGAATCCATCGGATGAGTCTTGGTTTAGCATCTTGTTTGTTGAAGAGGTAGCGTATGGATGCATGATCGGTGTAAACTATGGTTTTGGAAAGAACGAGGTAGGATTTAAATTTTTCAAAGGTGAAAAATACTACTAATAATTCTTTTTCTGTAGTGGTGTAATTTTCTTGTGCATCATTAAGAGTTTTACTAGCGTAGTATATTGGGTGAAAACGCTTTTCTTTGGGTTGTCCGAGTATGGCTCCGACTGCAAATTCACTTGCATCGCGTATGATCTCGAATGGAAGGGTCCAATCAGGTGTAGTCATGATTGGTGGGTTGACAAGTTTGTCTTTAAATATGTTGAATGATTCAACACATTCTTTAGAGAAGACTAATGGTGCGTCTTCTTCTAGAAGTCTTTTATGAAACGATGATAGAATCCCGCGTGACCTAGAAAACTTCTAATGGCTTTAACGGAAGTTGGTGGTGGAAGTTTAGAGATGGTTTCTATTTTAGCTCTATCAACTTCTAATCCTGCTTGGGATATCTTGTGACCGAGAACTATTCCCTCTTTGACCATAAAGTGGCATTTTTCCCAGTTTACTACTAAACTCACTTCTTCACACCTAGTCAACATTTTGTCTAGGTTTTTCAAACAATGATCTAAGGACTCTCCAAAGACTGAGAAATCATCCACGAAAACTTCCATAGAATTTTCGATCATTTCATGAATGATGGCCACCATGCATCGCTGGAAGGTAGCTGGAGCATTACATAGTCCAAATGGCATTCTTCGGTAAGCAAAGGTTCCATACGGCCATGTAAAAGTGATCTTCTCCTGATCTTTTGGAGCTATGGGAATTTGAAAATATCCAGAGAATCCATCAAGAAAATAGTAGAACATTTTTCCAGATAGACGTTCAAGCATTTGATCGATAAAAGGAAGTGGAAAATGATCTTTTCTTGTGGCGTCATTAAGCTTTCGGTAGTCAATGCAAACTCGCTAGCCTGTGATGGTCCTCATTGGTATTAGCTCGTCCTTCTCTTTCATTACAACCGCCATTCCTCCTTTCTTGGGTACTACTTGAACTTGGCTAACCCACAGTGAATCTAAGATTTGGTATATTAATCCGGTGTCAAGGAGTTTGATTACTTCCTTTTTCACCACATCTTGCATGCTAGGATTAAGACGTCTTTGATGTTGGACCACAGGTTTGTACTCTTTCATGAGGATTTTGTGAGTACAAAAGGAAGGAATAATGCCATTGATATCCATGATCTTCCATGTGATGGTATTCTTATGATTTTTAAGAACCTTAAGAAGTTCGTCTTTCTCATCTTAAGAAAGGTGAGATGAAATAATTACTGCAAGTTGAGAGTCTTTTTCTAGAAAGGCATACCCGAGATGGTTTGGGAGTTCTTTTAATTCTAAGGCTGGTGGTTTTTGAATTGATGTTTTTGACTTTTAATTACATTCAGTTATCTCATATACTACTTCTGATGTTTCTTGATTGTTGTCATTAGTATTGAGATTTTCGTTTCTCTAAAATGAGTGTGGTGTTTTGTACCTGTATTTTTTAAAACTGCAAACAACCACAAACAACCAATCATAATTTTGCTGAAAATTGGGCATGGAAATATCCATTCCCTGCCCAAACGGGCTAAATAAGTACTAGTAGAATTCCTTGTCACCCACGGCCATAAAAAGTATCCAACCACACAAACAAAAGACAGAAAGTAAATTGCTCAAACAAACATAATAATAATGTCATGAAATACTGTCAACCCATGCATGCCCATACCCTGACCTACCATAGCCGCTGATCATCAGTTTCCCCTGTCCGAGTCAGTCTGTCCCTAGTGATGATGGGCTTCTGATGTTGATGTTTCCTCTTCACTGTCCGATGAGAACTGAAGCATCAACTCTAGCTGGTCCAGAGTGTCCCAAATCTGCTTTCGTGTGTTCGGAAATGTCAGGTCCCCGATTTCAGGTAGATCTTACAAAAATCAAGTCATAACTGACACAAATAAATGTGTTGACAAGGGAGTTAATGACGGGTTGCTATATTTAGAAAGATAACTGTTTGTTAAAGGCGAAATCAACAACAAACAGGGTAGTTGCCAAATAATAAATCAAGGGTAACTAACACACTCAAGATTCACTAAAAAGATTTCCATTCATATAAAGTTCATCATACAAACGATAATCGATTTAGGGTTTCTTGAAGGGAAAGTTATATCCGTACGATTCCTAGGACGGCTGTCACACTCAGAAATATTCCTTTTTATCTGAAAAGTGTGATTGACTTAATCCGTCCATAGGAGGCGTGCCCTAGATTATTCCTTTTATAGGCCTGACACCTCCTTTACAACTGTCATTCCTTCTAGAAATTCTAAATGCTAAAACATATTCAAATTACATATTCAAAACTATTCTAAGTGTAAAATAAGTCTTTCGGGTAGGCTTTCTAGCAGTATTGACTTTCCGAGTAGACTGTGTGCTCTGCCTTCCTTCAGTACTTGGTAACACAGATGTGTGCCCGGGATCAGTTCCCGGTTAGACTTTACTTAATGAATATTTCACCAAGTGAAATACTCACCGGGTAGACTTCAATCTTCTTTACTTTATCAGACTTTGCTCGACAAACTCTTACGAGCAACCTTGTTCTTCAAAGGCCCCTTCAACTCTTTACTAGAAAATAGCTTATTAGCAAAGTATGCCCGGTAGCACTGTTCCTTACTTGAGTTGAACCTTGCCCAATGTTACTTAAGATAATTCATTAATCATCAAGCTTAGTTGGACCATTGTATTATTAAAGAATACCTTGCCCGGTCTTCCAATCACTTGGCTTCATAAGCTTGGTTAGCCAAAAGCTTACTCGGAAGTAATTTTACTTGGCTATGAAGAAAAGACTTGCTTGATAAAGTGATCCTTGCCCGGATATGCATAAGCTAGTAAACCTTACCCGGTTAACCACAAATTTGCAAACCCTGCTCGGACATCCATTAAAGAAGAATTCTAGAAGATAACCTAGCCCGATAGACAAAATATTTTGTCCGGCTAAGTAAAAACTTGCTCGGAAGGCTAAGTAAAACCTTGCTCGGAAGTCTAAGTAAAACCTTGAGAAGATTCCAATCTTCCGTATATCTTTCTTAGGTCAAATCTTTGACTCAACAATCTCCCCCTTAGGTCAAATCTTTGACTCAACAATCTCCCCCTAGATTGGAACACCTCAGCTGTCCCAAAACATTTCTATGGTTACATACACTTAGTCAAAATGCATAATCAAAAAGTCAAAATACATATTCATAACAAAATTAAATAATGACATATTCAAATGATGTCCTTAGACATTACAAAACAAATCCTATACTAAAGATCATTTTCTTCTTGCATTGTAGTAGGCTTGTCTTCTATTCACCATGACCGTTGCTGCTCTTTGTTTGAAAATATCAAGGATTTGATAGTGAGTATGACTTTCTGGTATAACCAAATCTCTAATATCTCTTAAGTCTTCATAGTGCAGGTAAGTGAAATCTTCATCTTTTCTGATAATTCCCAGAATTATTCCATCAGGGTTTATTAGAACATAATGGCCAGTATTCTCCTTGTATTCAATTTCTGCAATTACGCCATTCTTCTGCACAGTATGGTTTGGTCTTGTCATTCTTCTTTCCAGTCTTTTGCAGGTATTCATGTTTGACAGAGGATTCTTGTCTTTGACATTCATCTGATAATACAGTTCAGCTTGAGCTATCTTTCAACTTATGAGCCCTTCTTGATTTAATCCTCTTGGTCACTTTCTAGCTTTTCTTCTCCTTTAAAAATACAAAGCCCTTGTCTCCCTGCCATTTTGCTTGTATCATGATAGTCATAAAGGTCAAGCTTGGCCATTTTCTCCAGCTGTTCTGGTGTGAACTCAGCAAAGTCTTCTTTCATAATAATGTCTCTTAATTGTTTACTTTCCATTACTACTTTCAGAGACTTAGAGACTGAATCATAGTAGAGTCTTCTGGGTAGATCCACATATGATTGTGGTCTTGTTGTTCTCTTCAACTCAGCTCCACTTGATTCACCTCTGTGAATTGTTGGTTGTTGCCTTGATGTAGATGGCCCTGTTTGTGTAGACATCGTGGGTTAACTAGGCATCTCTACTTCAAATCTTTTCTTGTACGAACTCACAATCATTTCAGCAGGAAGATTGACTAATTGTTCCAAACTTTCACATCCTTCACTAAACAGTCATGCAATCATTTCATCAATTTCCACATCACGCAGTAGACTAGCATGTATAAATCTACCTCCAACAAAACTTCTTGGATTTGCTCCCTACAGCAGTACCTTCTCCCACTCAGCCTTTTTTCATATAGAACATTTCTTTCAGTTCATCATTGGTTATTGCATTAAAGGCCTCAACATCCATCCCCTTCTGAGTAGTCATTACCCCTCTCAAGATGTCAATCATTTCATCATTTTCCCAAGGAACAATGGGTTCTTCAACTGGTTCAGGCTTTACTTCCTCTGAGATTGGGGTATCATGGGTTTCACCTTTCTTTAGTCTCTTATCAACCTCTTGTTTTCTCAGTGTCATTAGTTTTCTCTTTTTTTAGGTGGCTCAGGCTGACTTTTTCTTTCTTGCTTTAAACCCTTGATATATCAGTTTGTACCAACTTTCTCAATCTTTCTTTTCTTTTCATATTGGTGTAGATGGTTTCAACTGTCTTCTCATTCAGACTATCAACCATGCATGGCTTCATTCCTCTTTCCAACAGGTATCCACACTTTCCTTCATATTTTTCCTTAAAAGCTTTTAGCTTTTCATCTTCCTCGTGTTCTTTTACAAACTTTTCTTTTACCTTTCCTCTTTCACTATTGTAGAGATCTTGAAGCTTGTCAATCTTGTAGTGAGCTAAATCTTTCAGAGTACCCATGCTTTCTCAGATATTCTCTATACTTTTGAGAATCTCTATTCTTCTGTTGCATCTTTTTCTTGATTACATCTCTCTCATTGTCCAATCTCTTTTGCAACTGATTGTCATCCAAATCAAACAAAGTTTCAAAACTTATACCAAATATCTTGAGTTTCATAACCAATGGATGTTTCATTTTAGCTTCTAACATACTCAGCTCAATGTTTGCACTTTGCTCATCAGTCATTGTGACTTGTGGGGACACAATACTGGCAGCTTCAGCATCTTTTCCATCATTGTCATCATTATTATCAGATTCATCAGACTCATTCTCCTCCTCTGTTGATTCATTTACTTCATCAATTTTGGGTTCATCTGGAGTTGGGCTATCTGGTGTTGTATCAACACATGGAACATCTCGAACACTAGGGATATTTTCACCTGGTTTCAAAGTTTGTAATGGAACTGCTCTGGTTGGACTATCTTCATCATCAGGAGTTTCTACATAACATTTGTTCTTTTTATCCCATTTTCCCTTTTTAGCAGTTCTTTCTTGTTCAGACTGTTCATGTGCTCTCTTTCTTCTCATGTAGGTATTAGCAAACCTGTTGACTTTCTCAGCAAATTGTTCATATAGATTTGAAAGTCTTTCTTTTTTTTTGATGTAGTGTTTCATGAGATTGAGTCACATGTTCTCTCTCTGGCCAGCTATATGTTGGGTTTTCCTGATATCTTCTCTTACTTGCTCAGCCCATTTCTTTGAAGCCATTGAGGCAATGGACTCACCAATCTCTTCTTAAATCATCATCTCTGTATTCATATTGGTCGGTTCAGCAGTTTCAGTTGACTTCTTTTATGGTTGACTTTGGGGTTGAAACATGCTGACCACCATAGCCAAGGAATTGTCTACTTCCTCAACTCTTTTAATTTTAATCAAAGCTTCTATAACAATATGATCCTTAGCATCATCTTCATTTATCATTTTGGCTACATTAGCTTGAGTGATCAGTGCTTCCTACTCAGCCAATTCTTCTGCAGACAAGGTTTGGGCCAATTTTTCCCTCTCCCTTGTTTCTCTCATAGTTTCTTCATATTTTCTCCTAGCAGCAGCAGAAGCTTCTACATCATCTTTAAACAGGATGTCTTTCACAGGATTTTCCTTAACAGGCTCTTCTTCAGTGACCTTTGCCTTTCCTTTATCTAATCTTTTCTGTACATCTTCCTCATCTTCAGAATATTAATAATCATCAATCTCCTTTTCAAGTGCCTCTAATTCTAGATCATACTCTACCCTCTTGGAGCTTTCATGTTCTTCAGATTCAGTAAGTATTAACTCCTCAGTAGCAGCATCTTCCTCATACATTTCATCAGTTTGTTCTTCAGTCTTTTCAATTCCATCTCCTGTCTTCTCATCATTTCTCACTTCATCATCCTCCTCACTCCATATCACATTCATTACTTCATCATTAACATCATAATTTTGTTCTCATTTATCAGAAGAATCTACTTCATAATCAACATCCTCTATTTTCCTCTATCCACTTTCCTCATCATCATCATATGCATTCAGTGTACATTTCAAACCATCAATAGTCTCATCATTTGTATCATTTTCAATCTCCACATTCTCCATAGCATCAGTTGGCACACTTATATTCTCCCCTGTTTTGGGGCAGCTGAGGTCTTCTTAACCTCCTGCTCTAGGGTTTGAATTCTCATCATAGAACGGGTTAATTGATCTATCAACATCAAATTCTCCATTGTTACCTCCTCATTCCTCTTCTTTAGTTCAGCATTTTCATTCATTAAATCCAAATTTCTTGGAAATAGGTCTGTTTCGGTATGTGGGGTTGTAGGTGGTGATGTAGAGAAAGGTTCATGTTCAGGTTGTTCTTGGTTTATGATTTGAGTTTGGATAATGGGTTGGGGTGGTGATTGTGTACGGGGTGGGCTTGGAATAAATGAATCTCTTAGAATTGGGCTAGTGGTTGGTGGTGTTTGTGGTGTTGGGGATATGTGAGTTGATGTTTCAGGATGGCTTAGGGTTAAGGTTTGGGTAGGTGATTGGGTGGTTTGGTCTTGAGGTTGTGGTGATTCAGATGGTGTTGGTAAGTGTTGGTCAGTGGGTAATGGTTGGTGTGGTGGTGTTTGTGTTGGTTGTTCTGGTTCTTCATGTTGCTCCCCCTGATGTTGTGCAATGACTTCAGGGTTAACATTTCCTCCTTCCAAATTCTCAATCACATCATCATTATAACCTCCATCATCCGAACTATCATCATCACCATCATTACCTCTATCTCCACCAGCAATCTCCTCAATTTCAGATAATAACACATGTAGTTGAGGTATTAACTGAGGGATCAAATCATCATCAAACATTAAGCACGACAAATCTGCATATATCCTTTCAGGATTAAATCTGCTTGTACTAGCAAGATTTTCTATTCTTTTGAATGTGTCAGGATTTTGTAAGACATGTGTGATTCCTGTAGTTGGTAGGTTCTCCAACTCTTGATTGAAAATAATTTGCAGGAACCTTGGTATACCAAAAATTTCTACTTGTCTGGCTTCTCCGTATTTTTAACTAATCCTTCAAATATAAGTCGTGAAAAATTGAAAGGATAGTCAAATAAAACAACAACTGTAGCATTCGCCAAATCTCTGCTCATTAGCGTCCATGACCCTTTCTTTGTGCGAACCCCTGTATAACATGATGGATCAGGTATCTGTAGATGGTAGGAAACATGCCTTTTCTGGAATTTTCCATCTTTATTGTGCCCTTGATAACCCGTGCATTTGGTAAAGATCTTGTACAGTTGAGCAGTTGTAAGATGGATCGGGTTAGGATTGTCATCATTCAATAGTAGACATCTTCGAATCACTGCCTCGTCTATCCGTATTTCATTGTTTGCAACTGTGGCTTCGATCCATCTTCCATTATCATCTTCCATCAGTGTTGCAGAGTTCCAAAAATCTAGAGAATGATTCCGTTAAATGGTAGGACTTGCCGTTAAAGCAAATTGAATATTATATCTTCTCAACCATCTAATCATCCCGACAACTTCCTCATTTTCTGGTGTGACTTGTAACAGAGCGCACATGTTGTGCTTCTGTTCAGAGAAATATCTTGGAACTTCTTCTTCGTCTGTCATATCTAAAACAACACAATCAAACATATTCAAAGTGAAATTAGCATAAAAGTTCATTACTTTAAGCAATTTCAAGTTATAAATTTGAAGAAGAAAAAGAGAAATTTCATTAAAAACCTGATCTTTGACAAATTAATAACCTACACATAAAACAGAGTTCTAGAAATCAAATACATAATCTAATCCCATAGTCATCTAATCGTGGTCGGAAAACAAGTAATTATTGCTTACCGAGTCTGAATTAGTGGGCTGGTAAAGTTAAGGTTAGGATTAATCGAATGCGATGAGTCGGTTTGATATTACTTGGAGTAATCAGTGGAAGGAGAGGGAGAGAGGAAAAAATAATTTAAAAACCGTCTCTCACTCCCTCTTATATACCTTGTGAAAAGAGGGTTTTAAATGCTTTTTGTCGTTTAGTGGGTTATTAGCTGTCAAACAGTAACATTATCCACTTGATATTTTAAAAACATTTGAAAACATCCAACTCTTTAATATTTAAGTTTAGCAAACCTTGCTCGGAAAAGTAAACTTTGCAAAGTCTACTCGGTATACTCCACTTACTCAAAGCTTACCCGATTATAAGTTGGTATAAATTAGAAGTTAAAATGAAGAAAGCTTACTTGAAATACAAGATTTTTTGAGAACTAAATCACAAGTAACATTAATCAAGTATAACATATCAAGCATGCAACCTTACTGGGAATCAGTTAAGATGCCCAAATAATTTACATCTAATTTAACTACCTTGCTCATTTCAAAAATTTAATCACAAACCTTACTCGGTTAATTACAAGAATAATCAGTCAAGTATACTTTAATACAAAGTATACCCGATAAAGAACACATTGTGCTAGAGATTTCATAACACAAAGTGTACTCAGATAAACTGTGAAATTACCTAAGTATATTAAGGGACATTTGAACATTCAAAGTGTGCCCGGAATATAAAGTGTGCATGGAAAACAAGGTTTGCCCGGAAACACTTGCAATTTCAATGAAAGAAACATATGCACTCTTAATCAATTAAAAACACAAAGCTTACTCGGTGTACTAAAACTAAGTTCACAAAGTTTGCTTGGTATACTTAGTACACCATTTTGTGTTCGGGAAGGTTAGAAAACATCAAACCTTGCCCGAAAATACTTAGTACACTATTTTTTGTTCGGGAAGGTTAGAAAACATCAAACCTTGCCCGAAAATACTTATTCAAACCATTTTAGGCAAAATGCAACTCTTTTTGACTTAAACCACTTGTCAAATTTTATTTTTCATTAAGGATTATAGTTTAAGAGCAAATGGTGCATTTAGAGATCAAATTTCAGTCATATTCCTCTTCAAAACAATTTTCTTCCTTTAACTGAAAATGTCTCAAGGATGGGATCATGTTGACTAAGTAGCTTTCTCAATACTTCATTCTCAGTATTATTTTGAGAACATAGATAGGTTAACAGCAGGTCAAGACTTAGCATGAATTTCATCTCTTTGGTGATATGATTAAGGTTCAATTAAAGCATAATTTAATAATGGTCAACACTGTGATACGATGCCTCAAATCTCTTCTCAAAGCTTATTTGTCTTTCTCCAGAACACCCCAATTTGACTCCAACCTCCTATATTTGGTCAAAAATATGTTTTTATATGACAGAACATATTGGATATTTTTGTATTTTTTTAATATTCAAACATATATAGAGGTTGAACGTTGGAGTTATTGTTTAAATAACAGGCCTTTCATTCAAGATGAGACAGATTTAGTCAACATCCTTGTAGTTCTTGTTTGTAACCCTCGTGTTTGATAAAATATTTAAAACACTTATCAACTTTTGGTTGATTTATTCATTCTTCCTCTCCTTTTTGATATTTTCTCAAATATTCTAAAGCATGTTCTTTGTCATATTTAAAGATGTTTCATTTTTGCGTTGACCAAATAACAACAGGCCTGTGTATTACTAGGTAATCACTTTTCTGCCTATCATTTGAAGAGATTTATCTTGAGACATGCAAAGACAACTATGTATCTCCACATAAAGATTAGCATATTCATTATGTTTATATCACCTTAGATTTTACACATCATGGGAAAGCAACCATACATGTTAATGACTATACTAAGTGTCCTTTCAGCCAATTAAATCTATATGATTGGCTAAGTAGTCAATGTACTATCATTTCCCAAAATTAACAGTTTAATATTCAATCACCCCATCTCTTAATTGGCAGGTAAATGGCTATCATGTTTGACCACAAGTGGTCAGCAGGACCAAACATACATGTGAATATATGTCCTTTCAAAGTCAGAGCTATTGACATAGTTTTAATTGAAGGAATAGAAAACAAGTTATAATGGCCCCAAATGCTTCAGTTTTTCAGGTTAATGGCTATCCTTTGAATTTGTAGAGATTTTAGGACCAAACATACACAAGTGTATATCCTTCAAACTGGCCAAATGACATAATTTTAAGCAAAAATAACTAGTTGAGAATTTTCATTAAAAATCCTTCTTTTAAGCTTCTATAAAGCTTGAACTGAATAGTCTTATCATATCTCAACACCATTAATCAACTTGCTCATGTTTTGACCAAAATAAAGTGATAATGCCAATTTCATTAGAAAATTCATTTTATCATTTAATTTTGACATAAAACCTACTTTGACACAAACAGTTGTAACGTAATCAAATCTTAATCAAACATAATATCATCAGGATAAGTAGACAGTACTAACATTCAAGGTCTATCCTATCCTAATAACATTAAATGATCAGATAAAGCACATATTCAAGCAATTAAGCAGTGATGTCAGATAAGCTTACTCTAACAAGTAATTCAAAACAAACACACTCATCCTAACATCACCTACACACATTAACTAATAAACATGAAAAAACATCATTCATATCAAAATTTTACACTCATAATCAGGTAAAGCGCATATCAGTCAACATATCAAGTGTTGGTGCACTGAAATTTGACACTGTGGATATGTTATCCTGACATATAATCTGGATCAATTATCCTTAGAATATGCAGCAGATCCTGTCAGGATCAGTGATCCTCAATACTTATTGCTCATTAACGATTTTCCTTTGTTATGTTGATATTTTTGGCAGGTATAACGGCTAATGACCAAGTCAAAGCTATAATCTCGCAATCCAATTAATATACCGCATGGATAATTAAGGAAACAATCACAATTAAGGGATGACTTGATTGGCAGCTTAAATTAGTGATATTTGTTATTCTTTTCTTGTATATAATGAAGATATGATCAGCTAAGTTAAACACATGTACTATCACACACACTAGAGCAGAAGCAAACATTCTCTCTACACACTAGTTTACTTTGTAATCTCGATCATATACTCCACAACACTTGTAACCACCTTTTATTATCAATATAATCGACGGTGATAGTTTTCACCGTCAGGGGGTTTTTTGTGCCGGAGACCACGATAATCATATACTTATTGACCAAAGGTTACCTTGTTGATCATTGATTAAAGTAATTCGACAAAAGATTATCTTATTAATCCTTGATCGAAGTTATTTTACCAAAGATTTCCTTGATAAGTTTTGACCGAAGTAAGACTATTTTGGTTAAGGGCTTTTTCCCTCGTGATCAAATCATTGTGTTCACCAAGAATTCGATTACATATTCATTATTATCATCATAGCACTAATCCTCACATAACAGATTTGGATACATTATCCTTGAGTGATTTTTGTCCAAAACAATTTGGCGCCCACCGTGGGGCAATAGGTGCTATAATCCAGAAAATACCCTATCAATATTCAACCATTCATACCCATATCACCATTAATGGCCTCTCAATCAACCTCTGTTTCATCAACCATGCCATCCTCGGTTTCTCTCTCATCAAGAACTTTGTCGCCGATGCCTCCTCCAATCACGGGAGCACCACGGGCTGCTGCTGCTGGAAACAAGACCCGCAAATTCCAGTCTTCCAGAGCTCAAAGACCACTGCTGCCACATCGGTGGTTAACTCTAACAATGATGTTTCTGCTATGTTTTCATAGGTTAAGGCATACATGGAACAACATAACAAAACCAACCAGAAGATCTTGCGTGAAATTGAAGATCTCAAGAAGAATAAGAGGCCACTGGAGGATCAGACTCTTTTAATGCCAAGGATTCTGGATTTCACTACTCCAGGATCTGTGGCTCAACAGACTCAAGGATCCTCCATCTTCCAGCAAGGATCATCTATCCTTCAACCAGGATCTATGGGTTAGCACGCTCAGGGATCCTCGATTTTCCAGCAAGGATCATCTATCCTTCAACAAGGATCCATGGGTCAGCAAACTCAAGGATCCTCGTTCCTTCAGCCAGGATCCTCTAGGATTTATCACCAAGGATCCTTCAACTCCCAACTTCAAGGATCCTTCTTCCAGAATCAGCGATCCCCAGGATTTCAACATCAGAGATCTTTGGAGGTCCATCAAGGAGATATAATCCCCATGCAAACTATTGCCTCATGTGGACCAGCTACCATGGCAGATGCTTCTTACCTTGGCTACACTTCTGGGATGCCAACGTTTAATCAACCGGGAGGTAACATGTATAATAATATATCCTTAGACACTAACCTTGGCTCTATGCAGGATACAGTTATCAATCAGGCTATGGCTAAGGAACTTCAGAAGCTTAAGGATATGATATCCAGCGTGCCAGGAGTGGTCAGTCCGATTCCTGAAATACCAGAAGGAAGCCACAAGTTGTCCAGATTTGCTCCACCTATTTGTGATGCTGAAGTCCCAAAATGATTTCAGATCCCCAATATGAAGGTGTATGATGGAACAACTGATCCCGAAGAGCATGTGGCTCAATACAGGGAGAGAATGGAAATCAATTCAATTCCCGAAAAACTCAAGGAGGCTTGTCTATGCAAGGGTTTCGGATCCACACTAACAGGATCTACATTAAAATGGCTGCTAAGTCTTCCTCCCTTTTCTGTTACTTCTTTTTCACATTTAGTTAACTTGTTCAACAGCCAATTTTCTTGTAGTAGGAAATTTGAGAAGTTAACTAGTGACCTGTATAGAGTTGTCCAACCTTATAATGAATCTCTTATGGAATTTGTCACAAGGTTTGGCAGGGAAGCCCTAGAGATCCCTAGTCTTGATATGGATACAGCTGTTGAAGCATTCAAGATGGGACTTCAAAGGGGTTCCCCATTTTATGATGATCTTGTGATGACCCCAGGTAGGACTTTAGATGAAATCAGAAACAGGACACTCAGATTTATAAGGCTAGAGGATGACAAGAAGATCCAAGAACGGTTAGGAGCTTCAACAAAACAAGAGTCATCTAACCAGAAACAAGGATCCTCATACAGGAACAACGACTCAAAGCCGTACACAAAGTTCAACAATCAAAATGTCCGGGCAGTTGAAGAAGGAGAAGATGATGAGGACTACCCAAGTATTTATGAGTATTGGTTCTCTGGTGATACCCATGGTATGATTTGTGCCATGAAGGATCTAGGAGAGAAAGCAAGGTGGCCTCGAAAAAATGAGAAAACAACATCCTTCAAAGACAAGTTCAAGTGGTGTGCCTTCCATGAAGACTTTGGCCATCAGACAGAAGATTGTATTGGTTTAAGGAGGGAAATCGGATACCTCTTGAGCAAAGGTCATTTCAAAGAGCTCTTGGGAAGAAAAAAGCCTAGGATCCAGGATCCTGAAGATGTACCACAGAAAGAAACTCCACCCCCACCAGACGCACAAGTAATCAACTTCATCTCCGGTGGCTCAGATATATGCGGTACTTCCTTCTCCTCAGTAAAAAGACACGCCAAAGAAACAAAGTTGGAGAACGGAGACCGACCAGTCATATCCACTACTTTGACAACTGACAAAAGAATCTTCTTTGACGAAGAATATAAGACAAACATCCAGGATCCTCACCACGATGGTTTGATTATAACTTTATTTATTGCTAACCATTATGTACGCAGGATCCTAGTCGACGGTGGAAGCTCGATCAACATCATCCAACATGACGTACTATAGAAAATGAACATCCCGGACTCAGAAATCATCCCAAGAATGTCGGTTCTAGTGGGTATCAGTGGTGAAACCAAGAAAACATTGGGGGAAATCAAACTCCCGATATACATCGAAGGGTTAAACTCTTACCAAAAGTTTTGTGTTATTGACAATCTTTCTTATTGCAACGTTATTCTTGGCAGGCCTTGGATACATGGAATGAAGGCTGTAGCCTCTACATACCATCAGTGCTTCAAACTACCAACTCCTTGGGGAGTAGTAAGGATATATGGTGACCAAGTGGAAGCTAAGAACTATTATTCATCATCAATGAAGCCGACTGCTAAACAAACAATAGCATAGCAATTACAGCAATATCCTGAAGAAGTATATTTAGATCTTGAAGATCTAGACGCGAAGGTGTTCCTAGGATCCTGTATCCCTGACGAGATCGAGGAGGATATGATATCCTTCCTAAAGCGACGAAAATCCACATTTGCCTTCAGACATTCAGACATGATAGGTATTTCTAAGGAGGTAATTGTGACAACTGCCCGATCCGACCCGACCCAGGTACCCGTTTTCGAATCCGATTCTTCTTTTTATGATTTAAAATTTGATTATTAATCTTTGTAAATTTATCATTAAATAAATTATATATATTTTACTTACTCCTAATAATAATATTTCCTTCCCGCCGTCCCGCCTCTTTCTCTTTCTTGTCGCCATCTCGCCTTTTTCTCTCTTGTCGCCGTCCCGCCCCTTTGCTTAACCCTTGAGCCTTGAACCCCTTTTTCTCTTAACTCTTTGCTTGTCCTTTGGTTCTTCCCGCCTAAGGATGTCTGCGCAGCTCCACGCGCCAGACTCCTTACAAGGAAGCCTGCGTTAAGACCAGCTGTTCCTGCGATACGCGAGACGAACTCTTCTCGCAGCGCGCTAAGAATTGTAGTTCTTCTCGCATCGCGCTAAGAACGGTAGTTCTTCCCGCGACGCGCTAAGAATTGTAGTTCTTCCCGCGACGCGCTAAGAATTGTAGCTCTTCTCGCAGCGCACTAAGAATTGTAGTTCTTCTCGCAGCGCGCTAAGAACGGTAGTTCTTCCCGCGACGCGCTAAGAATTGTAGTTCTTCTCGCAGCGCGCTAAGAACGGTAGTTCTTCCCGCGACGCGCTAAGAATTGTAGTTCTTCTCGCAGCGCGCTAAGAACCGTAGTTCTTCCCGCGGCGCGCTAAGGATTGTCCTCTGTCTGCCTTCGCCCTCGCGCGTGCGCTCGAAGCCTCTCGCGCGCAGCTTTCTCGCGCTAGACATGTATCTTTTTCTGTTTTAGCCAGCCCGTTTACTTTTGTGATATCTTATCTTCTGTCTGAATAGTCACTTTCGGCGTAGCATGCGCACCAACCCCATTGGTTGGCAGAAAAAGTGACTGACATAATCTTTTGAAATCTTCTTTTGCATGCCTTGAACAGTGTTTTATCTGACTCCTCCCATGCTTTATTCTGTAACCTGTCAGCCCTTTTCCTGTTCCCCTGCAGCTGCCGGCATATCTTTCCATATCTTTTGCTTTTGTTTTCTTGTGCTTTATAATATCTTTTGCTTGATTAGTTGAGATCTTTTCCTCTTTTCTAGGGATTGTGTTCCCTAGGGTTTGCCTATAAATTAAGCTATTTTCTTAACACTACACACACTACACTTAAACTCTCCCCAAATCCTTCTCCCTTTGCTCTCTGCCGTTGTTCCTCAGCCGCCTCCTCTCTCTGCCTTCGTCTTTTCCCTTGTCCTGCCCAGATTTCCGGTAATATATAATATATAATAATTTGTTAAAGATACATATTACTATGCTAACATATATTTAAGGCATAAAACAAATCTTTAAACCAATAACCTCTTATTTATAGGTTAACTTGTGCTTGTTTAAAAGTTGGTTCTTGCTTTATCTTTCAACGCACCGTTTACACGTGAGTAATCTCGTACCTAATCCCTTTTTATTTTTAATGTTTTGGGATGTTCATGTGTTCGTACAAACTTGAGTCTTAAACTTGTTTATGAACTTTTGTCGCGCAAAACCCCATGTGTTATGGACGTAGACTTGGCTGTTTATTTGTATGTGTGGATCATTAACCGTCTTGTCGGCCTATTCCGCAGTTTTCATGGATCCATTAGATGAACACGGGAGAACTATCGTTTATGATTTCTCTTTGGTTTACACTTGCACAGTTTTCTTGTTTTTGTGCTCAATTGGGAGCACGGATTGAACTATGAGCTATGATCTAAGGCTTGATCACAATGTGATTACACCCTTGTTGAACACCAGTTATACACATGATGCGCGCAGATATTGTTATCTATTTATATCTATTAAACTTGATTTCTCACCGACACGCAAGTGTTGACGTTTTATTTTAACACATGTTCAGGTTTGCTGTAGCTGTTTCTGGAAGCTTGAGGACACATAGGATGTTTTCTTTTTGTTTGGACCTAGTTTAAAATGTAACAAGACAAGTTTATTGTTATTTGAATATTTTAAGTTATGATATGAATTATGTTACTTTATGTCATGTTCTGCGCGTGCGCAATGAAATGTATTTATTAAATATTGACACCCAAATAGTGTCGCGAGTAATGAAACAATACGTGGCGCCCCGATGTATAATCCGCCATCGGTCGGGGTGTTACAGATTGGTATCAGAGCTCCGTGACTTTAGGATAGGTGGTTAGACGTAACGACCTAGAATACCTAAGAGTCCCTTCTCGCGCATGAGAAATATCTCATGTTTGCGCGCTAATTGTTATTTACTCGATATTTATAAAATATGCTTGCGCTTACGCAGCGCATGATTTCATGTTTATTTCGCGATCTTTCGATTTTTATTTATTTCTTTACTTGTATATTCGTTTGTTGTGGGGATTGAAAATCCGAGAAGTCATGGTGATACATGAATAGTTGATTTTCAATTACCATTAACTTTATGTTTTAAATTGAAGATTTGAAAAGTCATGGTGATACATGAATTGTCAATCTCCATTATTCATTTGCTCGATATTTTAAATTGAAGATTTGAAAAGTCATGGTGATACATGAATTGTCAACCTTCAATGCTCATTTGCTCGATATTTTAAATTGAAGATTTGAAAAGTCATGGTGATACATGAATTGTCAACCTTCAATGCTCATTTACTCGATATTTTAAATTGAGAATTCGGAAAGTCATGGTGATACATGAATTGTCGATTTTCAATTCGAATTTATTACCTGTATTAAGTTCGCATTTAAATTCATATTTTACTTCCAAGTTTGATAGCATTTAACTCCGCGAAACAAGCTTTACGACGATATACTTTGCGCTAAAACGATTTCCCATACCAAGATATTAACAAAAATTAAAACTTTTATAGAATGCCTCCGCTATCTCGCCGTTATCAGAGGAGAGAAGCCTCTCGCAGACGTAGGCAGCAACGTTCCCAGGAAATGGCCGCCGCGATAGCACAAGCCTTAAACCAAAACAATCCCAACCCCTCCGGATACAATATTAAATCCTTCAATGCGGGTAACCCTCCGAAATTCACCGGACTTGAAGGAGCCACCGTAATGCTCCAGTGGCTCGAGAAAATTGAAAACACTTTCCTCCATACCCAATGCCCTCCAGACAAACGAACCTTATATGCCTCTAGTGTCCTGGAATCAAGGGCGCTTACATGGTGGAACGGAGTAGCTCATGCGCGTGGCGCAGAGGCTGCTTCTAGCATGCTTTGGGAGGAATTCAAGGAAATCTTGACGCGAGAGTTCTGCCCTCCCAACGAAGTAAAGCGCCTGGAGGAAGAGTTTTGGAACCTGAAACAGTACAGTGGCGAAGCGCGCGAGTACGCGACGCGCTTCCATGAACTAAGTTTGCTTGTCCCACACCTTGTTACCCCTTCCCGCCGAGCCATCGAGAAGTTTCTTGGGGGTCTCCCCATGGAAATCCAAGATTCTGTATGGGCCAGGAACCCACTAACCCTCTCTGACGCCATCGAGTTGGCCGCTGTGCTCAGCGACAACCATGTAAGGGCAGGAACCCTGTTCCTGCGGGGAGCTGAGAAGACCAAACCCCCCAAGACTGTCCCAGAACCAACAGAAACCAAGCCAGAATCCTCAAACCGTAACAACCTCAAGCGCAGGCGCAAAGCCTATGCGCTTACCAACCCGCCCATTGTCCAGCAACCCGCCTACCAACCTCTAGTTCACACTCCTAACCCATTGTCGACCTACCCCACACCTCCTGTAGTCCATAGCTATGCCTTAACCAATCCCGCACTCCCTGCCCCGTCAACTAAGAAACCCTACACAGGAAACCAACCCTTTTGCCCAACCTGTAGACTTCACCATCCAACTCAAGTCCCGTGTCGACAATGTAACCGATGTGGCCGTACTGGTCACGCTGCTGAGAACTGTAGAGTCCTTCCCTCCAACCCAATTGCGCAAACACCACCAACCTACCTGCAGAACCCACAACCAACATACCCTAATCCACGACCCAGGTCGTGCTATAACTGCGGTGATCCCAGTCATTTCCGGAACGCGTGCCCGAGACTACAAGTTCAGATTACGCAAGCGAACCCAGTTAACCAAATTTCGAACCAAGTGACGCGCGGACGAGCTTTTAATATAACCGCGCACCAAGCGCAAGCGAATAATGACGTGGTTAATGGTACATTTTTACTTAACGGACAATATGCATCCATACTTTTTGATACTGGCGCCGATAGAAGTTTTATTTCTCGCGCGTTTGAGCAAAAACTTGCGCGACCACGCATAAACTTGAGCGAAAACTTTTCAGTTGAATTGGCTAATGGTGAAACTATTTTAATAAACTCCGTGATCAAAGATTGCACGCTTAACCTTAACGAAAACGATTTTCTAATCGACCTCATTCCTATGCCTCTTGGAAGTTTTGATGTGATTATTGGAATGGACTGGCTCTCGAAAAATCGCGCCGAAGTAATCTGCGCCAAGAAGTTGATTCGTATTCCTCGAGGAAATGGTGAAAATCTGCATATCTACGGCGAGAAACCATCTAACGGTCTTAAACTTATGTCATGGTCTGAAGCCCGAAGACTTTTGCGGAAGAAATGTGTTGCATTCTTAGCCCATGTGGTCAAACCCGATGTATAATCCGCCATCGGTCGGGGTGTTACAGTAATTACTCATAGGTTGGGCCTTGATCATTCTATTAAACCCGTCCATCAGAAGCGAAGGAAATTCTCTCTCGAGAGGAACACGATCATACAAGAAGAAGTTGAAAAACTTCTTAAGGCCGGTATGATCAGAGAGGTTCAAGGATCAGTTAGGCAAAACCATGGAAGTCTACATAGATGACATGGTAGTGAAGTCAAAGAGGGCTGAGGATCACCTTAGAGATCTTGAAGAAGCATTCAATATCCTTGACTAATATAACATGAAACTGAACCCGTCAAAATGCCATTTTGGTGTTAAGGCTGGTAAGTTTCTACGATACATGGTGACCAAAAGGGGAATAGAGGCGAGGCCAGAGCAGATGGAAGCCATCATTAATTTAAAGTCTCCTAAAAATGCTAAAGATGTCCAAAGGCTGACGGGAAGAATAGCTGCTCTCAACAGATTCATTTCCAGATCCTCAGAGAAGTGCAAAGACTTCTATGATATCTTGAAGAAAAATAAAAAGTTTGAATGGACTCAAAGGCACGAAGATGAACTATAGGCTCTTAAGGATTATCTATCCTCAGCGCCTGCTTTGATGAAACAAATAAATGGTGAGTCGTTGTCCCTATACTTAGCTGTGTCAGGTAATGCAATCAGTGCTGTTCTGGTCAAGGATCATGAAGGACAATAGCACCCGGTATATTATGTAAGTAAAAGCCTGTTAAATGCAGAGGTCAGGTATTATCATCTTGAAAAATTAATTCTTGCTTTGATTATGGCCTCAACCAAGTTAAGACACTACTTTGAAACACATACTATTATTTTAAGAACTAATTATCCTGTTAAACATGTGCATAGAAAACCAGAATTGTCAGGTTGGATGGCTAAATGGGCTGTGAAATTGAGTGCATATGATTTTCTGTATGAACCCAGAACAGCCATTAAGTCACAAGCGCTTGCAGACTTTGTGGCTAATTTCAGTAGTGACATGCAATAGGAAGCTGATTTGGAGGTTCAACAACTGGAAGAAACCAAGGATCCTTGGATCCTCTTTACCGATGGTGCATCCAACGTAAGAGGAACAAGATTTGGTATCATACTGAAATCGCCACAGAGGGACATAATACCCCAGTCCATTGCGTGTGCATTCCAAGCCACCAATAATGAAGCGGAATACGAAGCTCTAATCGCAGGTTTGCAATTATCTAAACACATGAGGATCAGGTATCTTCAAGTACATGTAGATTCATTATTGATGACTAACCACTTTAATGGCTCATATGTTGTTAAAAGTGAAAGACTAATCAAATATCTAGATGTTATGAAGGAACTATCAAAGTTCTTCGATTCTTTTAGTATTATATAGGTACCAAGAGAAGAGAATGCTGGGGCATATGCTATAGCAAATTTTGCTTCATCATTGAAGATTCCAGAAGATACGAAGATCCCAATCATCCATGTACTCTCACCAGCAATAGAAGAACTGGACGTTGGGGAGATAACAACTGACAAAGATATTGTGTCTTTGGATCTATTATCCTCAAGTAATCAAGGATCTTGGATCCTCCCGATCAAGAAGTTCATTCAAAATGGAGAGATTCCAGCCACAGAAAATCCTAAGTCCTTCAAACTTAAGGTATCACAATAAATTTTATTGAATAATATTCTGTATAGAAAATCTCTTGCAGGCCCATACTTGAGATGTATCGAAGATCCTGAAATTCAAGAGGTGCTCAAAGACTTTCACGAAGGAGATTGTGGTAATCACACTGGAGGTAGAGCCCTATTCTCAAGAATTCTGAGAACAGGATACTTCTGGCCTACCATGAAGAGAGACGCCATGGAGTACTCAAAGAAGTGTGATTCATGTCAAAGACATGGAAATATTCTGCATCAGCCAGCAGAGCCTATGTATCCTATATCCTCATCATGGCCTTTCATGAAGTGGGGCATGGATATCGTGGGTAAGCTACCTAAAGCGCCAGGAGGAAAAGTATTCATGCTTGCAATGACTGATTACTTTTCAAAGTGAATAGAAGCAGAAGCTTTCGTTCAAGTCCGCGAAAAAGAGGTGATATCCTTCATTAAAATAAATATTATTACTAGATTTGGTATCCCTTCAGAAATTATTTGTGACAATGGTTCCCAGTTTATCGGGAAAAGATCCACTAACTTTTGTGACAGTTGGGGCATTAAGATGATTACCTCCACACCAATTCATCCTCAAGCTAATGGTCAAGCAGAATCAAGTAACAAGATTATTATCAACAACTTGAAGAAGAAACTAGGATCTATGAAAGGCAAGGGGGCCGAAGAGCTACCATATGTTCTTTGGGCTGATAGAACAACACCAAAGAATGAAACAGGTCAAACACCCTTCTCATTGTTGTTTGGCTCAGAAGCTGTAATCCCTACGGAGATGGTGGTTCCTATTGCCAGAACAAGCATCCGTGATCCTCAAGCCAACAATGAAATCCTTCTCCAATACCTGGATATTGTTGATGAGCTTAGAGACCGAGCTAAAATCAGAATGGCAGCATATCAACAAAGGGTAGCTGGGGCATACAATAAACGTATCAGGATTCGAAGATTTCAAGAAGGAGATCTAGTTTTGAGGAAATCCTTCCAAAACACAACTAATCCAGCAGATGGAAAGCTAGCGCCTAAGTGGGAAGGTCCCTACTTGATCGAGTCAGAAGCCGGAAAGGGGGCATATCACCTGCTGACTATGGAAGGCAACAGGTTACCTCGAGCAAGGAATGATATTCATCTCAAGAAATACTTTTTCTAATCATGATCAAGTATCCTCAGAAGGATCAGGGATCCTGAAATTGGTAATATCTATCCGATCACTTATTCATTTCAGATTCTTATTAATTTAAGGATAATATATTTTTAACGTTTGTCTTTTTCCAAGTTTTAATTAACAATGCAGATTTCAAACAAGAGGTTCAATGTCACCTTGGCCTAGCCCACGATTGGATATGACCCCCGATGGTCATATCCCCTAAGGTTTAAAGGTTTTCACCTTTCTTATAAATTAGAGTTTCTACACTCTCGCCTGGAGCGCACGTTATCCAACGTATAGTCCGGGGCAGCGGGACCAGTACATGCTTAGTGGCTGAAAATTTTGTTGTCTTCGGCTATATGGAGGATCCTACGATTTATGGTAGACGTACCATTCCACCGGTTTATAACGTTTTCACGTTATCTCACGTTTGGGCTAAATCCCGGTTTGGGCAAGTCCCCAATTAACATCCGTATCTTTGTGCCAGTCCCCAGTTTGGGCTTGTGTGACATTCGTGACAAAACGAGGTATACTATATTCACTAAGTAACAAGTAAACGATAAATCGGTTAATTCGTAGTGCTTAAACGAGTAACCGACCGATACTAATTATGACCCGTATATATACTGAGGGGTCATATACGAGTTATATATATTATAGTGGCTAACATATTGATATTTAGGCCCCAGTACGTTTAAAACTCTTTAAACGAAAAATGTTTCGTTTATTGATACGCTATATGTTTAAACGCAATCGTTAACATCAAAACGAGCATTGTAGCATCCGTTAAGCCGAAAAAGATTTATAAAACACTTATATGACATGTTCTAGGCAATCGGTGAAAATATTTGGGATTTTTACAACGAGTCAGTACGTTTTTCTTGTTTTACAAAAAATGGGGTGAAAAACACTCGTTTTCGCATTGTTTTTCGCACTCGAACTAGTTTTCTTGCGAAAAACCGGACCCGAACTAAATTTTGGACTGAGACCGAACCTTGGCACACAAAAAGAGGCATCAATGGGCCAAAAAGAGGCACGATGGGCCCTCCCTTTTGGTTCGGCCGCCAAAGTGGACTTTTACCCCCGTTTTTGTTCTAGCTTGTTACAAAAGCTTGTTACTTGATATTTTGCACATTAACCAAACTAAGTTCAAGATCAGCTGAGTTCTGCATCATCCCTTCCAAAACCCTAAAGGTAAACATTAAATTCATGAAGATTTCAAGCTTGTTTTGTAAGATTTAAACATAGAAAATTAGTTCTTGATTAGTATTTAACATGTTTAACCATCCAAAAACCATAAAAATCAGGTAAAATCATGTTTTGATGTTAAACATGTCTACAAAGCAGAAACATATTGATTTTTGGTAAATAACACGGATTAGAACATGAATACAACGTTTTTACGTTTTGAAAGTTCGGTTTGATACCAAAACCGAAACCTTGGTCAACAAGGCTGTTCAATGTATGATTTATGCTTTGTTTGATGTTATATGATATGTAGATACACTGAGTTTGCAACCCGAGACCCGGAAAGTCGTTTAAGCTAGCAAAACTCATCGAAAACCGACAAGGTAAACCCGTAACACTCGTTTAAGGGCTGTTAAGTATAATCAAATCCGTGTGAAAATGGAAACGAACCCTGCGATCAAACCAGATATCGAAACTTCAAAATTCTTTCATAAATTAAATCATTTTATCAATCAATATGTTTACTTAAGTTTATGTGATCATGCCTAATCCCGAAACGCATAAACGATAAACTTGGCTAGGCCTGGGAAACGGTGAAACTGAGCCAAATCTGGTTTTAAACATTTCATAGTATACAACGTCACAATCTAAGACTATGGTCATGTTCTGGGCCTAACAGCTATAACCAGACTAGTTATACAGCCCAATTTGGTTTAAACATTGTACTAGTATTAACAGTACGATGCCGATTATAGGATACGAGTTATAATCGAGGCATAACACGTATTGACGTATATTACCTGCTCAAACTACGATAAGGTGAGTTTCACGACCCCACTTTCTAAACTATTTTACGAACTTTTGGGGTGGAAAGCATGTTTGCATATACTTATATACTTGAAAACGTGTGATGATGTGAATTATCTAAGTACTAACACTTGAAAGTCCCCACAAACACAAGTGATTAACTTCGTGCCGGTGACGTGTGGATAGTACTATCGGTTTGACAAACCCAACTAACAGAGCCGGTGGGGTATGCCGGAACATGTTAACCCAGTTGCACATTGTCATTTAAACTTATTACATGCTGCTATGTGGTGTTAGACATAGTACATACTTGGGGCAAAGTGGCTGTTAAATGCCAACGGGAGTGCATGGGCAGGGGTGGCCATGTGTTTTAGCTCGTTTCGGTTTCACTTGTGGCTTAGTATAATACATCATACACATACATGTATACATACACACTGTAAACTTTACGAACTCGTATACTGATTTCGTTGATACTCGTGAAACTTGAAATTCACCAACTAGACGTAGTTAACCGAAGTTGGAATGATTTACTTACATGCTTGGTGTTAGAAGGAAAATTGAATAGCCGCGAATAGATGCAAATACGTACTAATGAATAAGGAACCGAGAACTGGTTATGTGTTTTTCATCTAGTTTGTAAACTTAGTACCTACCAATGTAATATGATGTAAATTAGTTTGTTGAATTTCTTTATAAACAATGTGGTTGATACCAGTGTTATCTGTTACATTCTCGTATTATGCTTTCGCAACTACCTAGTCGGGGTGTGACAAAAGTTGGTATCAGAGCCATTGGTTATAAAGAATTAGGATGTCCCTTAGGATACCCTAAGATAACTTTTGGCTCGATTAGCTCTGGGAATAAAATAATATTAAATAATATATACTGATGATTCTCGGGATGAATTCGAATGGACAAGTGGGTTATTATGGTCTGGAACGTAATAACGGACTTGTTTGTACGAGGGAATTCGAGAAGGAGTTGTTGAACAATCTAATAGGTAAAAACAGCAACATATGTGTATAAAATATAATATTTAATAAATATATATCAATATAAAGGATTAACTGTGCTAATGTGTACGAATACGTGTAAGTACTAAACTGTAAGTAATATTATACATTATTATAATTAATGTTATCAAGAATTGTTATTATTATAGTAACCTTTATACAGAGGGATGTCGAGAAAAAGACTCAGATGAGAACATATATGTAGAAACAGATGGAAATGAGAGAAATGAGGTGTTTCCATATTAGGCGCCATTGATAAGCCTTACTTATTAGGCTATAGATGAGACAGTTATTCCCCTAGAACATCACCTAAGCATGATGTATGATTCACCAGTACTTACCACTAGAACTCCTAGATATCCCATACCATCATCACATCATACCCCGGTGACTGCATCCACTCATAGAGCTAGTCAGACTGATTGTACGAGAGTACCAACACCTGATAGTATGCCTTCCCCACCCAGATTGACTTGTCATAGGGGAAGAACCTTCCGTATCCTGGTTAACTTTTCCTACACGGAGTATACCTATACCCAATCAAGAACCTCCCCATTTAGCCGACCCAGCCTAGTTAGCTATATTGACTGATCAGATACTAGGGCACTTAATAGCTATATTTACCAACTTACAAAGAAGACGAGAGCTATATGATTACAGGTTGGATATACAAAAGGTAGTAATTAACTTACATTGATCCGATACTCAGTCTTAACGACTCTTGGACAGAGTGACAACCTAGTTATGGGGTTGTCAAGCAGTTATTGCAGCCTAAATGGTTGTTTGTGTATGGTTATTTTATTATATACATATGATTAAACAGAAATAAAAATAGTCTGGTTGATTGTACGTAGTCTTTTGATACCCCATGCAGCACTGGCAGTAGTATATTGCGCTGACATGGAGGATGAAAATAATCTAGTATTATTACAAGCACTGACACCCTTATCGGGTTAAGTCTCTATATAGTGATAAATTTTAGTATATCTATTTAAGCGCTGGCCTATACCAGGTTAAGTCCATGCGCTGGGTTTGGATTACATACGTACAGTAACAGTTATGTGTAATACAAATGTCTTCTTTGGCATAGTTGTGTGTTTCTGATTATTGTTATAAAATGGCCCAGGAGAAAACTAATACAATATTTGAGGTGGAGGTGGGTGAAATGATTGCTCGCCACCTACAAGCATTGATATTGACTATTGTAGTGCAAGTCACCGCTGGCATACGTGCAAATACAACAGTTAACCAACCGTCGACCGCTGATACAACCGCTAATACTACGCCTCCGCCGAACACTAAAGCAGCTACGAATTCTACTTCCCCGTTGAATACTAATAATGCCACGAATATAACTCCCCCACTGTATACTAATATTTCTGGTAACACGAATTCCCCGCGAGAATGTTCGTATGAAAAGTTTATGTCGTGTAGACCTATAAATTTCAGTGGTACTGATGACCTAGCGGATTGGTGAAATGGATTGAGAAAACCGAGTCTGTAATCAACATTAGTGAATGTCCACCGGACCGTATAGGCAAATTCGCCACTATTATGTTTCTGGATCATTCCTTAATGTGGTGGAACACAGTGATACAATTAAGGGGACAAGATGCTATAAACCATATGTCCTTGACCGAACTTAAAGTATTAGAACATTTTTGCCCAAGAAATGTGATCCTGAAATTAGAATACGAACTTTGGAATTTGGAAATGAGAGACGCTGATCATTTAAGTTACACAAATCGTTTCAATGAATTGACTCGTTTAGTACCATGGTCAATTATTCCAGAATCCAAGCGCATTGAGCGTTATATTTGGGGACTGACCCCAGCCGTGAGAAGTATAGTCAATTCCATAGCCAACCCAACTTTAGAAAGTGACGTGTCACAAGTCGGCGTCGTTAATTTTGACCTTACAAGAAACGGTGTATTAAGAGTAACAGGGGAATCGTCCGGTCTGAAACGAACTGATTGTACCTCTAGAGCACAAATGAAATCTCAGAATCAAAGAATCCTCCCTACAACTCAGAATTATGCTATATCCAGTTCCAACACGAAACAAGATACATACAAAGGGTCATTGCCGAAATGTGAAAAATGTAATTTACATCATACTGGCGAGTGTCGAACAGTTATATGTCAAATATGTGGAAAATTGGGCATTGTGCCCCAAATTGTAGAACAAAATGAATACTCCAAACCGACAATCTCAAACAACCCAACCCCGTTGTTCTCAACATCCACCTGGACCTCAACCAACCCAATCACAACTCAAACAACAAACCCCACCTACCATGAACCTTCGTACCTGCTACGAATGTGGTAGTATGGAACAGCTTCGAAGATACTGTTCCAAGTTGAATCAGAATGTAGTAATAGGAAGTTTTGATGTTATAGTCGGTATGGACTGGCTATCTAAGTATAAAGCTGAAATTGTCTGTAAAGATAAGACTGTTAGGATACCTCTTTGGAATGATGAGGCAATGGTTGTTCAAGGCGAGAAATCTGGTACTATGTTGCCTCTCGTATCCCAACTTAAGGCATTAAAATATTTGCGCCAAGGTTGTACATTATACTTGGCGAGCGTAACAGTTAGGGAACCCGATGAAAAGTGAATAGAAGACATCCCAGTGGTACACGAGTATTCAGATGTATTTCTCGATGAGTTGCCTGGTTTACCACCGACAGGACAAATTGAATTTTGTATTGACTTAATACCAAAAGTAGCACCATTGCTAAGGCACCTTACCGACTTGCACCTTCCGAAATGCAAGAACTGTCCAACCAGTTACAAGAGTTACTGGACAGGGGTTTTATCCGACCTAGTTATTCGTCGTGGGGAGCACCAGTGTTATTTGTGAAAAAGAAAGACAAAAGTTTTCGGATGTGTATTGATTATTGGAAATTGAATAAAGGGACTATAAAGAATAGATATCCCTTACCCCGAATTGAAGACTTGTTTGATCAGCTCTAGGGTGCGAAGTATTTTTTGAAAATTGATCTCAGATCGGGTTATCATCAAGTAAGAATTCAGGAAGAAGATATCCCAAAAACAGCATTCCGAACTCGGTGTGGTCACTATGAATTTTTGGTTATGCCGTTTGGGTTGACCAATGCGCCGGCATTATTTATGGATCTAATGAACCGGGTTTGCAAACCTTACCTTGATAAATTCGTAATAGTGTTTATCGACGACATTTTGATATATTTGAAAAGTAAAGAAGAACATGAACAGCATCTGCGGGTAATCTTGGAGTTATTGAGGCAAGAAAAGTTGTATGCTAAATTGTCCAAATGTGAATTCTGGTTACAAGAAGTACAATTTTAGGACACATTGTGAATCAACAAGGAATCCAAGTAGACCCCGGTAAAATTGAGGCCATTAAGAATTGGCAAGCTCCTAAATCGCCGAAAGAAATTCGCCATTTTTTGGGATTAGCTGGGTATTACCGAAGATTTATTGAAAACTTTTCAAGTATTGCTCAACCTTTAACCCTCCTAACTCAGAAAGATCGAACTTATGATTAGGAAGAAGAACGTGAAATTTCCTTCCAAACGTTAAAACAAAAGTTATGTGAAGCTCCAATATTAAGTCTTCCAGATGGAACTGATGAATTGGTGGTATATTGTGACGCGTCTCGTAAAGGTGTAGGATGCGAACTGATGCAAGGAAAGAAAGTAATAACATATGCCTCCCGACAATTAAAGATACACGAGATGAACTATACAACCCCCGATTTGGAATTGGGAGCGGTTATTTTTGCATTGAAGATCTGGAGACACTACTTGTACGGCACAAAATGTACTATCTATACTGATCACAAAAGCCTACAACACATATTTGATCAGAAAGAGCTAAACATGAGACAAAGGAGATGGGTAGAACTGTTAAATGATTATGATTGTGAGATTAAATACCATCCGGGTAAGGCCAACGTAGTAGCTGATGCTTTAAGCCGAAAAGACAGAGTCAAACCATTAAGGGTACGAGCACTCGGAATGATTGTTCAAAGTAGCCTAACTGAACAAGTTCGTGTTGCACAAGATGAGGCTTTGAAGGCAGATCAGCTAGAAAAAGAAGAACTACATGGGAATGAAAGGAATTTTGAGAAGAAAATTGATGAAGTATATTATTACAAAAACCGGGTCTGGATTCCAACACTTCATAAACTCCAAAAGTTGATTATTGATGAAGCACATAAGTCCAAATATTCTATTCATCCAGGTATTGATAAGATGTATAAGCATGTTAAAGAATTTTACTGGTGGCCTGGCATGAAAAAGGATATAGCCGTGTATGTAAGTAAATGTGCAACGTGTGCAAGAGTTAAAGCCGAATATCAAAAACCTTTGGGAATGATACAAAAACCCGAAATCCCACAATGGAAATGGGAACAAATTACCATGGACTTTGTGACGCACCATCCTAAAACCTCCCGAGGACACAATGCTATCTAGGTAATTGTTGACCGATTAACCAAATCTGCACACTTTATTCCCATCCGTAACAACTACACCACTGAAAAACTCGCTCAAATTTACATCGATGAAATTGTATCCCGACACGGAGTACCTCTTTCGATTATTTCAGATCGAGACAGTCACTTTACTTCACATTTCTGGCAAGCAGTACAAGAATCTTTGGTAACTCGAATAGATTTGAGTACCGCCTACCATCCCCAAACCGACGGCCAATCTGAGCGAACCATTCAAACCTTAGAAGATCTACTTCGTGCTTGTGTACCTGATTTCAAAGGAAACTGGGATCAACATCTCTCGCTTATTGAGTTTTCCTATAATAATTGCTACCACAGTAGTATAAAAGTTGCACCTTATGAAGCTCTATACGGGCGAAAATGTAGATCACCACTATGTTGGACGGAAGTGGGTGATACCCAAATTTCAAGGTCAGATTTAATTCAGGAAACCACCGATAAGATTCACCAGATTAAGCAAAAATTGAAAGCTGCCCGCGAACGACAAAAGAGTTATGCCGATGTTCGCAGAAAACCGATATCTTTTGAAATAGGTGATAAGGTGTTTTTAAAAGTATCGCCGTCGAAAGGTGTTATAAGATTTGGAAAGACTGGTAAACTAGCCCTGAGATACATCGGACCTTTCGAGATTATTGCAAAAATTGGTCTCGTAGCTTACCGATTAAAACTACCCTTAGAATTGAGCACTATTCACGACGTGTTTCATGTATCGAATCTGAAAAAGTGTTTGACTGATGAAACGACAATAGTACCACTGGAAGAAGTTTAGATTAATGAACAGCTCCACTTCGTAGAGGAACTGGTAGAAATTGTGGACGGGAAAACCAAACAGTTACGACACAACAAAATATCTCTAGTAAAAGTTCGGTAGAATTCAAAACAAGGACCCGAATATACTTGGGAACGAAAGGACGAATTCCGAAAGAAATACCCACACCTGTTCCCTAAAAAGAAAACCGATGACACATTAAATTTCGAGTCCGAAATTTCTTAACGGGGGGAGAATGTGACATTCGTGACAAAACGAGGTATACTATATTCACTACGTAACAAGTAAACGATAAATCGGTTAATTCGTAGTGCTTAAACGAGTAACCGACCGATACTAATTATGACCCGTATATATACTGAGGGGTCATATACGAGTTATATATATATTATTGTGGCTAACATATTGATATTTAGGCCCCAGTACGTTTAAAACTCTTTAAACGAAAAAGGTTTCGTTTATTGATACGCTATAAGTTTAAACGCAATCGTTAACATCAAAACGAGCATTGTAGCATCCGTTAAGCCGAAAAAGATTTATAAAACACTTATATGACATGTTCTAGGCAATCGGTGAAAATATTTTGGATTTTTACAAGGAGTCAGTACGTTTTTCTTATTTTACAAAAATGGGGTGAAAAACACTCGTTTTCGCGTTGTTTTTCGCACTCGAACTAGTTTTCTTGCGAAAAACCGGACCCGAACTAAATTTTGGACTGAGACCGAACCTTGGCACACAAAAAGAGGCATCAATGGGCCAAAAAGAGGCACGATGGGCCCTCCCTTTTGGTCCGGCCGCCAAAGTGGACTTTTACCCCCGTTTTTGTTCTAGCTTGTTACAAAAGCTTGTTACTTGATATTTTGCACATTAACCAAACTAAGATCAAGATCAGCTGAGTTCTGCATCATCCCTTCCAAAACCCTAAAGGTAAACATTAAATTCATGAAGATTTCAAGCTTGTTTAGTAAGATTTAAACATAGAAAATTAGTTCTTGATTAGTATTAAACATGTTTAACCATCCAAAAACCATAAAAATCAGGTAAAATCATGTTTTGATGTTAAACATGTCTACAAAGCAGAAACATATTGATTTTTGGTAAAAAAACACGGATTAGAACATGAATACAACGTTTTTACGGTTTGAAAGTTCGGTTTGATACCAAAACCGAAACCTTAGTCAACAAGGCTGTTCAATGTATGATTTATGCTTTGTTTGATGTTATATGATATGTAGATACACTGAGTTTGCAACCCGAGACCCGGAAAGTCGTTTAAGCTAGCAAAACTCATCGAAAACTGACAAGGTAAACCCGTAACACTCGTTTAAGGGCTGTTTAGTATTAGGTTATGACGTGCTTGTTGTTAGCTTGTGAACATTTTCAGGGACATTACTGATAATATAAATGAGTCCCTGTTCAAATTTGGTAATTTTTCGATAAACAGAGAATATTTGGTGAATTTATTTCCGTTTATGAACGTTTATTTGGGAAAAATAGCTAAACATATTGAAAATTTATGGAATTTGGTTTTGGAGATTAATATGTGATGGTAAGATCACTGGTAAAGTTTGGGGATCATTGGAAATGCCTAAGTATGGTTTGTGCAATTATGATTTAACCGAATTTTAACAGCCGAAAAACGCACAAAAAGGCATTTTGTCAAAAGGGTTAGGTTCCGGAGATTGTTCAGGGGCTATGTAATAACATTGAGGCCATTTGCAAAAATTATCTGATTTTTTGGAGGTCGTTTGATATAAACGGGTCATTTATTACACGATTATAACCTATTAAATGAATTTTTATAAATAAATAATTAATCATAAAATTTCTGAAAATAATTTTATAAAATTCTCCATATTTAATTGTATTTTTAAAAAAATTTACATAATTTATATATAAGTACATATTTAGTTATGATTAATCAAAGATTTAAATTATTATTGTTTTAACGAAACCGACAGTTTGATGTTTAACGGACTGACTGGTACGTAAAAATATCAAAAGTGGTCAAATATCATAGTTTTAGATGAATTTGATAAAAACGAACTTTTTACGAGAATTCCGAACAATTCGGATGGATTGTACGCGTTTTGTATAATCAAATCCGTGTGAAAACGGAAACGAACCCTGCGATCAAACCAGATATCGAAACTTCAAAATTCTTTCATAAATTAAATCATTTTATCAATCAATATGTTTACTTAAGTTTATGTGATCATACCTACTCCCGAAACGCATAAACGATAAACTTGGCTAGGCCTGGGAAACGGTGAAACTGAGCCAAATCTGGTTTTAAACATTTCATAGTATACAACGTCACAATCTAAGACTATGGTCATGTTATGGCCCTAACAGCTATAACAAGACTAGTTATACATCCCAATTTGGTTTAAACATTGTACTAGTATTAACAGTACGATACCAATTATAGGATACGAGTTATAATCGAGGCATAATACTTATTGACGTATATTACCTGCTCAAACTACGATAAGGTGAGTTTCATGACCCCACTTTCTAAACTGTTTTATGAACTTTTGGGGTTGAAAGCATGTTTGCATATACTTATATACTTGAAAACGTGTGATGATGTGAATTATCTATGTACTAACACTTGAAAGTCCCCACAACCACAAGTGATTAACTTCATGCCGGTGACGTGTGGATAGTACTATCGTTTTGACAAACCCAACTGACAGAGTCGGTGGGGTATGCCGGAACATGTTAACCCAGTTGCACATTGTCATTTAAACTTATTACATGCTGCTATGTGGTGTTAGACATAGTACATATTTGGGGCAAAGTGGCTGTTAAATGCCAAGGGGAGTGCATGGGCAGGGGTGGCCATGTGTTTTAGCTCGTTTCGGTTTCACTTGTGGCTTAGTATATTACATCATACACATACATGTATACATACACACTGTAAACTTTACGAAATCGTATACTGATTTCGTTGATACTCATGAAACTTGAAACTCACCAACTAGACGTAGTTAACCTGTTTTAACATGCTTTTCAGGTAAGCCGAAGTTGGAATGATTTACTTACGTGCTTGGTGTTAGAAGGAAAGTTGAATAGCTGTGAATAGCTGCAAATACGTACAAATGAATAAGGAACCGAGAACTGGTTATGTGTTTTTCATCTAGTTTGTAAACTTAGTAGCTACCAATGTAATATGATGTAAATTAGTTTGTTGAATTTCTTTATAAACAATGTGGTTGATACCAGTGTTATCTGTTACATTCCCGTATTACGCTTCCGCAACTACCTAGTCGAGTGTGATAGCTTGTCCCCAGTTTCACGGGCTTGTCCCCAGTTACACGGGCTTGTCCCCAGTTTATTTGGGCTTGTCCCCAGTTTGTTGGGTTTAATCCCAGTTAATATTATAAGTTATTTGCATCAGGTATCCTAATTTCTATTACAAGGATCACAGAAGGATCATCACTTATAGTAACTTAATGGTGTTGGATATACAGTCGGAAGGAAAGTTCCCAAGGAAACTTCATTATTATATCCAGCTTGTCAAATCTCGTCTGTTTTGCAGGAAGTCTGATTTCAAAGGAAAAATGACAGTTGTGATCTTATCACAACCGCCATTTAGGGGGCAATTGTTAGTGCACGGAAATTTGACACTGTGGATATGTTATCCTGACATATAATCTGGTTCAATTATCCCTAGAATATGCTGCAGATCCTGTCAGGATCAGTGATCCTCAGTACTTATTGCTTATTAACGATTTTCCTTTGTTATGTTGATATTTTTGGCAGGTATAACGGCTAATGACCAAGTCAAAGCTATAATCTCGCAATCTAATTAATATACTGCGTGGATAATGAAGGAAACAATCACAATTAAGGGATGGCTTGATTGGCGGCTTAAATTAGGGATATTTGTTATTCTTTTCTTGTATATAATAAAGATATGATCAGCTAGGTTAAACACATGTACTATCACACACACTAGAGCAGAAGCAAACATTCTCTCTACACACTAGTTTACTTTGTAATCTCGATCATATACTCCACAACACTTGTAACCACCTTTTATTATCAATATAATCGACGGTGATAGTTTTCACCGTCCGGGGGTTTTGTGCCGGAGACCACGATAATCATATACTTATCGACCAAAGGTTACCTTGTTGATCATTAACTAAAGTAATTCGACCAAAGATTATCTTATTAATCCTTGACCGAAGTTATTTTACCAAAGATTACCTTGATAAGTTTTGACCGAAGTAAGACTATTTTGGTTAAGGGCTTTTTCCCTCGTGATCAAATCATTGTGTTCACCAAGAATTCGATTACATATTCATTATTATCATCATAGCACTAATCCTCACATAACAGATTTAGATACATTATCCTTGAGTGATTTTTGTCCAAAACATCAAGTAAAATAATCAAGCATATTCACTCAACATTCATTATGTGTAACCTCTACCAATTTAATCGGTTAGCACATAGAGGTACACAACTAGGCACACATCATCAATCAGATTTCATCAGAGTTGATCATTCCCAGGGGTTTCAAAAGAAAGTTGAACCTAGTTCTATCAAGTGGTTTGGTGAATAGGTATGCCAAATTATCACTTGTATCAACTCTTCGCATTTCAATCAAACATTTTTCACTACAATCTCTTATGAAGTGATGTCTGATTTCAATGTGCTTAGTCTAAGAATGTTGGGCTGGATTCTTAACAGTAATATATGCAGCATCATTTGTTAGTGCACAGAATTTTGACACTGTGGATACGTAATCGTGGCCAATGTTCTTGGATCAGTGATCCTTAGTTAGATCTCGTCAAGATCAAGGATCCTCAGTACTTATTATTTACTAACGATTGTTTCCTGTGTATAACATTATATATAACAGATGTAACGGCTAGAAGACCTGGTCTACCACCTATTCGCAACCTGAGTGATGGAGCGCGTGGTCAAAGAAGCGTTCAACATCCTGGATCAATACAATATGAAATCGAATCCGTCAATATGCCACTTTGGTGTTAAGGCTGGGAAGTTTCTAGGGTACATGGTCACCAAAAGAGGGATTGAAGCAAGCCCCGAGCAAATTGAAGCCATCATCAACTTGAAGTCTGCTGCAAACGCAAAGGATGTCCAAAGGCTCACAGGAAGAATAGCCGCTCTCAACCGGTTCATCTCAAGATCCTCCGAGAAGTGCAAAGATTTCTACGATATTCTTAGAAAGAAGAAGTTTGAGTGGACGGAAAAGCATGAGGCAGCGCTCAAAGCTTTGAAGGATTACTTATCCTCAGCTCCAACTCTAATGAAGCTTGTGGATGGAGAATCATTATATCTGTACCTAGTTGTTTCAGAAAATGTTGTAAGTGCCGTCCTTGTGAAGGATCATGAAGGTGAACAACATCCCGTTTATTATGTAAGTAAAAGTCTTCTAGATGCGGAAGCTAGGTATTCTCATTTAGAGAAATTAATTCTTGCACTTATTATGGCTTCTACTAAATTGAGACATTACTTTGAAACTCATACTATTATTTTGAGAACTAACTATCCTGTTAAAAATGTTTTTAGAAAGCCAGAGTTGTCAGGCAGGATGGCCAAGTGGGCTGTGAAGCTAAGTGCCTATGATATTCAGTATGAGCCTAGAACAGCCATTAAATCACAAGCGCTTGCATACTTTGTGACTGATTTCAGTAGTGACATGCAAAATGAAGCTGATCTTGAGGTCCAACAACTTGAAGAAACCAAGGATCCTTGGATCCTCTTCACAGATGGAGCGTCCAATGTAAGAGGAACAGGTTTGGGCATACTACTAAAATTGCCACAGGGGGACATAATACCCCAGTCCGTTGCATGTGCATTCCAAGCCACCAACAATGAGGCAGAATATGAAGCTCTGATCGCAGGTTTGCAATTAGCTAAAAGCATGAGGATCAGGTATCTTCAAATATATATAGATTCTTTGTTAATAGCTAACTACTTTAACGGTTCTTATAATGTGAAAGGTGAGAATATGGTCAAATATTTAGAAATTGTGAAGGAGTTGGCAAAATCCTTCGAATTGTTTAGTATAATACAGGTACCAAGGGAAGAGAATGTTGGGGCAGATGCCTTAGCAAATTTAGCATTATCGTTGAAGATCCCAGATGATGTAAAGATACCCATCATTCATATATTGTCTCCGGCAATTGGAGAACAAGAATCCGTGAAGATAACAATGGATTGCACAGGAGAACATACAGATCCTCCATCCTCTTCAAAAGTAGGATCTTGGATCCTTCCAATAAAAAAATCCTACAAGATGGAGAGATCCCTATAGGGGAAAATCCTAAAGCTTTCAGATTAAAGTATCACAATTCATTATTTTACAAGATATTGTGTATAGAAAGTCTCTTGCAGGTCCCTATCTGAGATGCATTGAGGATCCTGAAATACAAGAGGTACTTCAAGACTTCCACGAAGGCGATTGCGGAAACCACACAGGGGGAAGAGCATTATTCTCCAGGATACTTAGGACTGGATACTTCTGGCCAACAATGATGAAGGATGCTATGGAATACTCAAAGAAGTGTGATGCTTGCCAAAGACATGGAAACATTCTTCACCAGCCAGCAGAACCTATGTATCCTATATCCTCTTCATGGCCTTTCATGAAATGGGGAATGGATATTGTAGGCAAGCTACCAAAGGCACCAGGCGGAAAGGTCTTTATGCTTGCTATGCCAGACTACTTCTCTAAATGGATTGAAGCAGAAGCATTCGTCCAAGTCCGAGAAAGGGAAGTTATATCCTTCATTAAAAGAATTATTATAACTAGATTTGGTATCCCTTCTGAAATTGTTTATGAAAATAGTTCCCAGTTTATCGGGAAAAGAACCACTAACTTTTGTGACAGTTGGGGCATCAAGATTATCACTTCTACACCAGTTCATCCTCAAGCCAATGGTCAAGCAGAGTCAAGCAGCAAGATTATCATCAACAACTTGAAGAAGAAGCTAGGATCCAAGAAAGGAAAGTGGGCTGAGGAACTTCCTTATGTTCTTTAGGCCGATTGAACAACACCTAAGAATGCAACAGGTCAAACACCCTTCTCATTGGTGTTTGGATCAGAAGCAGTAATCCCTACAGAAATGGTGGTTCCTACTGCTAGAACAAGCATCCGTGATCCTGAGGCCACTAATAAAATCCTTCTCCAAGATCTAGATACTGTTGATGAGCTCAGAGACCTAGCTAAGATCAGAATTGCAGCATATCAACAAAGGGTAGCTGGGGCATACAACAAAAACATAAGGATCAGAAGATTTCAAGAAGGAGATTTGGTATTGAGAAAAGCCTTCCAAAACACAACCAATCAGGCAGATGGGAAACTAGCACCCAAGTGGGAAGGTCCTTATCTGATCGAGTCGGAAGCAGGGAAGGGGGCATATCATTTGCTCACCATGGAAGACAACAGGTTACCAAGAGCATGGAATGCTATCCATCTCAAGAAGTATTTTTTCTATTCAGGATCTAGTATCCTTCGAAAATCAAGCATCCATCTAGGATCAAGGATCTTAAAATTGGTTATCACTTATTCATTTCATATTCTTTTTATTTTAAGGATAATGTATTCTTAACATTTATTTTTTCAAAGTTTTTAAGTAACAATGCAGATTTCAAAAAGAGATTCAATGTCTAAGAGGTTGGCTACATCTCCCTCACGCTTAAGGTACATCGCTATTTTCCTTGGCCTAGCCCACGATTGGGTATGACCCCGGATGGTCATACCCTCCAAGGTTTAAAGGTTTTCACCTTTCTTATAAATTAGAGTTTCTACACTCTCGCCTGGAGCGCACGCTATCAAACGTATAGTACGGGGCAGCGGGACCAGTACATGTTTAGTGGATGACAATTTCATTGTGTTCCGCTATATGAAGGATCCTACAATTTATGGTAGACGTACCATACCACCGGTTTATAACGTTTTCACGTTATCTCAAGACAAAGGTTTCTAACATTTTCATGTTAGCTAAGGTTTTGACGTTTTCACGTCACTCACATTTGGGCTAAATCCCGGTTTGGGCGAGTCCCCAGTTAACATCCGTATCCTTGGGCCAGTCCCCAGTTTGGGCTTGTCCCTAGTTTTTGGGGCTTTTCCCCAGTTTAACACTAGTTTCACGGGCCTGTCCCCAGATTACACGGGCTTGTCCCCAAATTACACGGGCTTGTCCCAGATTACACGGCCTTGTCCCCAGTTACACGGGCTTGTTCCCAGTTGCACGGGCTTGTCCCCAGTTTATTTTATGGGCTTGTACCCGGTTTATTGGGTTTAATCCCAGATAATATTATAAGTTATTTGCATCAGTTTTATAAGGATTGCAAAAGGATCAATACTTATGGTAAATTAGATCTAACCAGACCTTACGGTATGATTTCTGTTTATCGGTTTACACTTATTTGATTTCAGTTTATATCTTCATAGATATAAGGATTCAATATTCTCAATCTATTTTTATAAGGATTTAAGATCATGGTTTATTTTTGCAAGGATATTTTATCCTAAAAACTTTTTACTAAAGAATATTTCTCAAAACTTTCAACAAGTCTAAAGTTATATCAGACAAACTTTCAAAATAACAGACAATCAACAGATAGTTAAAAAATACTATCTATTAAACTTACTTGCAATTACCAAAAATCTTTAACCCAGATTTCACCATTTAAAAATGGATCATCCACCCGGGTTACACATGTGTTACTAGTTGTTCAGGATTTGCAGGAAAAAGGATATACAGCCAGAAGGGAAGTTCCCAAGGAAACTCCATTGATATGTGACAATTATATCCAGCTTGTCAATCTCATATGTTTTTGCAGGAAGTTTGAATTCAAAGGCAAAATGACAGCTGTGATCTTATCACAACCGCCATTTTGGGGGCAATTGTAAGTGCACAGAAATTTAACACTGTGGATATGTTATCCTGGCATATGTTTTGGATCAGTTATCCTTAGCGTGTGTTCCAGATCCCGTCAGGATCAAGGATCCACAGTACTTATTATTTACTAACGGTTGTTCTCATGTGTAGTCTTATATTTAGCAGGTATAACGGTTAGAAGACTCAGTCTATCCACTAACTTGCAGTCAAGAAGATATTGACGTGTCTGGATCAATTATCCTTCTGAAGAGTTCCAGAGCTACGTCGGGATTATGGATCCTCAGTATTTGGTGTTGTTAACGGTTGTTTCTTATATGAAGGTTGATATTTATTAAGTGCAACGGCTCCAAGACTTATTCCACCGGATATCTCGCTATTGGACTTGTCAAACACGTGGTCAAAGCGGCTATTACGTTATATTGAAGGCAAAGGCGGATTTTAGGGATTATCAATTAATAGCCTTTATTATTCATAACTCCATAGAATTATTGTCTTTGATGTACAAATAGAGGTTATAATCAGCTACGAAACACAACCCAATACACTCTGCTCTCTACGAACACAACACACACACACTTAGAATTATTGTAAACACTGATCATAATCTCCAACCTTGTATCCTCATTTTTCATACTAATTAACTCGATGGTGATAGTTTTCACCGTCCGGGGGTTTTTTGTGCCGTAGATTACTATAATCACGTACTACCCGACCAAAGGTTACCTCGTTGATCTTTGACCGAAGTGATTCGACCAAAGATTATTTCGTTAATCCTTGACCTAACTCAATCGATCAAAGATTACCTTGTTAAGTTTTGACAGAAGTAAGATGATCGTATTCAAGGGCTTTTTCCCTCGTGATCAAATCATTGTGTTCATCAAGATTTTGATTACACATTCAATAGTATCATCATAGCACTAATCCTCACATAACAGATTTGGATACATTATCCTTGAGTAATTTTTATCCAAAACAGTATTATCAATAAGAATAGGGGTATTCAGAAAATTCAAACCATAGTACAACATCTGGTTTTGAATCCATAGAACTTGTGCACAGCAGCAGATGCAGCAATGTATTCAGCTTTTGCAGTTGAGATTGAGACAGTAGTTTGCTTCTTGCATTGTCATGACACTAGCCTGTCACCCAAAAATTGACATCCACCTAAGTTGACTTTCTGCTCATGTTACAGCCATCATAATCACTGTCGGTGTAGGCAATCAGATCAAAAGATTGATTCTTTGGATACCAAATTCCTAAGTCTGGTTTTCCCTTCAAGTAGCTAAAAAATCTCTTCACAGCATTCATATGGGAGACTTTTGGATTTGATTGAAATCTTGCACACACACATACAACAAACATAATATCGGGTCTTGTTGTAGTAAGGTACATCAGGGATCCAATTTTGGCTCTATATTCATGTTCATCCACAGGCTCCCCCTTTTCATCAGCAATCATCTTTTCTTTTGTGTCCATTGGAGTTGAAGCTGTTTTGACCTCATGACAATTGAACTTATTCAAAATGTCCTGCACATATTTGGTTTGGTAAATGAAAATCCCTTTAGCTTTCTGTTGAACTTGCAGTCCAAGAAAGAAGTTCATTTCTCTCATAGAGCTCATGCTGTATTTGGATTTCATTACCCCTTCAAACTCCATACACATTTTTTCATTTGTTGATCCAATGATGATGTCATCCACGTAGACTTGTAACAACAGCAAGTTTGACTCCTTTCTCTTGTAGAAGAGTGTCTTGTCAATGGCTCCTCTTTGAAAACTATTTTCAAGAAGATGATTTGAAAGCTCATCGTACCAAGCTTTAGGAGCTTGATGCAATCCATATAGGGCTTTTTTAACTTATACACCCTGTTTGGATACAAAGGATCCTCAAAACCTGGAGGTTGAGCAACATACACCTCTTCATCAATCTTGCCATTTAGGAATGCAGACTTGACATCAAGCTGGAACACCTTAATGTTCTTTGAGGCAGCATATGCAAGAAAAATCCTGATAGCTTCAAGTCTTGCAATAGGTGCAAAGACTTCCTCAAAGTCTATTCCTTCCTCTAGAAGACATCCCAGTGCCACAAGTCTAGTTTTATTCTTAATCACCAAACCCCTCTCATCCCTTTTGTTTCTAAAAACCCATTTAGTTCCAATTGCATATCTGTTAATTGGCCTATCAACAAGATCTGACACATGTAAATCTCTGAACTGTGCCAATTCCTCCTGCATTGCTTCTACCCAACTATTGTCTTTTAGTGCTTGAGCAATTTTCTTTGGTTCTATTTGGGTTAGAAAGAAGGAGTATAAACAAATATTTGCAATTTTAGAATGGCTTCTTGTGAATCTTTCATATACATTTCCAATGATGTTTTCAGAATGATGATTTTTCTCAACATAAGGGGTTTGAAAAATCATGTCAGCGGACACATTTGTGTCAAGATTTGATTCATTGAGATCTGGTTCTTCAATGATCAATTCAGTTTCTGCATCATGAAACTCTGGTGCTTCTTCATTATTCTGTCTTAAAGTGGATGCACCATTGTTTTCCAAGTTTATCCTTTGAAACAGATCTTGAAACTTTGCTGTAGTGAAAGCTTCTTCATTGTTTTGTTGGTTGCCTGAGTTTCCCTCATCCTGAACTAGATCAGTATTTGTTTTTTCATGATCTTGATTCAAATCTACATGATCTTTTTCTGGACTTTGATTGTTCTCCTGATTGTTTTTTAGAACTTGTTCAACAATATCACTTGAGGGAACTTTTACAAATATATACTCCTTTTCTTTACTAGCAACCTTCTTCCACAATTCTTCCAAGTCCAATGTTTTCTTCCTTTTCATTTCAATTACACTTGTCTTGTAGAATAAGTCATCAAAGTCTTCAGGATATCTTGAAAGACCTTATCAATTTCTCTTGATCAAACATCCATGCTGCACCATTAATTGTATTAAAATGATTCTCATTAAATATGATGTCAGATGATTCAATAACACTCAAGTGGTCTTTCACATATACATTGTATGCTTTTGAGTGTGTAGAATATCCAACAAAGAAACAATCTAGGGATTTTGTCTGAAACTTGTTCAAGTAATCTCTAGTATTTAGAAGAAAACATTTGCATCCAAAAGGTTTGAAAAACTTGATATAAGGCTTTCTGTTAAAGAAAATCTCATTTGGATTTTTGTTGTGCCTTTTGTTGACAAGTACCCTATTCTGAACATAGCAGGCTGTATTTATGGCTTCAGCCCAAAATGTAACTGGTAAATTAGCATCTGCTAACATGGTTCTTGCAGCTTCAATCAATGTTATGTTCCTTCTTTCTGCAACACCATTTTGTTCAGGAGTTCTAGGAGCTGAGAATTGTTGAATGATTCCTTTTCCTATACAAAATTCTTCCATAACTCCATTTTTGAACTCTGTACCATTGTCACTTCTCATTATTTTAACCTTCTTACTCAGTTTTTTCTCAATCATTGTTACACAACCCTTAATAAACTATGCAGTCTCATCCTTGGTACTTAGGAAATACACCCAATTATATCTTGAATAATCATCAATGTTCACAAGACAATATCTTTTCTTCCCTATACTTGGCACACTCACAGGACCAAAGAGATCCATGTGTAGTAGTTCAAGTACTTGATCAATTGAATTGATGAGCTTTGTCTTATAAGAGGATTTGTGTTGTTTGCCTTTCTGGCATGAACTACAATGATCTTCCAATTTAAAATTCTCTTGTAGGTAAGCCAATTACATGATCACCTTTGACAAGTCTATTCATGTTCTTCAAATTCACAACACACAATTTCCAATGCCATAATTTTGATTCATTTTCAGTGGCTTTGGAAACAAAACATGCACCTCCCCATGAAACAGCTTCTTTCATATTTAACTCATATAGGTTCCCATTTCTTGGGGCCATCATAATATCATTTCTAGTGGGATAACAAACTCAGGTTTTAGGATGAAACAATGTGAGTCATCAAACCCAACTTTGTAACCCTTATCACACATTTGTGATATGCTCAGCAGATTATACTGTAAACCTTAAACAATGAAATACATTATCAAATGAAACTTTTTCATTTGTTAAAATTCCTTTCCCAACAATCTTTCCACCATTTTCATCAATCCCAAAAGCCACAGGACCTTCAAACTTTTCTTCATAATTGACAAGTGACCTTTTATCACAATCATGTGCCTAGAACAACCACTATCCATGTACCATATGTCATTCAGAGGAGTGGACTGTTCCTGCACAAAAGAAAGAATTTGATCAATTGAGTGATGAAGTGCAAGCTATTTCAGCTTGCAACTCATCAACTTGAATTTCAGTGGCATCTTGGGAAGTGAGTGTTGTTGGTTCAGGATCTTCATGAGTGACTTCTATATTGTCTGAATTGTCTATTTCATAACCACACTCTCTTGGGGGTTTAAAAAATGAGGTTGAGCTTAGACATTCTTCAGATGCAGTGTCATACTCTTTCACCACATAATCTTTCTTTTCAGAGTAGTCTCTTACATCACCAATATTGTTAACCTTAGCTTCAACCTTAAGTTTCTAGTGGAATCCTTCATATTCATAACCATGTTTCGTCAGAAACTTCTCATCACCAGTAAGTTCAGTTGGTTTTTTTCAAGGAAAGATACCTCTGATTCTTGTCTTCTCACTATTTGGTGATCCTTGAGAACTATCAGATTTGACTGATTGTGTATCCTTTTTAGGAATGATTCTCAAGGGCTAAAATTTCTTCTTGGCATCTCTCTCATGCTTCATAGGAGACTTACTCCTTTTAGCTTGTTCAACCACATGTTTCTTGGCTTTTACTGATGGTTTCAGGCCATCCTCATTCAATGCTTCCTTCTCATAAACCTTTCATTTTCCTAGGTATTTGTCATACTTTTTCTTGTACACAACAAAGTCTTGTCCATAAATTGTTTTATATGGGACATGAAAAGGCTTGAATTTGAGTCTTTCATTACAAGAATCTGTGTGATGGCCATTCTCATCACATTTCTTGCACCAAACCTTTCCTTTGTATTTTTCATGATCACCTCCTTTTCTGAAACTTTCACTTGGTCTAGGTTCTTTGACACCAATTGTCTTCTGATTTTTTATACTATCTAAATTAATTAAGAAAGGAACAAACTCCTCAATCTTGATGTCTTGTCTTTCAGTCTTGCCTTTAACAAACACAATTTTTTGCATATTCAGTGGTTCTTCATCTTGACTCTCTTTATGTCTTGATTTCCTCTTCTCATATTCCTCCATTATTTCCACCTCTTCAATGTTAAACACCTCATGACTAGATAAAACATGGTAAACTAGGATAAATTTATCAACATTAACCTCTTCAGTTTCTCTTTTCTATTTGTTTTTACTCATCCTCTCCAATACATCAATGTTAGGTGGCTTGACTGCATTGTAGTTTACCTTCTTTCTCTCATATATATCAAAGGATACATGTTCTCTTCTGAGTCTTTCAACCACTTTCTTCATCTTGGGTGTCACTGGTGGAAGTTGTGGCAGTTTCTCAACTAAATCAGGTTTCTTGTACCTTCTTCCTCTTTTAGCAGCTTTAATCTCTTCATCAGTAATTTGATCACTCAAATCACTTAAATCATCTTGATTCAAATCATCAGAATCAAAGTCATCTTCAGATACTTGAACTCCAGTTTACTTGTCTTCTTTCACATCTTTCTTTACTACAAATTTTCCTTCTTCATTTACCTCAACATTCTTATACAAATCCACAAACTCTTCCTTGTCTTGAAAAACATCTTTGAATTGTTGTAGATATGCATTTCTTTTCTCTTTATCAACTTTTGGCATAAAGTTGTTGTTGAATGGTGGTGGCACTTCCTTGTATTTGTCGTCTTCCTTTACTTGGTTTAGAATACCACAGATGTTTCCTGTGGAAACCAAATTCTTCAAGAATTCATTCTCAACTTGCAGTTTTGTGTTCTGCACCTTTTCTTCAAAAATCATTTTCTTCAACCCTTCTATCTCAGTTGTAAACCTTTTCTGAGCTCTATAACTGATTACACAGTCTTCTTCCAAACTTTTCATTCTTTCTTCACTTATCAGCTCACTTGCCTCATACCCATTGACAATACTTTGTTTCTTAAAACACTCACTTTCCAGCTTGCCTACTTTTGTTTTCAAATCATTGATAATTTCATTTAAATCAACAGTATGAGCATATTGTACCTGAGATGTTGATCCAGCTTCTTTCTCAATCAAGGCCATGAATGCCACATTTGCCCTTTTGATATCATCTGCAATGTCTTCTTCATGATTGCTCCAGTCAAAACAACCCTCATGCTGTATAGTTACAGCCACATTTCCTTGATTTCTGGGTTGGTTATGATTGGTTGGGACTGAGTTATTTGGGATATTTTGAAGGCTTTGGTTGTTATTTCTTTGAAAACCATGATTTTGTGGCACAACTTGATTGTGATTGTTCATTTGAGGCTGGAAGTTGTTGAAGTTTGGATTATAGTTGTTGAAGTTGTTATTGGGATTGTTGGTTCTCATCTGGTTCTGTTGAAATTGATGCTGCTGGTTTCTTGGTTGATTCTGGAACTGGTTCATTTTATAGTTTCTTGGCATATTACACTCTCTTGCAAAGTGACCTGGCTGTTGGCAGTTATAGCAAATGGCTTTTGACTTATCAAAACCAATTCTTTCATTAGGCCCTGATAGAAGTGATCTACCAGTCCTATTGTATAACCTTTTTCTTCTAAGAGCCAACATGGCTGCTTGCCATTACAAATCCATGTATTCCAAATCATCTGCAACTATCTGATCTATATCATCTTGTACCACACTTGTTTGAATCAGATTCTTTGCAACAAAAGTATTATATGACTATGAAAAACATTGAGAACAAAGCCTGTGTTTCACTTCCTTGGCCATTTCCACCACTAGTGTAAGGTACATGCCCACTTGCCATGAAGGCAGAATCAGTATCATCTATCAACTGGACATTGAACCTTTACTGGTTACCTTGGTGGCTTTTGCTACCACCAACAAAAGACTTTGGTATGTCAACACCATGCTCAACTGGTTCTTCAATTATGGGAATCTGTTATTGGTTTTTGGTTGACAAGTTGCTCATAGGTGCAATATGAGCATTAGTGACCTGGAAACAGGGCTTCTCCTCTTTGATCATCTCATTTTCAACCATTTCTATCTCTGCAGCCTGAAGGAAGCAGTCTACATCATCCACTTTCAAATCATTGAAATTGGGCTTTTGAAGGATGAACTTGCAGGCAGTGTACCATTCCTTAGGTATTGAAATGAGCAACTTGGTATTCAAGTCATAATCAGTCATGACATAGTCAGTGGTTCTCAACTCATTCTACAATTGCTAGAAATCTTTCTATAATTGATTTCAATCTCTCTCCTTCCTTATACTTAAACCTTTCCAACTATTGCTTCAGCCTTTTCTTTTTGATGTTCTTCAGCTCTGTGTTTCCCTCAAACATTTCATCAATTTCCTCATCACACAGTAGACCAGAAGGTACAAATCTACCTCCAGTAAAACTTCTTGGATTTGCTCCCTGCAGCAACTTGTCAGGTCCCCGATTTCAGGTAGATCTTACACAAATCAAGTCATAACTCACATAAATAAATGTGTTGACAAGGGAGTTAATGACGGGTTGTTATATTTAGAAAGATAACCGTTTGTTAAAGGCGGAATCAATAACAAACAGGGTAGTTGCCAAACAATAAATCAAAAGTAACTAACACACTCAAGATTCAATCAAAAGATTTCCATTCATATAAAGTTCATCATACAAACGATAATAGATTTAGGGTTTCTTGAAGGGAAAGATATATCCGTACGATTCCTAGGACGGCTGTCACACTCAGAAATATTCCTTCTTATCTGAAAAGTGTGATTGCCTTAATCCGTCCTTAGGAGGTGTGCCCTAAAATATTCCTTTTATAGGCCTGACACCTCCTTTACAGCTGTCATTCCTTCTAGAAATCCTAAATCCTAAAACATATTCAAATTGCATATTCAAAACTATTCTAAGTGTAAAACAAGTCTTCCGGGTAGGCTTTGTAGCAGTATTGACTTTCCGAGTAGACTGTGTGCTCTGCCTTCCTTCGGTACTTGGTAACACAGATGTGTGCCCGGGATCAGTTTCCGGGTAGACTTTACTTAATGAATGTTTCACCAAGTGAAATACTCAACGGTTAGACTTCAATCTTCTTGACATTATCAGACTTTTCCCGACAAACTCTTACGAGCAACCTTGTTCTTCAAAGGCCCCTTCAACTCTTTACTAGAAAATAGCCTATTAGAAAAGTGTGCCCGGTAGCACTGTTCCTTGCTTGAGTTGAACCTTGCTCGATGTTACTTAATATAATTCATTAATCATCAAGCTAACTTGGACCATTGTATTATTAAAGAATACCTTGCCCGGTCTTCCAATCACTTGGCTTCATGAGCTTGGTTAGCCGAAAGCTTAATCGGAAGTAAACTTTACTTGGCTATGAAGAACAGACTTGCTTGATAAAGTGATCCTTGCCCGGATTGGCATAACTAGTGAACCTTGCCCGGTAATACACCAATTTGCAAACCCTGCTCGGATATCCACTAAAGAAGAATTCTAGAAGATAACCTCGCCCGATAGACAAAATATCATGCCCGGCTAAGTAAAACCTTGCTCGGAAGTCTAAGGTGTGCCCGGATCCATACTTAGCGAATTTTGAGGAGGTTGAGAAGATTCCAATGTTCCATATATATTTCTTTGGTCAAATCTTTGACTCAACAACCTCCCCCTCAGGTCAAATCTTTGACTCAACATGAAATCTCAATACTTCCGGATCCTTGTTGACATGTAGGACCATGTGCATGCTCATGCAGTGACCTGGATTGAGCGCAATTGGGTTTGGGCTACGACTTCCTCTTCTACTTGTATCATAGGTTTTGTAAATCTTATTAATCCATGCACCACCAAAAAGCGGGGTGTTTGGGCTTTTTGCAATTGATTTCGTTCTGAAAAGATGAAAAAATAGATAGGTGATATTTCAAGGTACATCATTCTTTCAATGTAGGGCCCATAGATCTCTTAGATTCACAACTCCTTCCGCTTTTGTATGCGTTGTTGATGGATGTCTTAACAATCGATGAATGTATCTTATGAGTGGATCATGTAAGGAGGTGCTTTTTGAGCTGCTAATACAATAGGGTTCGTCTCCATAGCTCAGTTGTTCTCATGCTTGTAACCGTGTGTTCCGAGCTGCTGCATCTTCATCACCATCTTCATCCGCGAATGTTGTTGCGGCTGTGTACCAAATTTCCTCAAATCTATCCCCATATGGGTGATGGATGTTGTATACCACTCACCCCCACATCTGAATTCAACAGCTTCTTCTTCCCACATGTCCACATTTTTTAACTTAAAAGAGAAGGATGCTAAAAATTCCTTTGTGAACTCCGTGATAGCTTCCCTTCTTTGATTAAAAACTCGTTTCCTTGGTCCTTTTACGATGGACTTGTACCTATTCCAATGGTTGACTTGCGTCAATGTATCTCTGTAGGCATAGATGTTTGGTTCTGGTAGTCGTCTGTTGAGGTAGGTCATTCTCACTTGAGCTCTTCGGTCCCGTGCATCGCGTCCTGGAAAGACTAGGAAAACATGTACGTCATCACCATATTTGGCCATCTGCAATTTGTATCCAAATTAATCAAAATTTTAACGAAATAAGTGTTGGAGCAGAAGCAGAATCACAGTGTTGTGCTTTCAGAAGCATGGCCCCGTGCTGCTGCTGTTAGTCAGATTCTTCCAATTTTGACTTTCTTTTGACCTTTGTCTGACCATGACTCGTGTTTTTCAAAGCACGGTCCGTGTTTTTAATCCTAATTTCAAACTTGTCAAGACTAGAACTTGTGTTTATACCCGGTAGTATATCAATTGGGTTTTGTTAAACACTTTACCCGAAACCGACCCCGAATGATTTCTTCAAACCAATCTTAGTTTAAAACCTATCCAAAAATTCATTATCTTAAATCTAACCGAGTAACCCATCTAATTTTCGGGTTTAAACCCAATTCAAACAATTGGTGAGAATTGGTGGTTAATCTAGACCTAGAAAGATGAAATCGAACAATAGTTTTGTTAAATTTACATACCTTAGGTTGGAATTCAAAGAATCAATGCAAAGATTTGTGAAATTGGTGAAAGGTCGGAGGTTTTTTGGTGTTTAGAACAGAGTGGTGTTAGGGTTAATAGTTTGGAAAATGTTACCTAAGCTTCGATCCAAGTGAATAGGAAAAATATTTTATTACTTATTTTATTTAAGGATAAGATAGGTTTGTAACCTTTTCTATCCCTCCTCAATCTAAACCACCCAACCTTTTGATGTCTTTCAAGAAAATGATGCAAGGATTTGTGTGAGATGTAAGTCAGGCTAGAATTCCCGAACCCCTACCGAAGGGCAATATGAGCGAGGATTATTATGAAGCCTTCTTCAATCAAGACCACACGATCGACCGAACCAAAGCGATATACTTTCCCAGTAATGAACAGTGTCCAATTAACCTACCCGATGATCCACCAATGCCAAGGAATGATCCCCCAAGACACTCAAGTTATCATCCATCAAGTATAACGATTTACCATCCGTCCGACATCCTGATGTATCATATGTCCGATGTTCCGACATACCATTCGTCTGACATTCCGGCGTATCAACCTTCCAATCCTCATCCGTCATATGAATTCCTCTCCAACAAGCAAATCAAGGAGGGACCTGAGTCTGACTCCTCTGACTGGATGCCTTGTCACTCCGACCAAAGGAGATGGCATACCGGAACATCTACTTTCCACTCAGTGGATTCTCATCCCAACTCTTCTAAAGGACCATCCCGAAATCCGAAGATGAGGGTTATGATGTCGTACGAAATTTTTCGTCTTCACCCGATGGTGCATGAGACTGCAAAACTGATGGAAGAAGAAGATCCCGATGAGGAGGAAGATTCGGAAGAAGAAGAAGATCTCGAGGAAGAACATGAAGAGGAAACAACACCAATGGAAGAACCATCAGGTTGTGATTGCCCACCAAGCTATGGATGTAGACCTCTATGTTCAATAACTTCAAAGCATAAGGGACAAGTATCCACCAAGTTTCTCACCGTATCAAGGCAAGATTCCATCAGTCGAAGAACCAGCAAACGAGATCCGTCAACAAAATGAAGATGCTGAAGCATTCTTCAATTACCCGTCTGACGTGACATCATCACGATACCCCCAATAACCACTACGACATCCTTATGATGGGGTACCATGACCTGCCACTTCGATATGGATAACCGAACGAGATCCTGCAATCTCAGGAAGAGCATCTTGATAGGGCCTCGCACGAGACCGATGATCTAAGAAAGAAGGTAGCTATTGATTGAGCCAAAAAGAAGAATGTATGAGATAAGCTTCTTCGAAAATGGAACAAGATTACCAAGCTGGTGAAGAAATATATGAAAGACTGAGAACCCGAAGTGAATCGAATAGTGTTGTTTATGGACGTGATGTGTGTGAGTTATATGTTATGTTATAATATTGTTTGTGATAAAAAGATGTTGAATCATCCCAAGAATAAGGATAGGAATATATTTCGGATTACGATATATATAACTGTGTGTTGTAATAATATATATCATATATATATATATATATATATATATATATATATATATATATATATATATATATATATATATATATGTTTATGTAATGAATAAAACGTGTATTCAAGAAAAGAATGTTATTTAAATTTCAGAAAAATGTCAATTCAAAATAATGCTAAAGCTTCTCCAAAGGAAGCAAAAAATAGAAAAGAAAAAGAACAAGAAGAAAAAATCTCTGAAAAATATATAAATCAAATCCAAAAGATGATTAAAGAAGACCTTAGAGCTGAATCTCAAGCTAGAACTCAATCTAGGCAATCTCAATCCGTTGAACCTTCTCGAAAATCCGTCAAATACCGCCCTAAACCTTCGCATATAGAAGAGAGAATTCATGAGTCAAACGTTCATGGCGAAGTTAGACAAAAGTTTGAAAATTTGAAAATCAAAAGTTGCTCCTTCAAAGACTTCAAAAATTTTGGACCAAAGTATTTCTATGGCGACAAAGGCGCCATTGCGACCGTTAGATGGCTTGAGGAGATGAAGTCAATTGTGATAATAAGCAAGTGTTCTGAACAAGAGAAGATCTAGTATTCTTCACAAATGTTCAAAGGCGAAGCTCTGGAATGGTGGAATACACTGATTATGAGCAATGGAAGGCAATTTGTACAATTTGATGTAGGAGGAATTTAAATAAATGATGATGGCGAAATTCTGCCCGATGCATAAAACTAGCCAAATCCAATCAAAATTCCTTAATCATAGGGACATAGGATGTAAGGCCCCGAACCCGGTGACCCTACTTTAGCGTCGGATTTACTCATAAACACAGTTCTTCAAATCAGAGTTTATTAAAACTTTTCGCGGAATATAAAACATCAATCATTTGTTACAAAACATTAAATCTTTTCTTTGATACCATAACACAAAACTTTATATTTAAAACATCTTTACTTCTTTCTTCAGATGCCAGCCGTTCAATCCATGCCGTGTGTCATCCTCATGCTAACTCTATAATCAGCTAACCTGCGTGCATACTAAAAGTCAGCTACGCTGAGTGAGTTCTAGTTAATCAGGCAACATACAATTTTATTCTCATATATTTCTTAACGTATCCGAAGACACATATTTCTACCTTAACCTCGTATAAATATCCATAGGAGGATCATCACGTAATATCTATTAAAAGAACCTTTACCATTACCATACTATATAGAATTTCCATAGGAGGAACACTCTGTATACTTTCCATAGAAGGAACACTTTACTATCCATAGAAGGAACCCTATACTTTCCATAGAAGGAACCCTATACTTTCCATAGAAGGAACACTATACTTTCCATAGAAGGAACACTATACTTTCCATAGAAGGAACTCTATATATATCCATATAAGGAACACTATCTATAAGTTATTATTTAATATCCATGTAAGGAGCTAATCACTTCCCTTGACGATACGTGCAATATCCGAAGATCGTTCACGTACCGACAAGCTTTCATTCATAATGATTATTCATCATCCTCACATTACATACAATATTAATATCTTTATTTACATCCTGACAGTACGTGCAATATCCGAAGGTCGTTCACATACCGTCATGCAATCAATCATATCTATCACATATATCATACACGGCATACACTTACCATTTAAGGTAAGTGTATTAACTATCACATTGAGTATGCACACAGCCCCGAAAACGTAACACATAAATGGGGCTAGAAACTCACCTGAATTCTGCTTCTTTCTCTGATAGCTGTAAATCCCTTCTTTAACTGAGCTCGGCTAACTGTACAAGTTACACGTATCAATACTCGCCTGACCTAATCTGGTGGCCTAGTATTAGCTTACTTTAACTTATCGCTTTTAATTTATTTTCTAATCAAACTTGGCTTTAGGCGAAGTTAACCCTCGGGCGAACTTGGCTTCAGGCGAAGTTAAACCTTAGGCGAACTTGGCTTCAGGCGAAGTTAATCCTTAGGCGAACTTGGCTTCAGGCGAAGTTAAACCTCGGGCGAACTTGGCTTCAGGCGAAGTTATCCTTAGGCGAACTTGGCTTCAGGCGAAGTTATCCTTAGGCGAACTTGGCCGTAGGCGAAGTTATCCTTAGGCGAAGTTACGCTTGAAGGCGAAGTTACGCTTGAAGGCGAAGTTCATCAGGCGAACTTAATCTTGCAGGCGAAGTTATCGCGCTGCAGATCTGTTTGCCCATAAATCCTTCGTTTCTTAGCCAAATAACTCGATTTTGGTACCCACGGAATCGTATGATCGGCGCCTACAAATCCCAACCATCAAATCGGCCTAAAATCGACGTTTTAGGGGTCCGATTTGGGCAGTTTGGGTTTCGGGTCCGGTTAACCCATCCAATCCTAACCATTTTCAGTAATATTAGCTTTGTTGGATTTGTTCTTACCTTATCAACTCAGATCTATCAACAAAATCTCGGGTCTCGGCTACGAATCTTGATCGGTTAGAATGTGTGTGTTTTGAGTGTGTGAAGAAATAGATGTAAATGAAGATATTTTGGGATTTTGGGGGTATTTATATCCCTGAAATCCCATTCTCATTTAACCCATCTCAATTAATCCAAATCCATAACCAACGTCCATTACCCGACACTAGCCCGACCCATACCAACTCCTATTCTTTTATTTATTTCCTGCTAACCCGAGTAAACTTTCCCTCTATTATTAAGTAATATAATTAATATTACCTTTAAATTTCGGGATGTTACAAGTCTTCCCTCCTTAAAGAGGTTTCGTCCCCGAAACCTAACTTATTTCCTATAAAAGGAAAACTTCTTATATTTACATGCTTTATTGAATCGCCTTCGTTTTCTGAGTTACCCTTCTTACTTCCGACTTTGCATTCATCGAATGGTGGTCATGTGTATTAGCTATTTAAGGTAGCTTGTCCATGAGGCCCTCAATGTACCAAGTCTCGTTTCGATCTTTAAGAGGCTTTGTCTTATATCATATTAATGCTAAAGCCTAAGTCGACACTCTATCACAACACGTCAATTTATCATGACTAACATGCATTCAGACAATTTGTACCATAATTAATAAACACCAGTCTAAATTTCAACATAAAACAACACGCATCGAGTCATCAATAAGTTACACATAGATTTAATACTTATGTCTAGCATCTAGCCTTCTTGAATGGCTTCTCTAAGCATACGGGGGAATCTGTTAAACCTCAAGCACTCTTTTCTCCTTCATGTCCTCCCTTTGGCTTCTTGCAATCCCTTGCTAGGTGCCCACGTCCTCCACAGTTGTGACACCTATGGTAATCATCACATTCCCAAGAGGAATGTCCTGCTCTTCCACACCTGTAGCAAACACCTAATCCCTTTCTGCACTCTCCGGGGTGTCTCTTCCCACATTTTTCACAAGCAGTGAACCCCTCTTGCCTTGCCTTCTTTTTGCGTGGATCCACCTCATTGGCTTCCTCTGGTTCTGGGGTTGGGTTCTTTTTCTTCGGTTCCATCTTCTCCCCTTCACAGTTGGCAAGGTCCTCATAAATCATCTCGGCCAATTCCACGGCCGAGTCAAATGTTGCGGGCTTACTAGACTTAACCAAAGTGCGAACATTCCGCGGAAGTCCCCTTACGTAACACTTGATCCTTTTAGCTTCGGTGTTCACCATGTCAGGTACCAACCTAGACATGCGGTTGAATTCAGTAGTATACTCCCGTTGTGTCATCTCTCCCGCTTTCAAATTCAGAAACTTCATCTCCACTCTTTCAACTTCTGTATCAGCGCGGAACCTCTTCATCACCATGTCCTTTAGGTCATTCCAACTCATCGCCTTGATCTCTTCACGGGTCTTCCTCTGCTCCACACTCTCCCACCAATACATAGCCTCATCTTCAAAAGATTGAGTGGCATAACCGACAGCTTGGTCAGGACGGCACTCGCTAATGCGGATAACCTTATCCATGGCGGTTATCCACTGAAGAGTAGCGATTGCGTCTCCTAAACCAGTCAGCTTAGGCGGGTCACAACCTTTGAAGGACTTATAGTTGCAACCGCCTCGGCCCCTCTTCCTATTATCATCTTTCACAGACTTTACCTCACTCGAGTCACCCCTTTCCCTCTCGTCATCCTTTCTATCATTACCACCTGCCCCTTCAACGGTTCGTTCACGGCTTCCAGCAGATCCTCCGGGATTCAGGTTCTTCACAGCAGCAACTACAGCTTGAACAATGGCTGCTTGAACTGCAGGGCTAAGTTGAACTTCTTCGTTGTTGTTCTGGTCTCCTCCAGCGGCGCTCCCTTCATCTTCGGTGGGGGAGGCTTCTTCTACCGAGGGTTGCCGGACAAGACGAGGCCTCCCACGACGTCCAGTGCGACCCCCAGTTCCCACAAATTCTCCAGCTCCAGTCATCAGTATTCTTAAAGGGACAACACAAACATCATCACTCAAGGAACTATTTAGTACAAGGATAGCAAGGCTAACAGGTAATAACAGTGGCCAGCTGTGACTAGCTGATCACGTTGCTTTCCGTGTCCTATTCGTTTCCCTTTATGAGTCTATTTGTGCTGGTTCTACTTAAGCAGTTAGTCAAATCAAACAATCAATTATTCCTATCCCTATCGTTCACATATCTTTTCTTTCTCATTAACACATATCATTTAATCATACACTTTACCTTTACTGATCTTGCTTGAGCGACACATGGCATTCTTGAACTGGCATCTTCTTTCCTTTCTTACTTAAATCCCATTTTCTGTTCGAGTCTAAGCATGTAGGATGCTTAAATCTCTCGAACTTATGCTCTGATACCAACTTGTAAGGCCCCGAACCCGGTGACCCTACTTTAGCGTCGGATTTACTCATAAACACAGTTCTTCAAATCAGAGTTTATTAAAACTTTTCGCGGAATATAAAACATCAATCATTTGTTACAAAACATTAAATCTTTTCGTTGATACCATAACACAAAACTTTATATTTAAAACATCTTTACTTCTTTCTTCAGATGCCAGCCGTTCAATCCATGCCGTGTGTCATCCTCATGCTAACTCTATAATCAGCTCACCTGCGTGCATACTAAAAGTCAGCTACGCTGAGTGAGTTCTAGTTAATCAGGCAACATACAATTTTATTCTCATATATTTCTTAACGTATCCAAAGACACATATTTCTACCTTAACCTCGTATAAATATCCATAGGAGGATCATCACGTAATATCTATTAAAAGAACCTTTACCATTACCATACTATATAGAATTTCAATAGGAGGAACACTCTGTATACTTTCCATAGAAGGAACACTTTACTATCCATAGAAGGAACCCTATACTTTCCATAGAAGGAACCCTATACTTTCCATAGAAGGAACACTATACTTTCCATAGAAGGAACACTATACTTTCCATATAAGGAACTCTATATATATCCATATAAGGAACACTATCTATAAGTTATTATTTAATATCCATGTAAGGAGCTAATCACTTCCCTTGACGATACGTGCAATATCCGAAGATCGTTCACGTACCGACAAGCTTTCATTCATAATGTTTATACCATCATCCTCACATTACATACAATATTAATATCTTTATTTACATCCTGACAGTACGTGCAATATCCGAAGATCGTTCACATACCGTCATGCAATCAATCATATCTATCACATATATCATACACGGCATACACTTACCATTTAAGGTAAGTGTATTAACTATCACATTGAGTATGCACACAGCCCCGAAAACGTAACACATAAATGGGGCTAGAAACTCACCTAAATTCTGCTTCTTTCTCTGATAGCTGTAAATCCCTTCTTTAACTGAGCTCGGCTAACTGTACAAGTTATACGTATTAAATACTCGCCTGACCTAATCTGGTGGCCTAGTATTAGCTTACTTTAACTTATCGCTTTTAATTTATTTTCTAATCAAACTTGGCTTTAGGCGAAGTTAACCCTCGGGCGAACTTGGCTTCAGGCGAAGTTAAACCTTAGGCGAACTTGGCTTCAGGCGAAGTTAATCCTTAGGCGAACTTGGCTTCAGGCGAAGTTAAACCTCGGGCGAACTTGGCTTCAGGCGAAGTTAAACCATAGGCGAACTTGGCTTCAGGCGAAGTTATCCTTAGGCGAACTTGGCTTCAGGCGAAGTTATCCTTAGGCGAACTTGGCCGTAGGCGAAGTTATCCTTAGGCGAAGTTACGCTTGAAGGCGAAGTTCATCAGGCGAACTTAATCTTGCAGGCGAAGTTATCGCGCTGCAGATCTGTTTGCCCATAAATCCTTCGTTTCTTAGCCAAATAACTCGATTTTGGTACCCACGGAATCGTATGATCGGCGCCTACAAATCCCAACCATCAAATCGGCCTAAAATCGACGTTTTAGGGGTCCGATTTGGGCAGTTTGGGTTTCGGGTCCGGTTAACCCATCCAATCCTAACCATTTTCAGTAATATTAGCTTTGTTGGATTTGTTCTTACCTTATCAACTCAGATCTATCAACAAAATCTCGGGTCTCGGCTACGAATCTTGATCGGTTAGAATGTGTGTGTTTTGAGTGTGTGAAGAATAGATGTAAATGAAGATATTTTGGGATTTTGGGGGTATTTATATCCCTGAAATCCCATTCTCATTTAACCCATCTCAATTAATCCAATCCATAACCAACGTCCATTACCCGACACTAGCCCGACCCATACCAACTCCTATTCTTTTATTTATTTCCTGCTAACCCGAGTAAACTTTCCCTCTATTATTAAGTAATATAATTAATATTACCTTTAAATTTCGGGATGTTACAAGTCTTCCCTCCTTAAAGAGGTTTCGTCCCCGAAACCTAACTTATTTCCTATAAAAGGAAAACTTCTTATATTTACATGCTTTATTGAATCGCCTTCGTTTTCTGAGTTACCCTTCTTACTTCCGACTTTGCAGTCATCGAATGGTGGTCATGTGTATTAGCTATTTAAGGTAGCTTGTCCATGAGGCCCTCAATGTACCAAGTCTCGTTTCGATCTTTAAGAGGCTTTGTCTTATATCATATTAATGCTAAAGCCTAAGTCGACACTCTATCACAACACGTCAATTTATCATGACTAACATGCATTCAGACAATTTGTACCATAATTAATAAACACCAGTCTAAATTTCAACATAAAACAACACGCATCGAGTCATCAATAAGTTACACATAGATTTAATACTTATGGCTAGCATCTAGCCTTCTTGAATGGCTTCTCTAAGCATACGGGGGAATCTGTTAAACCTCAAGCACTCTTTTCTCCTTCATGTCCTCCCTTTGGCTTCTTGCAATCCCTTGCTAGGTGCCCACGTCCTCCACAGTTGTGACACCTATGGTAATCATCACATTCCCAAGAGGAATGTCCTGCTCTTCCACACCTGTAGCAAACACCTAATCCCTTTCTGCACTCTCCGGGGTGTCTCTTCCCACATTTTTCACAAGCAGTGAACCCCTCTTGCCTTGCCTTCTTTTTGCGTGGATCCACCTCATTGGCTTCCTCTGGTTCTGGGGTTGGGTTCTTTTTCTTCGGTTCCATCTTCTCCCCTTCACAGTTGGCAAGGTCCTCATAAATCATCTCGGCCAATTCCACGGCCGAGTCAAATGTTGCGGGCTTACTAGACTTAACCAAAGTGCGAACATTCCGCGGAAGTCCCCTTACGTAACACTTGATCCTTTTAGCTTCGGTGTTCACCATGTCAGGTACCAACCTAGACATGCGGTTGAATTCAGTAGTATACTCCCGTTGTGTCATCTCTCCCGCTTTCAAATTCAGAAACTTCATCTCCACTCTTTCAACTTCTGTATCAGCGCGGAACCTCTTCATCACCATGTCCTTTAGGTCATTCCAACTCATCGCCTTGATCTCTTCACGGGTCTTCCTCTGCTCCACACTCTCCCACCAATACATAGCCTCATCTTCAAAAGATTGAGTGGCATAACCGACAGCTTGGTCAGGACGGCACTCGCTAATGCGGATAACCTTATCCATGGCGGTTATCCACTGAAGAGTAGCGATTGCGTCTCCTAAACCAGTCAGCTTAGGCGGGTCACAACCTTTGAAGGACTTATAGTTGCAACCGCCTCGGCCCCTCTTCCTATTATCATCTTTCACAGACTTTACCTCACTCGAGTCACCCCTTTCCCTCTCGTCATCCTTTCTATCATTACCACCTGCCCCTTCAACGGTTCGTTCACGGCTTCCAGCAGATCCTCCGGGATTCAGGTTCTTCACAGCAGCAACTACAGCTTGAACAATGGCTGCTTGAACTGCAGGGCTAAGTTGAACTTCTTCGTTGTTGTTCTGGTCTCCTCCAGCGGCGCTCCCTTCATCTTCGGTGGGGGAGGCTTCTTCTACCGAGGGTTGCCGGACAAGACGAGGCCTCCCACGACGTCCAGTGCGACCCCCAGTTCCCACAAATTCTCCAGCTCCAGTCATCAGTATTCTTAAAGGGACAACACAAACATCATCACTCAAGGAACTATTTAGTACAAGGATAGCAAGGCTAACAGGTAATAACAGTGGCCAGCTGTGACTAGCTGATCACGTTGCTTTCCGTGTCCTATTCGTTTCCCTTTATGAGTCTATTTGTGCTGGTTCTACTTAAGCAGTTAGTCAAATCAAACAATCAATTATTCCTATCCCTATCGTTCACATATCTTTTCTTTCTCATTAACATATATCATTTAATCATACACTTTACCTTTACTGATCTTGCTTGAGCGACAAATGGCATTCTTGAACTGGCATCTTCTTTCCTTTCTTACTTAAATCCCATTTTCTGTTCGAGTCTAAGCATGTAGGATGCTTAAATCTCTCGAACTTATGCTCTGATACCAACTTGTAAGGCCCCGAACCCGGTGACCCTACTTTAGCGTCGGATTTACTCATAAACACAGTTCTTCAAATCAGAGTTTATTAAAACTTTTCGCGGAATATAAAACATCAATCATTTGTTACAAAACATTAAATCTTTTCTTTGATACCATAACACAAAACTTTATATTTAAAACATCTTTACTTCTTTCTTCAGATGCCAGCCGTTCAATCCATGCCGTGTGTCATCCTCATGCTAACTCTATAATCAGCTCACCTGCGTGCATACTAAAAGTCAGCTACGCTGAGTGAGTTCTAGTTAATCAGGCAACATACAATTTTATTCTCATATATTTCTTAACGTATCCGAAGACACATATTTCTACCTTAACCTCGTATAAATATCCATAGGAGGATCATCACGTAATATCTATTAAAAGAACCTTTACCATTACCATACTATATAGAATTTCCATAGGAGGAACACTCTGTATACTTTCCATAGAAGGAACACTTTACTATCCATAGAAGGAACCCTATACTTGCCATAGAAGGAACCCTATACTTTCCATAGAAGGAACACTATACTTTCCATAGAAGGAACACTATACTTTCCATAGAAGGAACACTATACTTTCCATAGAAGGAACACTATACTTTCCATATAAGGAACTCTATATATATCCATATAAGGAACACTATCTATAAGTTATTATTTAATATCCATGTAAGGAGCTAATCACTTCCCTTGACGATACGTGCAATATCCGAAGATCGTTCACGTACCGACAAGCTTTCATTCATAATGTTTATACATCATCCTCACATTACATACAATATTAATATCTTTATTTACATCCTGACAGTACGTGCAATATCCGAAGATCGTTCACATACCGTCATGCAATCAATCATATCTATCACATATATCATACACGGCATACACTTACCATTTAAGGTAAGTGTATTAACTATCACATTGAGTATGCACACAGCCCCGAAAACGTAACACATAAATGGGGCTAGAAACTCACCTGAATTCTGCTTCTTTCTCTGATAGCTGTAAATCCCTTCTTTAACTGAGCTCTGCTAACTGTACAAGTTACACGTATCAATACTCGCCTGACCTAATCTGGTGGCCTAGTATTAGCTTACTTTAACTTATCGCTTTTAATTTATTTTCTAATCAAACTTGGCTTTAGGCGAAGTTAACCCTCGGGCGAACTTGGCTTCAGGCGAAGTTAAACCTTAGGCGAACTTGGCTTCAGGCGAAGTTAATCCTTAGGCGAACTTGGCTTCAGGCGAAGTTAAACCTCGGGCGAACTTGGCTTCAGGCGAAGTTAAACCATAGGCGAACTTGGCTTCAGGCGAAGTTATCCTTAGGCGAACTTGGCTTCAGGCGAAGTTATCCTTAGGCGAACTTGGCCGTAGGCGAAGTTATCCTTAGGCGAAGTTACGCTTGAAGGCGAAGTTACGCTTGAAGGCGAAGTTCATCAGGCGAACTTAATCTTGCAGGCGAAGTTATCGCGCTGCAGATCTGTTTGCCCATAAATCCTTCGTTTCTTAGCCAAATAACTCGATTTTGGTACCCACGGAATCGTATGATCGGCGCCTACAAATCCCAACCATCAAATCGGCCTAAAATCGACGTTTTAGGGGCCCGATTTGGGCAGTTTGGGTTTCGGGTCCGGTTAACCCATCCAATCCTAACCATTTTCAGTAATATTAGCTTTGTTGGATTTGTTCTTACCTTATCAACTCAGATCTATCAACAAAATCTCGGGTCTCGGCTACGAATCTTGATCGGTTAGAATGTGTGTGTTTTGAGTGTGTGAAGAAATAGATGTAAATGAAGATATTTTGGGATTTTGGGGGTATTTATATCCCTGAAATCCCATTCTCATTTAACCCATCTCAATTAATCCAAATCCATAACCAACGTCCATTACCCGACACTAGCCCGACCCATACCAACTCCTATTCTTTTATTTATTTCCTGCTAACCCGAGTAAACTTTCCCTCTATTATTAAGTAATATAATTAATATTATCTTGAAATTTCGGGATGTTACATAGGAACCAACCTCCATGTGTATAACACAAAGTTCCACGAATACTGCCGACTCGTGCTAATATCCCCACACTTAAACCTTTTTCGTCCCTGGAAAAATATTTTGCAATGGAATCAGAATTCGAAAATGATTTTTATAGAACATATAGGTTATCTTTTAAGCATAGATAAACGCAAAAACTGCGATTGCCGATATTGTTGTCCACTTAAACCCAGCCACGAGCCTATCAAGCCCCCAATTGCATTAAGCGTTTTAAGTTCAAAAAAACACGGCTACACCTACCCCATCTCAGACAAAGAGAGCTAGAAAAACTAGAGTCAAAGCAAACTGGTTCGACAAATCACCATAAGCCAAGGACTCGTTGATGGTACTAAGTAGATGCACTCGGTGAAATTTGATGGATGAATGGTCATGTGGATACCGTACGAGCTATTCCTAAATATTATTGGACTTTGTCCTATATATTTCCTAAAAAAAATATTTATTGACTAAGAACTTTCGAGCCTCAATAGTGTATCCTCAGAGTCACTATCCCCTTGGTAACACGTAAACTCTAAGTCCTGTCTAGTATGTGCACTTTGGCCTCTTTTTCTATTTTTTGAGAATGCTTCTTTATCATTTTACAATACATAACTTTCTCATGGTCATTTGCTTTTCGAACCAATTTTTTGAATACTCATAACTTTCATAACATACTTTTGTTTCGTTTTTTTTCTTTTTTTTTTTGTTTTTTTATATCACCCTAAATTATATAACTATTTTCTAAGCTCGTAAAAAGATGGAAATGTGGTGTATGCTGGTTTGAGTGCATCTAAGTATAACCATCTCAAATTTTTTAGATTATGGTAATCCTCCCTAAGCATCGAAATTCGGTTTTACCGTTTTTCAAATTATTATATATATAAAATTTGCTAAAGAGGAATATTAAAGCTAGTTGGGCCTACCGACACATCCCAAGCTTAGTGCGTTATCTTATTTTTTAATCTCATATATAATAATAGTTTTAAAAAAACCAATCTCAAATTTTTCTATAATTTTCCATTATCTGCAAAAATTTCATTAAAATTTGGGACATTTTTCAATTTTGTTTTATTTTTTTAAAACTTTTGAATTTTTTTTTAATATAAAAATGTCAGTTTCCCATCCCCACACTTAAATGTCACATTGTCCTCAATGAGACAGGAAAAAGAAAAAAATAAAGTAAATAAAGAAAAATGGAACAGACTCCCCTGGTATATGTGATCATGAAAGTGTGCGGTGAATCATGTTCCTCGCCCTCCTATTCGAACGCAAGCTTAAAACTCCAGTTCTCTCTATCAAGCTATCACTCACGAACGAAAGCGGCAATCCTCTAAAACAAGTGGCATCCCCACACTTGATTAAAATCATCTCATCAACCGTTATCAACCAACCATAGAATAACCTGCAAACACGAAAAGAAGCAACTGGAGTATCGGAGAAACAAAATCAAAACTAAAATAAAATGAAACATTTTACCGGGTTGCCTCCCGGAAAGCGCTAAGTTTACACAATAAGTCTTCAGCCAGACTTGCTCCCGAAACCTCAATCAGGAGGCTTCTCCTTTATCCGCTTCCCATCAATACTCCTTAACACTCTCCGTTTACAATTAGTAGGGAAGAAACCAACTGCAAAACTCATGTGATCCTGAAAATCTGAATTCAGCTCAAACCACCAATTCGTGAATTCCCCCGAAAATGATTCAGTAAAGTGAGGTGGGGAATTTAAACTAGTCATCAAACCATGATCCTTGAGCCCAGATATCCTTCTTCTAATCCTTTTAGCCAGCTTCTAATCCTAGTTGTGACTGGGCAGACCTACTTCAGAATATGCGACTGGTCAATCAAGGGCCATCGCATATCGCAATGGGTCACCAGAACTACCTATAAATAACAACTTCCGGCTCTCTCACTTTTCACACCAAAATGTCATACATTATTCTCTCTCTCTAAGCCTCGTGAAGCGTGTCCTCGACCACCTCGTAAAACGGGCCCAATTTCCTCGTATTCTGTATCATTTAATCAACAAAATCCCGAAGTACCGACGGCATTATTTTGAAGTCCAAGCCATCATGAGACGACCCGACGATCCGCCTCGATAGGCATGCCTACGTGTGGTGATGTGTTGGTGCCTCGTTTTGCGTACAAAGTGGTGTTGATCAAAGGAAGCACAGGAAAAGTGAAAGACGTCGAAGTGCTGCTCGATTGTGTAGAGTTTCTATAAGCCAACCAAGGTAGGCATTAAAAGGTTTAATACCCTAAGTCGAGGATATACTCGATACCTTGAAAATAATAAAAGAAAATATAACGAAGAAATATAAAAGAAAGAAAATAATATATATGTTGAAGTAAGTCTTTGTTATAAATATTATTTAAGTTTATGATTATTCTTAGATAATAGGTAAAAGAAAAGTATATGCTTCTTAAAGAAGAAGACACGTAATGTTTTAAGAAAAGTAAATCAAGTAAAAATAAAATTTTATCTTGTAAAAGGAAAGAGAAGTAAATAAGTTAACATTAAAGATTTTTAACTTACAAAAGAAAGAAATATACTTTTAAACTAAAGGTTTAAAGTAAAAAAAAAGTCGTTTTGTACTAAAGGTTCATAAAGAAAATATAATCGAGGTACAGGTTATAAAAAGAGACTAGATGGCTTAAGCCGGATTAAAGATCCGACTAACAAAAGGTTATACTCGTACTGTAGGTGCAAGATACCAAGAAAGGGAAAGACCTGACGTAGTCTTTGTATTAAAGCTGATCATTTCAAGAAAAGGTGAATATGCCCAACTTTAAACAATTGTTTAAATCGAGTCAAATAAATGAAATTACATGATATTACGTATCTCTAAAACGTTATAAACTAAAGTAAACGCTAGCCCTCAGGCTATCGTGTACGTTTGTTTGGATCTTTACATATATGGTAAAACGTCGGTGGGTACACCGCACCGCACTTGGCCATGACCTCCGCCACGATGGGCCGGACCTAAGTTACGTCCGAGTGAAACTTTCCATGTGTATACGTATGGTACCTAAGTAATGTCAAACGCTACGGTGTTTGCTGGGGTGTCTTGTGTTTGACTTGAGTTTATAATTGTGATTGTTTTAAAACATGATTATTCATAAGCCATGATGGGCCGGACCTAAGTTATGTCTCGAGGGGTAATCAAGTAAAAGAAAATATTTTAGCTTCAGCATGTTCACCAGCATGTGTTGCTGACGTATTTTCTAAACATTTTACAGGTAATCAAGATTAGGAGCTTGGAATGCTCGAAGTGCTTAATATCCGATGGCTCGGATAATTTTGTTAAATATTATAATATAAATGGTGGTTTGTAAGAACAAGAGTATTTTGTAAACAAGTAATACTTTAAACGGGTATTTTATAATCCCGTCTTTTGTAATGTAAATATAATATTTTAATCCACATATTTATTACTTCCGCATTAAACCCGCTAACTCTGATTTATTTACAAATGTGGTACCAACATATGAGTCGTACGCCTAGGCCATGGTCTAGGGTATGACATTTATCTTCTTCTGAATTTTACTTGCGTAGTGGCACACTTGTGCTTGAGGGATCATGGTCGTGCCTTTCTTCTAGTTTTTAACTTTTAACTCATCAAGACCTTGACTTTTGTTGATCTTGAAAGGAGGTACGCCCATGCTTGAGGAAGCACGTCCATGCTTATTCTAGTCTTGATTTTTAGACTTTAACTTCTGCTGACTTTTACTATTATTGACTTCAGGAGGTGGCCGATCGTGCCTAGGTAAGTAGGGTTATGCCTTTTCACCTACTTATTTGCAAAATTGTAACAGCACAGCTACCGCTGCAATATAATATTGTCTCTTTGGCTGGGACGAACCACCATCGCCTCATGGATTTTCTTCTGGTTGCGCAGGTGGAGACTTCCCAAGAGACCACCCATCCTGATATTACTCCCACCTGAGCACGCTAAAATGGGAAGTTCTCCTCTCATCAACTACTATTAAGCGCCCAAAACGTGTTATGATGGAAATGGTTTCCACCACCTTATAAAGTAAGCTTTGTTCCCCTCCTCTCGACATGGGATATCATAATCCATCCCTTAAGGGTCCTGCGTCCTCGGGGGACCTGGAACCACTGGCCCGGCCCAGTCTCCAATACCATCTGTAACATCCCAGTTTTCGTTGCACCATAATATTATCCGTTTTGGCCAAGGTGAACCCCCATCACCTCACGGATTTGCTTTTAGTTCCCAGGTGGAGACTTCTGAGGAGGTCACCCATCTCAATGTTACTCCCATCTGAGCACACATAACTGTGGAGTTCTCCTCCCATCCACAATCATTAAGCGCAGAAAACGCGTTATGATGACGAACGTATGCACCTACTTATAAATATGATTTCGTTCTCCTTCCCAACCGTTGTGGGATGTCGCAAAAATAATCCAAACATCACCATTTTCCTATGTTTTGTATTGCTTTTCACTTTTAAAGTAAAAAACATGTACGAGATTAAACACTTTTTAATTAGTTAACATAATTAAAAAAAATGTTTTTTAAAATATATAAACTATTCTAAAGTTAATTAAGAAAAAAAATCTAAAAAAGTTTCAAACAACAATATGAAAAAACAAATAAATAAGAAAAATATTATTTTATAAAATACAAAAGCTTTAAAAACCTCCTAAAAATATAATAAAACCATTCGTAAAAAATAGTAATAATAATAAAACATAAAAAAAAGACGAAACAACAAAACTAAAATAAAAGGATTTTTTATTAATTTAATACTTGTGGGATGTGGATTTAGTAAAACTAAAGAAAAAAAAGGATAATACGTTTAACAACACCCTAAACACCCTAAAGTGTTGTCCAAATTATAATTCTATTAAAAGTTCTTCAAAGAATAAAAATACTAAAATGTCCTTTTATATATTGAAATTTTAAAAATTTCAAAATTTAAAGGACAAACAAAAGATATTTTAGAGTAGTTAACGTTTAAAAAAAATTATGTTTTTACAAGGCGCGTTGCGCATGAGGCTGTTATGTGTTTGCTAAGTTTTATTACATTCATGTTGCGGATAATAAAGAAATACAACTTATGATCAAAGTAACACGAATTCGATTAATATTGGTTAGTTTTGTTACTATATCCACGATAAAACAAAGTATTTAGGGTAACTCGATGCGAATTCCGCTGGCATCGGTTACGTTCCTTATAGTGAGTTAAACCCAAAAAATAAATTAATCAAGTTAACATATAAAATAATAAAATATTTAAAACGAAATTTATTCAGTCTTTAAAACTCGAGTGTTGTCGGTAAAACTCATGGGTTGGTAAAACCCGAGCGCTGAAACTCGGGCGTTTCAAAAATCAAGATTAACATATTTAAAATTATTTTGTATTGGTTGGTAAAACCCGAGCCTAGGTACATCCTTAGGGTTAAAACCAGAATGTTGGTATAAGACGGACATTAACATAAATTTGAAATTGTAAAAAAGGAAAGAAAAAAAACAACTAGTTAATAGAAAAACAGATACAGTTATGGAAGTAAACTAACTGGCAGCAAAGGGGATGCGAACTTACACGGCAACACCAGTATGCATTACGAGCTAAACAAATATAACCAGGACCAACAAATCGTCGCATAACAATGTTTATCTTTCCAAAGAAATTAACTAAAAGATCAAAAAGTCAGTTACTAAAGAATTTTGTGACAACAACCGCATACCTTTAACGTGTGTATATTTTTTATATGATTTGATATCATGTTACGAAAATAACATATATATTACAACAATTTGAAATACCAAATCATGTAAATATAGAGTAAAGTTAAAATACAAGGGGGACAAAAATGAGGAGTGTGAGAAGAATTTGTGACCACACAAAAACCACCTTAAAAATAAATTCAAAAAAATATTAAAAAAATCATAACTCAAAATATAAATATAAAACAAAAATATTTAAAAACCTAAAATGTTACCGCCGTCATTACCGTTCAATAAATTTTTTTTAAAAAATTGACGAAAGTCACAATGTCGAGATCAAAGACACAATGAATAAATTGAACAAAAGACACAATTATAACTAACATAAGACACTTCATATTGCAAAATATAACACAGTGTCGAACAATATATAGAACAATGTTGAGTAATATAAAACAATATAAAGAAAAAGTGACATAATATCAAGGAAAAAAGACACAATCAATGACGAAAATAAACCCAAAACACAATGATAAAGAAAAAGACACGACTTTTTCACTCACCATTGTGCATTTGTGTGTGTGTGTGTGTGTGTTTTTGAGAACGAAAAAGACGGTAGGAACATTTTTGTGTTTTCACTTTTTTCTTTTTTTTTATTAAATTTTAAGTTATGATTTTTTTATTATCTTTTTATTTTTTTGGTAAAGTTTTTTTGTGTGGCTACAAATCTTTCTCATTTTTGTTCCTCTTTGTAAAATAACTTGACCTTGTAAATATAATACAATATGATGTAATATAATATACAGTAATACAATATAATTTCATATAATACGATGTAATAAACATGATATAACTATATAGAACTATGTTTTCTTGTATAAAATATGATCTGATGTGCTCTAATATGATGTGAGGTGATATGATACGATGTGATGTGATGTGATGTGATACGTACGATACGATACGATACGATATGATCATACCATACTGTATCATACCATATCATAAGGTAATGAAATGTTACACAACATAGTTTATTTTAATATGATATGGAATGGTATGGTATGTTTTTTCGGAATTTTCGGTTCTCATTTATTGAATTAGTTAGAGTATTATGAGCTAGTTAAAAACAAATATAATTTATATAAAAGTAGAAGGGCCAATTTGTTCTTAACTCAAAATACTGTGGAAAAGTTGAGGAAACCGTTTATTCCCCTAGAAAGATCTAATCGCATAACATGATACGCGCACGAGACGATAAATTACATAGAACGATATTGATAACTTTAAGGATTAATACATTAATACGGTTAAGCACTATTCTGGAGAGAATCCAGAAGCATAACGTTGCTTCAGGAATAAATAAGCACAGATCTCTATGCCAAATGAACAGAATCTGCCTATTTATAGGCCTATGCCCCATTTGTTAACGAATGGGATGATCCCGTTAACGAATGGCCTCCCATTTGCTAAATTCCATTACGAATGGGCACTTAACTTAATGAATGGGCTCCTAACTTAACGAATGAACAAGCTAGTCTAATGAATATACCCCATTTGCTATTCAATCCATAGAGAATGGGTCATATTACATTATAGAATAATGACTAAACTACCCCTAGCCTATTCGATCAGCTACGGATAACAAATCATGCACTAACAAAAGTGAAACTATTAAAACCCCTTTCTTCTCCCTATGCTTCTTTCTCCTTTCGTACGTTTCCCCTTCCACCACCTTATTCTTTGACAAGCATTAGGCGTCCAACTTTCAACCCAAAAGCGTTCTCCTTGGTCTCGTAGTAGTTAACTCACCATTTTAAACTTTCAACTTGTGTCATTAAGCTCTAATTAATCTAGTGGGAATCGGGAAACAAATGTGGTATTGGAATCGCGTTTGAAGCCCTATATTTACTAACAATTTCGTACAAACTTCGCTCACTGGATCGAGCTCCGCTGTTCCCTAGCTCTAACTTTGTCGCCATCTCCAATGCAATATTTAGCCACAACACCAGTCATAAATTAAACATGATTTCAGGCAAATAAATATCTATCTACTCCTCTCTATTTTCTAGATACCATGTAAACAAACAACTCCCGATTTAGTGCAAGTTTCTTTTGACTTCCCTTTCTACCCTAAATAAAGTCCTAATTAACCCTCTAATCCTATTTCCTAACACTACAACAAAAAGAGCTTTTTAGTACGCACAAAAGCGTCCTAAAATGTTATATTATAGGACCAACTAGAAAAGCATTTCATGTAAAGGGGTCGTAATAAGTCTCGGAACTCAAAAAGCGTCCTAATATCCCAAATAAGATTATGAAACCAATTTTATGGTCGCATAAAATATCCATTAACAACCCAAAAAGTGTCCCAATAAAAACATATCATGACACTTTTAAAATGTTTTAATATATGCTTACCTACCTTGAATCTTTTGATACACATACAAGCATCCTTAAAAATTAATTTATAAGACCCTTATGGTGTAACATTATATGTACTTTAGTACCAAGAAAAAAGTCCTGATATCTCAAATAAAATTATGAAACCAATTTTATGGTCGAATAATATATTCATTAACATCCTAAAAAGCGTCCCGATAAAAACATATTACGACACTTTTACAATGTATTGACATGTGCGTACCTAATCACTAGCACAAAAAAAGTGAGCAAATATGACGTTTTTCAATCAAATATGGCGGCAAATCAACCGCCTTAAAAGACAAATAAAAACATAGATAGAACAGAAATAGCTAGAACAGCTAAAGCATCCATCTTGACCATTAGTCTAAATTATTCATTTTTTTAACATACATATTATTAAAGCATTCAATTTGACACAAATAAAAACAATTATCCAAAAACCTCCATGACTTCATGCAACCACCTTTATCAGCCACAAATTTGAGCCACCCCATCATTTCTCCAGTTCCCTCAAATAATTCTTCAATATCGGTCTCCCAATATGATGTGCAATCAATGACTATCCGATTAATCCATATGTCTTAGCCACTTATTAGATAGTCAACTTGTCCTAGCTGCATGTTACCACCACAATAGATAATTAGTCAAAACCTAATGAGGGCCCATACCTTGTATATACGATATTCAACTATAAAACAAAATTATATATTATAAAATTAAAGTATATTAATTTCATCCCCAAGGCACAATCTCCATTTAGTTGTTTAAAGACCGACTTTGATCTTCTTATGTCTTCCTCCTTCATTCGAGCTCGACACTAAGCCTTTTCACCTCCAAGTAGCCATTGTAACTTAGAATAACAATACACTATAAAACAAACCATAAATATAATAATACACCAATATAATAAAACGTCATTACTCCCCGCTTATAAGTTGTAATTCACACAACCCCATTCAAAAGCATGTAATAGTAAAACACGCATATTTGCACATATGGATCACAACATATATGCCTCCATAGTTCTGCATACAAACCCCAAACCAAGATATCACTCACTTCAACTCATGTAATTTAATATGTACACCTTGAAGGTTACAACCATATACAATCATATTCCACGCATTCTTGGTTATTTCCTAATAATGTTGCAAATACTTTAAAGTCTCTTGTTTAAGAAAAACAGATCTGTGCAGCTTTAGTATTTAAGTATTTTCGCCCACTTATGGTAGGTATTTTGTTTTAAGCTAAAAATCTGAGAAAAGTAGACTCATAGAGCTTTCCATCGATATATAATGCGCCCCGAACGAATGTTTGATTAATTTACTATGAATATTTTAAAACCAGTTAAAATCTGGAAATAAGTTGAATTTCCAGCACTTAGGCACTCGACCCATTATTAGTTTGCATTCCATCTTTACAAGGATAATACGTTATTGTTATGTTTTACCATATTCAACAATTTGTATTAAACCACCTTAATTGTAATAATTTTTAATCAATACAACCCAAACTCATTCATTATAAAAATTTACTCCTTGTAATAACATATAGTTAACAGACACGTCACGACACGATACCTCAACTAATATTCGGTCATGCATAAAAATTGCATAAAATATATAAGATTGTAATAATAATTTACATGGTATAAAATTAGCTAATATCCACTAGTTTCACCCAACAAAAACATACATGTGGTGGCCACACACACACACATACACATAAAACAAACATCAAACATACAAAGTGCCAAGCATAGATAGTACAAATAACATGAACTATGCAATATCATTCAAATGCTTCAAAAGGATAAAATAGTCATAAAACGTGTATGCTAGCCCAAAGCGTAAAAAGTTAAAAGCGGCATCATGAAACTCACCTGATATGGTTCAGATAAACATCACAACTGGATCCTCTAGCTAATCATTCATAATCCATAAGCCTGTCAAGTTAACGCACACAACAATCACTAATTTGACCGAAATGACTCGTTTATCCTACGAGACGTCCTAACGTGATTGGATTGACCTAAAGCGACACCCAATAATCATAACCATCTACATCAGCCCTTGGAGTCTTTAAATTACCCAAAACTCCCATTCCAACAAAACACCACCAACAGTTCCCAAACTATGCCCGTTTTACGTTAATTGAGTCGAATTCATGCGTTAACGAACCGATTAACCAACCACCAACCAAACCAGACCCAATTTGAGAATATTTGACTTAATTACAGCCTACTCATCAATATTTAACCACCCAAGTCGGTGGGGTTTGAAATCTCATCAATTTCCACATTAATTCACAATTAACCGATTTTACGTGCTCTTTCAAAACGATTAAGGTATCATCAACCAAACCAGCCCCTATAGCCAAAAAATTAATTTTCCCACTGCTCATACACTAACACAAGACCCCTCAAACTGACCGGGTTGACCATTCCTTCAAATAATACCCGCAAGACAACAATTAACGGTTTCAACCTTTAAGAACCCTAGAAATCGGTTTTTATCAACTGACCTATCAAAACAACTCCAATGGCCATGAAATTTTAGTATGATATACTAGACATACCTGGGGATCTTTTGACACCAAAACCTTCAACCTTTGAACTCGGGAAGCATGCCAAACGAATGTAATCCGAATATGTCCCTAGTTCAAGAAGTGGCTTAATTGACCATCTTAACGACCGAGAAAATGGAATTAAAGATCATGAGAGTGTATTAGACACCTTGAACGACCTCTACAAGCTTGGAATTGAATTAACTCATTCAAAAACGAAGGGTTTGGTGATGAAGAAAGTTGCGGCCAGAAGATGGGAGTAGGGGTAAGGGTTTCTGTTAAAATATTAGGTTTAAAAATGTTACGTTCTAGTCCCCGCACTTTGCAAACTTAGCCCCATGTTACCAAAATGATTATAATTCCTCTTAGACATGCCATGGGTCCCCAATAATTTTTGGGATGTTACACAAGTGTCAAGTGTCACAATAAGTTATGCTACAATGAAATTCTAAAAAATAAGCGTACTATAAAACTGATGTTTTATAACTCATATATCAAGTTTCCTATTACAGTGTATTAAAATAACACCAAAATGGTTAAGCGTCATGTAAAGGTTAAAATTATAAGATCCAAGTGTCAAGTGTCATATTAAGTTATGTTATAATAAAACTCTAGCGAATAAGCGTCCTATAAACATATGTTTTATGACTACAATATCAAGTGTCCTATTACGGTGTATTGTAATAATACCACAATGATTAAGTGTCCTATAAAGGTTAAAGTTATAAGACTCCAGTGTCAAGTGTCAAGTGTCCTGTTAAGTTATGTTATAATAAAACTCTAGCGAACGTCCTATAAACCAGATGCTTTATGACTAAAATATCAAATGTCCTATTACAGTGTATTGTAATAACACCACAATGATTATGCATCTTATAAATGTTAAAGTTATATGACCATAGTATAAAATGTCCTATTAAGTTATGTTCTTATATGACTTCGACTAGAAAGGGTCCTATAACAGCGAACATTTATGACTTAACTATAGAGCGTCCTATTAAGTTATGTTATAATAAGACCTCCAGTGATAAAGTGTCGTATTACATTACCACATAATGGGACACCAACAACTACATGTCTTATAGATTACTTTATTAGGATTTACATTTTAAGTGTCTTATTAAGTTATATGATAATACGACCCCAAAGAATCATCCATGATATTAACTAACTTTTAGGACACCGGTTCTGTAGTGTATATTGTAAAAGGACCCTAAATGTTCATTGGTCCTATTAAATAGATTTTAAGACCCTATTTTACAAGCGTCCCACACAAAAGGTCCTAAAAAGCCCTTTTTGTTGTAGTGTAATCTTGTCAATTGGTCAAATTCGATCACCCCATTCGGTTGGTTGTTGTTTGGTGCATTTGGAAAGTGAGGAACCATCTTATTTTTAGTGGAATTCACATCTCTTTGGTGAAAATTTTAGATGAAGTGAAAGTTCTAGGTTATCTTTGTATCATGAATCATGAGAAATTTAATTCCGTTGATTAGGGTGCTTGGCAAAGTCTTAGCATATTAATATTAATATAAATGTTAGTGTTTGTGTTTGTGTTGGTGTATTTTTTTGTGTAATATTAAAAAAAAAGAAATAGTTGGTATTAAATTAAGAGTAAACTGGAAGGGATAGAATGGAAAATATCACACACAACTCGAATTATAAATACCTAATCCCTCTTTCTTTGTTTCATTGGATATTGTTTTAGTAGTGCCGCGCCTGCCACAGCTGGAAACCCTAATTCGTAACGCTGCATAGCTGATTTTAGAAGCAAAAGGAGTCATCATCTTAAAGTAAGCATTCTTTACTTCTTGTTTCCATATATATATACATATATATATTCTTGTATTTTTTATAAGCTATTTGTTAATGTGAAGAGAACATCTTATGCTTTAACATAAGCTTTCAATTTTGTTATTACAGTTTCTAGCTTAATTCAATCGGCTGCATCATGCAGAGAATTGAATATCACGTATGCTAATCCCTACACAACATGTTGATTGTTCATAGCATCATAACAACTATGTGTGTAGTTTGACTCCATAAGGTAATTTTAGACTTTACACTTATGAAATTTCAATTTAACTATCTGAATTGTGTCATCTCATGGATTCAACCTTTTCTAATAAGTTATCTACATGAATATGCTTATTTATATCCACATGCATATGTTGTTTTTCCATGTTGATCTTCAAATGGAGACCATGGAAATTGTGGTTGAATCCACTTAGTTTATGTAATACAACAATATTGTATTTATACAACAAACACTAGTGTATATAAAACTACTATTTGTAATACAACAATTAATATTTATATATTTATTTTAAAAAGTAAACAACACGTAAGAATGATGAAAGAAAAAAAATTAAAAATATATTTTGTTAAATGTTTAACAACAATTCTTAACTACTTGTGAGTTGTGAGTGATCTGTGCTCATAATATATGTTAAGGAACGTGCCTTCATAGGTTTCTTTTTTTTTCTTTTTTCTTTTCTTTATTATTTTTATTTTACTTTTTTTGACTTTTTTTTTTTTACATTTTTCACTTGACTTTTTTGTGCGATTCAAAAAAATATAAATAATAATATTAAAGCTCGACTTTACAAAGAAATAGGTAAGGAATTTACAAAAAGTCTAATCGCTCTTTTGTTATCTTCGAGCCAATGTGTTTTTGAACGACCAACTAAGTAACGTCGGATACTCTGTATGTGGCTCCCATTGGCTAAAGGTAGCCCGAGCCGGCAACGAGTCCGGATGGACGGAGCCCCTAGCGGTCCACCTATTGCGAGCCAATGTTGATATGGACAATTGGTTTGTCACCTGTTTCAGATATCTCTTTCCGCATGCATATTAATGAAAATTTAATACATTAAAGTAATTTATTTAAGTAATCTTTTTTCTCAAAAATCTTGATTATTATATTATAATATTAGACTTGTTACTTATTTACATTGAAAAAATTCTCTATGAAAATGTTTTTACAGAGCTAAGCTGGGAGGATATATACCAAATAGCTCCGTACATGATAAGGTTAAATATCGCCACATAATTTCTAATGGTGCGACCTTCGTATCCATTAATGTATCGCGGAAGCGAAATGCCAGCTGTCATTGCGCAACCATGTGTCATCATCAGTGGCACTTGGAAGGTTGGAGACCATGTAGATTGGTTTGAACAAGGTTGTTATTGGTCTGCATGTATGTTTAAATGTTGAGAGATTGTTTTAATTTTGGTTAATGGGTTCGCGGGTTTAAGGCGGGTCACGAAAATGGAGCAGAAATCAAATAACTTTGAATAGTTCAAATTGGTCAAGTTTATTTTAATTCCGTTAAATTCGTAGTAATCTAAATGTTTGTATGTGTTTTATTTTGGTCAAATCGTGGGTGATATTCACCATATTGTAAGATTATTTTTAGTTCATGTGTAGTAGTTTTATTGCTATACATGTATATTTGATTTGATGAATGAAATAAAATTCAAGTAATAATTATATCTTTTGTATACATGAGTTTTTATCAAGTGTGTTTGTGGGGCCTCAACCAACAAGAGCAACAGTTCTCTCTCCTGTAGCCATAGGCGATTCTATTAAATCAATGTGACATTCATCTATTTTTGTATATGTGTTGAATCTGTTTACCCGCTTTGTTTTGTAATTCAGATCTATGTTAATTGAGTATTGAGTATTTATGTTTGTTACATTGTTGGAATGTTATTCAAGTGTTGACATGTTAAATTTCATGTATTTTGAACTATTATTGCATTTAAAATGTAGTCCAATGACAAAATCTGCCAAATCTCAAAAATTCAGAATTATAGGCGCGTCACGCATCGTGGCGGACACAATCTATGCCATTCGCGTAGAGTGAAGAATGTAGGGTTCGTCCAAGAATATTTTGGGTCTCACTACACGACCACTTTCCCACTACTCCATCGCGACGAAATCTCAGTTCAGTCAAAACGAGCTTGTTTCATGGAAAGCATCATGTCTCACCCATTTTTCAGATATTGACTCGATTTGGACGTTTAACATGTACCGAGACCCTATTACAACTTGTATTCATGATTCTTTGTCATCAATTTGTCATAACAAGTAATTATTGAGTCAAAATCCTTGATTTCAAGCCTTGCGACTAGCCTTATGACTAGCTATCAAATTAACTCACTTTGACCTTTTTATTCAAAATATTGAGCTTATATAAAGCTCACTCATCCTCTGTAATTCCTTTGCCACCACAAATTTGCACTCAAATTCATCCAAGCTTGTCTATTGCTCTCAAATCTCTAGTTTGACTTTAAAAAGTCAACTGCTCAAGAACTTTTATTTTTTTTCTTTTCTTTTGTGATTCAATCCCTGGGTAATGTTTATCTCTCGTTTGTTATGTATAATGATTGTTTCCGTGAAAATATCACTGTCAGCATGCATGGAGACGTCTCATTCTTCGTAATCGGCTCACTTATGTTCAGTTTATGAACTTTATGTTTAAAAGTCACCCTTTTGCAAACTAATAATCAAAAACCAACACTTATACCATATAACTTCTTTTTATCATATAAATAATGTTAGACAAAAATCCGACTCAAAAACAGTAACATCTCGTTTTCTCGTTTCGGTTAATAAAATGAAAATATGAGTTTTATGAGTCGGGCTAGTGTTGGGTTAAATAGATATGAGTTATGGACCTGGATTAAAAAGGAAGGAAGAAAAGACCATGGTCTTAAGCCCATGGCCCATAGTATATTAACCATACTTATTCATTAATCCATTCATTTCCACTAATTCCATACACCATCAAAACACACACTTATGCTCTCTCTCATATTTCTCTCTCTCTAGACCAAAACCAAGAAGAAGAATCGATCCCGACTCAAGGTAATGATAGTATGATATTGTATGGACCGCAACCCGCTAGATTTAGTCGTGAAACGACGAACCGACACCCTTAAACCGTTAAGGTCATGAGATCCCGGTGGAATCCGGTATAAACCAATCAAAAGATGAACTTATGGGTCACCCTTGTTCAGATCTGGATCGAACGGGACGAAAAATGGTGAAAAGGGTGAAAATAACTGAGATCTCGCTTTTCCAGCGAGATCCCGGTTTCCAGCAATGACGGCGCCGAAAAAGCGTGTACGCGGATGTCAGCGAGTATTATGGCATTCTGACCTAACCCTAATTCGTTAGCGGGGAAATGACGAACTAGCAAGTAATTCGTTAATGTAGAATAACGAATTAGCTTCATTCGGTAAGCAGTTCGTTATGGGGGAATGGCGAATGAACCCTCTTTCGTTAGAAGGTCCATTCGTTATAAAAAGGGTCATTCGTTATAAGGACCAATTCGTTATAAGGGTCAGTTCGCCTTAAACGGCAATTCGTTATGAAGGCCAACTCGCTATGAAGGTCAATTCGTTATAAAGTAACGAATTATCCAATTCGTTATGAAAGACAAAAGTAACGAATGAACCCCAGTTCGCTAAAAAATTGGATAACGAATTAGAGTTTGGAAGAATGACAGAAAGGTCCCTGAACTTATGATAAAATGGATTAATTACAAAGAGGTCCTCGAACTTTATAAGTTAGCAAATAACATAATAATTAAGAATTCTAATGAAAAATGTGTTAAGACAGTTAATGAAAATAAATTTTTCCAAGCTGACCTGGCAGCTCGACCCTAGCCAGGGGCTCTGCTCCTTGGACCTCGCTAGGGGCTGCCGCCCCTAGAACCCTGCTGCCCCCGGACCTCCATTTGCTGAGGGCCTATGATTAAACTAGAAACGCGTTATGGTTAGTGATAGTTAATTGATACGTGTACAGCTAAAGAAATGAATAACCATTAACGGTGAACGTAACCGCATTTAGGTGAGTTTCTAGCCCCATTCCTTGTTATGTTGTTTGTACACGGTTTTGCGTCTCGAGTCTTTATATTTAACGTTAATGTATTTGTCGTTTATTTATGTAATAAATTATTAAGATATTCAAGTAGTTCGCTAAAGTATAGTCTAGTTCGCTAAGGATGTTTAGCGAACTAGATCTAAGTTATTATCCCTCCTGATTCATTAAGGATGTTTATCGAATTAGGGGGTGATTCGCTAAGTTTAATTTCATTTAATGTATGTAACGAAGTGGACTCTAGTTCGTTAGGGGATGTTAACGAACTAGGTCCATCTTCTATTTATAGTGAACACTGTTCACAGTTTAATATAAGTTTTGGGATTTATGTATTGAAACTCTGTCCAGATTTCTCTCCAGCTTCGGTTACTTAATCCTTCTTTATTATACATACATACAACTAATATATACATATACATAACTTCGAATCAAGAGCGGTAACGAACTAGATCCTAAGGTTAATCATAGTTACAGATCTGTGATCTGTGTAATTGTTAAAGGACTATCCGAGTTCAAATAAGTGGTATCAGAGCTTTCGATGCTCTTTTGCTCTTGATTTGATATTAATTTGTTATTGAAAGACTATTTAATTGGTATAAGTGTGTTTCAGTTGGTTTTTGATCGAACTGAGTGTGGTTTGGTATTGATTATGGAATGATTGGATTGAATTTAAGTTTGTTAAGGTATTGGTGAGGTTTGAATGATTGGAATTGGATGTTGGATTATGTTTGGACTGATTTTGGTTGATCGGGATTTAGCCTAGAACAGAGGATCGTTTTTGGTTAAATTGAATATGAATTAAGGTAAATTGGATTACGGAGTTGATACGAATGGATTCGTATTTGATGTAAAAGTAATTTGGTAGTTTACTTGTGCAATTTGGTTGAATTTTGAGTTATTATTACAAATCTAGTTTCTGGGTTTGTGTTTTTCATTTTCCAGAAATCTGGAAATCTTCGTTTGAAGATTTGAAGATTCAAGTTTGATTCATTAATTTCAGCTTGATTCGTTAAACTCATTCAACTTGATTCATTAACATATTTAGATGATTCGTTATGAGTTTTGGTTGATTCGTTAACCAATTCGTTCTACTCTCTGATTCGTGTCAACTGATTTGTGTGACACGTTTCATACCTCAGAAACTGTTTTCTAACAACTTTTTCCACGTGGCAATAGTTGTCAGAGTTTGTTACAACCGTTGTAACAACATGATTCGCTATAGTTGATTCGTTATCAACTGTAGCTGATTCTTCCTCCTAATCGCTAAGCCTTCTCTTAGTGATTCGTTGACCATCTGATTTGGTGACAATCTGATTCGTTAACATCAATCTTAACTTCGTTAAGGTGTGGTTCGTTATAACTGTTCACAGTTCGTTACACTGTTTACAGTTCGTTAACTAATTTTTAATTTTAATCCTCAAAGTTTGAAACTTGTCAAAAATGGCTGGTATGTATGCTTTAGCTTCCCAAAACCTGTTGATGCAAGAAATGTTTCAACTGGACACCGAGATCGGGTCACATTCAAAATGTCCACGTTTGATGAAATTTAACGATTTTGCTAAATGGGAACCTCGTTTCCGTGCTCATCCAGGGTCAGTTCACCCTGATTGTTCATACTGTTTGGATGAGGTTTACACCGTTCCAATGATTGGGGATGAGACTATTGGTTTTACACCTAAAGCTATCTCACAATACTCGGTTGAAGACAAGAAAGCATTAGAAATTGAGACAAACGCTTATTCTACTCTTACTTTGGCTTTGCCTGAAAATATCTTTCACCAAGTAGGGAGTATAAAGATTTGTGTTTCTTTATTTCAACATATCCGTATGAGAAGTATGGGAAACACCGCTGAAAGCAAAAAGGTTATGCTCAAGTTTCAATTCAGAAACTTTAACCTGCTTAAAGGTGAAACTATTGAAGATATGACAACAACGTTTAATCATTTGATAGTTGAGATGGATAAAATGAGATTGGAAACTTTAGAGATTGATAAAATTGATACCATTAAAAGTGCACCACCGAGTTCCTACTCTACTTTCTTGATGGTTCTGAAAGAGAATAACTATTTCAACAATGAAGATTTGACGGCATCAGAATTTATGCAAAAGATCGAAGCACGAGAATATGATCTTAAATGTCAAAAGTCTTCAAAAGATAGTGAAGATCTTGCATTTTATGGTGGAAGTATGCCATTGAGTTCAACCATTTCTCCTATCACTGCATTTCTCGCACAAAATGCAAGTGAGAATGCAACAACCATGTATAGTGATCCACGAGCTTGTTTCTATACAACTGGGAATACTGGATTATCTGGTGCTTTTGGTTCATCTGGAGGATCTGGATCTGGATCTTCATCACCCACAAATAAATTCTCATCTCAAACAAATGTAAACATAAGGGAGGCCGAACAAAACTTTGTGTTTTTGGCTGCCTTCATGACTTCATATGAGAATTTGGTTAGTAGTAAGATTGCAACGAGTAATCTGACGGACGAAGATTATGATTAGATTGATCCTGATGATTTAGAACTGATGGACTTGAAGTGGAACATGGCAATGATAGTCAGGAAAGTTAAAAATATATGCAGAGAACGGGTAAAGATCTTCCATCTTTGAACAAGAAATTGGGGTTTGATAAATTAAAGGTCAAGTGCTACAATTGTCAAGAGTTTGGTCACTTTGCCAAAGAATGTGATAAGCCTAAAAAGGAATATGCCGGTCCTAGAAAGCAAGATCAAAACTCATCGGGAAAGAGTGGTAATGACGTAGGAAAGTCTTCTGGAGGTAAACCTTCGTCTTCTGGATCTCAAGCAATGTTATCCAACATAGATGGAGATTATTGGTCACAAAGGCTACTATGTGGTAACAATCAAGAAAATTTGGCAATGTTCGGATTTCCTGAGTACTTTCAAGATGCAAGTGGAAGAGAACTATCTTCTGATGCTGATACCGAGTCTGAATCTGATAATTCAAGTGAAAAGCGTCCAACTACTTTCTCTTGTATGGAAAAGATCAGTGATTCAACCACATCTGCTTGCATGGCTAAGCAAAATGAAGTTAGTAATTCTACTTCTAAATTTTCATGTGTTGATTGTGAGACCAATAAGTCTAAAATAAACGCCTTGAAACTTCAAAATGATAATATGCTAAAAGAAATTGTTTCGTTAAAAGATACTTATAGGAAATCCTTGACCTCTCAAATGAATTCAAGAGAGAAAATTGAGGCTTTAACTATAAGTAATCATGATCTTAAGGCTGAATTATCAGTGAAAATGACCATCAATGATCAAAATTTCAAGAAATCTTGAAACATAGATCAAAGATAACCGAGCTTGAAAATGAGGTTCTTGATTTAAAGAACAGATTGGGAAAATTCAGAAATTCTTCTTTTTTGCTAAACGAAATAATCGAAGTATCTGCTAAGCAAAAAGATTCTAAGAAAGGAATAGGTTTTGTTGAAATCCACCACCTTTTCATAATGATTACAAACCAAATCCTTTTGCAAGAAAAGAAGAGGATGTGATTGTTAAAGAATCTGTGATTCCTGAAAAAGCAAACCCAGTTAAATCTAAAACTATTAAAGCCCAACCTTCATTTCAGAAACCTCATGTTCTAAGCAACAAAGTCTTTGTTGAAAATGTTGACAAAGTTATCATTGAGGATGTGTTCGAACCTGAAATCATACACAAGAACAAGAACATTCCAAGTTCTAATCACATACTGTGTGAACCTCATGAATTTGAGGAGGCTGTGTATGGTTTGCACACAACCAAGGTGAATCAAGATACTCATGTTAATGTCAAACCAGTAAGGGTCAAGAAACCAGAAAAACCCAAAATTTCTGATGAGGATTTGTTGCGTTTTATAAATCCAACTGTTTCCAAGCCATCTACTGGTAGAGTATTTAAATTAAAGGGGATAGATACGATGTTCACTGAGAAAGACATTCCAATAAGTATCATTAAACCAGAACTTATTGAGCATGTATTTCAAAATGAAACTTCCAAGATTCAAGATCTTGAACGTCGGTATGCTCAAGCAAAAACATCAGCTTCATCTGATTCATTGACTTAAGCAAAGAAAGTTTTAAAATAGGCTACAAAAGTTCAATTTGTAAAGTCAACTGGAACAGATAATTGAAAAGTTTTTCAAGTTGTTCTAACATAGAATTTTATTTAAAGAAGAAATTTGAATTATCTGATGATTTTGCTAAGAGCATGACCAAATATGTGAGTCATCATCCATCTTCTGTGTCACATGTTCCGACTAATTCTCAACATCATCATGTTGACATGCGAAGTTGTTTTCTTTGCGGTAAACAAGGTCATGTAGTGAGAAATTATGGCCAAAAGGGCTATCAAAATCTTCATCCTTTTGTCAAGGACCATTCCTAACCGGTTCCTTTGATAAAGGAGATTCTGAATGTTGTATGATGATGATACTCATATTATGTTCTCTAACATGAATCCTCAAAAAGTTGTTCATGTGAATGAAACTCATGAGTCTGTTAAACCAAAGTTTATTCCAACCGAACCATTATGCAAAAATGTTAATTCAAATGTAGTTCAAGCTGCGTATCTAAGACGAAAGTCCAAGAAACCAGTAACTTATTCTCAAGTTGTTGAACAACAGTTGAATTCGACTAAGTTTAAATTTCTCAAGAAAACCAAAAGGTGTCCAAGACTGAGGTCTGGGCTGCCTTTTTGAACTAATCATTTTCGTTTGTGTGTAGGGTACATCCAAGACCATTTCTGGTGAAAACTGGATCATGGATAGTGGATGTTCTCGTCATATTACTGGGAATCTCGACCTCTTAACAAATGTGAGAAATATTCAAGGGGGTTATGTGGCGTTTGCTGGGAATTCTGGGGGTATGATTACACAGGAAGGTGATGTTTCGAATGGGCATATTACTTTTGAGAAAGTTAATTATTGTGATAAAGTGGACCATAATTTATTGAGTGTGTCGCAAATCTGTGACAAGCAATACACTACAATATTTACAGATAAAGAGTGTCTGATTTTAAAACCGGGGTATGTGATTCCCGAGGACATGGTTGTCATGCGATCACCTCGAGCAAATGATATTTATGTCTTGAATATGAGTTCTAAAGTATCAACATCGATCGAAACATGTTTTGTCTCGAAAGCAACCGAGAAAGATTCTATTCTATGGCATCGTAGAATGGGTCATATTCATGTTCGTAAGATGAACTATCTCATGGCAAATGATCTAGTTGAAGGTGTGTCTTTGAAGAATTTTAAGTTATCCGATCACTGTGTTGCTTGCAAAAAGGGCAAACAGAAGAAAAAGTCACATCCTTCTAAGTTATTGAATTCCATTGATACTCCTCTTGAGCGACTTCATATGGATCTTTTCGGTCCAGTGAATCGTGCGAGTATTTCTGGAGATTGGTATTGCCTGGTAGTTACTGATGATTATTCACGATACTCATGGGTCTTGTTTATGAGTTCAAAAGATCAAACACAACAAAACGGTGTAGCTGAACAAAAGAATAGAACATTGATTGAAGCTGCTAGAACTATGCTTGCTGATTCAAAGCTTCCTATCCATTTTTGGAATGAGGCGGTGAATAGTGCTTGTTATACACTCAATCGAGTTCTAACTGTTAAGAAACTCAATAAGACAAGTTATGAGCTGTTGAATAATCGTAAACCTAATTTAAAGTACATGGAACCATTTTGGTGTCCTTGTACTATGTTGAAAAAGGATGTGGGAAAGTTTGATGAAAAAGCGATTGAAGGGTATTTCTTGGGTCATGCTTCTCCTAAGAAACGGGTATTTAACTTTAAGTCTGGTTGTGTTGAAGAATGTTATCATGTGGACTGTCAAAAGTACACTACTCCTTCTCAAGGGAAAGGTCCCGACTGGATGTTTGACTATGATGGCTTATTCAATTCATTTACTCCAACAACTGATCAACCAGATGAACACTTAGTTCGTGCTTATTTTGAGGAACAATTGGTAATTCCAAGATTTGCAAGTTCTAATGATGTTGAAGTTTCAATTGACGCTCCAACAGAAGATCCTGATAATGAGTTTCCAGTTCTCTTCGACAATGCATCTACTTCATCTGATGACACTCTAGTTGTTGATCAAGTTATCGACTTTGATAGTGATGTTTCATCTCAGGACCTGGGAGAACACTACACTAATTTATTTGAAACTGTTGATGTTCCTGAGAATCCCACTCTTAGGATTCATAATTATCATCCGAAAGATAACATTATTGGAGAATTTGACGTTGGAGTTCAAACACGACATCAAGTTGCATCATCAAGTGAGAATAATGTATTGTGTGCTTATGCTGACTTACACTCGTCTGAGATTGTAAATCTTGCTAAATTCACTTGCTTTCTCTCCCAAGTTGAGCCAACGACTCCTCGTATGGCACTTCAAGATTCCTCTTGGGTAGAATCTATGCAAGAAGAATTAAAGCAATTTGCACGTTTGGGTGTTTGGGATCTTATCGACAAACTGCTAGAGTCAAGAAAGCTGTTCCGACTAAGTGGGTATATAAGTGTAAGAAAGACGATCATGGGGTGATAGTAAGAAACAAGGCATGTTTAGTGGTACAAGGTTTTCATCAGCAAGAGGGTATTGATTACACTGAAGTATATGCTCCAGTTGCAAGATTAGAGTCGATTCGAATCTTTCTGGCGTATGTTGCTTATAAGAACATTAAGTTTTATCAAATGGATGTCAAGAGTGATTTTCTCAATGGTGAACTTCATGAGGAAGTGTTTGTTTTACAGCCTCCGGGTTTTGAAGATCCTGATTATCCTGACCGTGTTTACCGTTTAAACAAGGCATTGTATGGTCTGCATCAAGCCCCGAGAGCTTGGTATGGCACGCTCGCCGACCATCTGACAGATAATGGTTTCAAACGAGGAACTGTTGACTGCACTTTACTTTATAAAAATATTGGTGATGATTTTCTCCTCGTCCAGATTTAAGGAGATGACATAATCTTTGGGTCAACAAACAACACGTTGTGTAAGGAATTCGAGAAGTCAATGCAAACCAAGTTCGAGATGAGTTCTGTGGGCGAGATGAATTTCTTTTTAGGGTTGCAGGTTCATCAGTCTGCGAAAGGAATCTTCATTCACTAGACAAAATATGTGAACGACATCTTGAGCCGATTCAAGATTACTGCCGGAAAAATCCCTTCTACTCCTCTCCCCGTGGGTCACAATTTATCACTGGATGAATTGGATGATACTGTCGATCCAACCCTCTATCGAGCTATGATTGGTTTTTTGATGTATCTTACTGCCTCTTGACACGACATAATGTTTGATGTTTATTTATGTGCTAGGTACCAAGCTAGTCCCCAAGTGACTCACCTGGCAGCGATCAAACGTATTCTTCAATATCTTAGGGGCAATCCTAACACCGGGTTATGGTACCCCAAGGACGATACTTTTGATATTACCGCTTATTCTGACTCAGAATATGGAGGATTCAAGATTAATTGCAAGTCTACCACAGCGGGATGTCAATTCTTAGGAAGCCGGCTTGTTTCCTGGCAGTGTAAGAAGCAGACAACGGTCTCCACCTCAACCGCCAAAGCTGAGTATGTTGCAGCCTCGAGTTGCTGCTCCCAGGTTTTGTGGATACAACAACATCTTCACGACTACGGTTTGAAGTTTCTTACTACTCCCATCTTAATTGATAATTCTTCTGCTATTAGTATCACCAAAAATCCCGTACAACATTCTATAACGAAACATATCGAAATTCGATATCATTTCATATGGGATTTTTGAAAAGAAATTAATTGATCTTGGGAAAATACATACTGACTTTCAGAAAGCCGATCTATTTACCAAAGCCTTTGATAAAACGCCTTTTTAATTTTTGCTTGGATTAAATGGATTGAAGAACCTCGCTGATATCCTGAAACAAGGATGATTATTTTTCTTTTCTCTTAATTTTATTTTATTTTAAAATTTATTTTGATTTTAGGTTTTAGAGGGTGAAAAATTAGAAAATACAAAAATATTGTGCGTTTCGTTTGTATAGATAAAATCCAAAAACATTAAAAAAATTCAAAATCCAAAAACATTAGAAAATTTTGAAAAATCAAAAATACTGTGATTTCTTTTCTTCATTAGAATATTTGAAAAGACAAAAAGATTGTGTTTTCAGTTTGTACAGAAAAATTCGAAAATCCAAAAAGAGTGTGAAGTTTATTTTGTTTGTAAAGAACAATCCGAAAAGACAAAAAGATTGTGTTTTAGTATGTATAGAGAAAAACCAAAAAGATTTTTGCTTACGTTCGCTGAAAATTATGTCATTTGCTTCTAGTTTGAAGGACATATACTTGTATTTGTTTGGTCCTGATAATTCCTTGTAAATATTCGGGTTAGCCATTTACCTGACAATGGGAAGTATTTGGGGTGTTCGTTAAGCTTTCTACTTTATTTTCTAGCTGCAAATTATGTCAGTTATTTAAGTTTGTGAAGCATGCTTGCAAGTTTTGGTCCTATTATCTACTTGTGGATGGACAGGATAGTCATTAATTTATAAACTTAAAGTAACTGGGGCGATTAAATTTTATATTTATTTTATGCTCCTCAAAATTTTGAGTTTTTGAAGCAAAAAGAGAAAATGATAGTACATTGATTATTGGACCCCAAATCCAGCAAGAAATAAGCTTAAAAGACTGACTGCTTAATCATTGGTGCATTGATAGGTCTTAAACAACCTGTTAGAGTAAAATAAATGATATAAACATAAAGAAAAGCCAAATTTAAAGAGGTGTTAGTCTCTAGCAGAAGTCTCGGTGAGGATGGCAGAAATGTACTAACCAGTCATACTCAAGCCTTATGGTTGTTGATCACCCAAAAATATAATAAAGAAAATAACAAGCGTTGGGATTCTGGACACTGTGAGTCTTTATGCGGCTTAATAATTTGGGTATTCATAAACATGAATATTTCATTCGCTTTTAGAGCAAACCCAAAGTCATTAAACTTGATCACTGTTGTACTTCGTACAATCCAAATTACTGAATTGATCAAAATCCGCTGTTAGTCATACAATTGTTCCTCCCTTGTGCGCGTCTCAATACCAATAAGAAACAGACCCCAGGGGATACAATGTATGTAAGCCGACAGATGGACTTGTGCATATTCACTCACAGTAAAGGAAAATTAATGCATTGCTCAAAAATTATAAAATTCTCAATTGGTATTCAAAATTTTGATCAACATTATAACGGTTTAAGTCAAGTTGGGATGATTTGGCAAAAATCAAATTAAGCTTGAACCGAGATTAGAGGCTAATAATTTCTGATATTTTGTGAGCTAATTGAACCATTAATCATATCACAAAAATACTTGAAGGCTTGTTATAAGATTTAAGTGGACAACAATATTAATGGCCAACTTAACGCCAGTCATAATATTTCTGAAATATAAAATTGTGATGAAAGGGCATTTTGGTCAATATGATTCTCTGCTTAAATTCAACAAAAATACAAAAATATGTACTGCTTTTGAAAATCATAGAAAAACACAAAAAATTGTCTATTTCTTGGTTCGGATATTTTTCATGTAAATACATTCTTTAGGTTTTACAAAATACCAAAAATATTTCTCATTTATGTTTTACCTATTATTTAAATTTTTTTAAAAAGTAGGTGTCAAAAACGTGAAACGAGTGTAGTTATTTGATGATCGAGATATGAGATCTTGATAAGTTTTTAAGTTAAGTTTTTTTAAAAGAATAAAAACGTTTTTAAAGTATTTGATTATCGAGATCAAGTACCTCGGTAATTCATTTAAGTTAATTGTGTAATAATTTAATTATTTAATTTACATTTATTTATTTAATTTATTTAATTCATTTAAATTTAATTTAAAAGGTGATTCGTTAAATTATGGTTAACGAATTAAGCCATTTTAACGAACTACATTCTAGTTCATTATCCTAATTCGCTTCCGCACTCTGTAGCGAATGAATGACTTTAATTCACTAAGCATAATCTAACGAATTAGACACGAATCGCGTCTGATTTGTCATGACATGTGTTAACGAATCAACTGATTCGTTAATTCAAATTTCAAATGAATCAGCTGATTCGTTACCTTGAGAATCATGCATGTCAGTGTATATAGGACGGCATGCATACGAACCATCCTATACTATTCACTCTTCTTCCTTACACATAAAGTTGCTCTGCCAAAATTTTTCAGATTTTTCAATCTTTGATTTTCAGTGTTTTGAGTATACCATTGTGTTTATAAGGTATAGATGATCACTTCTTTGTGATTTTTTTCAAAAATGACAGAGCTTTGATATGTTAATTATGTGATTTTGATATCAGGGTTTTACGGCTTTTGAAACCCTGCATAATCGGATTAATACTCTGTTAACGTACTTTAGTTTGATATCATTGTGATCGAAATGGATTTCCGAGACCCTTGGTGATCTTTAATCAGAGTTTAATTATTGATTGTCGAGTCTATGAATTGATTGATTGTTTCGGGTGTTTATGCTCTGTTCACACCCTTAATAACCTAACTTATTTCATGATTTTTAACTTCAAATCGACACCATCTGCTTCGCATTGGGTTTCCGAGATCTTTACGACTGTCGATTCGGTTATTCAACGATTCTTATGGAATAATTGATACTGCAATCGTCCTGTTGACTTTCAGTGTTCTTGAGTTATTTTGACTTTGACCAGGAGAGTCAAAGATTAAGTCAAATTTTGACCATTCGTTAACCATAGCGAATTGGAACTCCTCCGTGTCCAATTCGTTAATTATTGCACACGAACTAGAATAGCGAATCATTCATTTAACGATTCAGCTTTTTCTTAACGAACTAGGGATTAGTTCGTTAGTTCTAATAGTTAATTTGCTAGTTCTTCTTCGTTACAAATTTACTTGATAGAGAATCAGTTGATTCGATAACGAATCAGACTGTGTTTTTAACGAATGACATGTCAAATTTAATTATTTAATTAATGTAAATCAATATTGTAAATTAATAAAATATTCCAAGGATCTAAACGTGTCGATACACTGATTATACACACGGGATAAAGAATTGTAATTACATATAGTTAATTGATAGATCTATAAGTGCTTAAAGTATATAAACCTTATGTGATTTCTAAACTTTCACATTAGTTATATTTGTCCTTATTTATTCAGTATAATGGCTGATCAAATGGATCAAGACCCACCTGCTGCTTCACAAGAACAGCAACAACAAGAGCAAGCTGAAGTACCTTTGCTACCATATGATAAGAAACACAACATCTGTGCTTATATTTATTCAAACGTTACTAACGAAGCTCTTTTTGGGACTATGTTAGCATTCTTACGTTGTTCGGTGATACACTTTGCTATAACTGCTCGACCCACTGTTTATCTAAGCATTATTAGGCATTTCTGGAATACTGCTGAGTTTGTTGACATAGAGAATCACATTCGAGCCACAATAAATCAAACTCCTATCACAGTGGATATTGAAGTGATTAGCGTGTGCTACGTTTTGGTGACAATGATGATAATCCATGTGAGTTTGACAAGAAATTAATCAAGGGTTTGTTTCGGCGTGTATGTTATGGTGGAGACATTGAAGACTCTATGTTTAACAAGAATGGATTGTGCCCACCCTACAAGTATCTCCTACACGTCTTAATTCATTGTTTGGGTGGTCGTCGAGGTGGATTTGATGAATGCCTAATCATGCTGCAATCGAATTTCGTGGCACTTGTTCTCAACAAAACGTTTAACTTTTCAGAAATGCTTTTCTATCATCTAAAGGAGAAAGTTCAACAAACGGTCCAAAAGAAAAAGTTTCTCATGTATCCAAGATTTTTGCAACTGATTATTCACGACTTGATACCCAACTTGTTTATTGATCGAACATTGGTGGATGATGTTCTTTCCTTAGAACACATGAAGGCTGATAATGTGTGTAGAATGACGATCTATCGCAAGTAGAGGCCGCAGGAAAAACGTATGATTGGTCATATTATTAATCCTGATTATGTATGTCCTCCCGAGGATCGCAGGATCCATGATGACTCGGATTCCGAGCGTGAGGGAGGAGAAGGTGGGAACGATGGAGTTGATGATGGTTATGATGGTGGAGATGGTGGAAATGGTGGTGATGGGGATGCAGCTCTCCGAGAACAACAAGCTGCAGTCAAAGCTGGGTTAGCTGCTACAATTGCAGCTCAACGAGAACGTAAACGAAAGGGCAAAGAGCCCGCCTCTGAAAGCTCAGCAAAGAGACGTGTACAGGGGGGCTGGAGTATCTATTGGCGTTCCACCATCTCGTACAACTATTTGTCAACGCCCGGTAGTGCCGCTTACTACTAGCACTCCGGCGCTTACTTTGACGACGACGATGGTTCCTCATGACAGGCTTGGTATGATTCCACAAACGGATTTAGCTGAAATACCAATGCCTTCTGCTACTCTCTCTACTATTCCTCCATCACAGTCTATGAGGCCCCCTCCACCTAGTGATGTCTCATTTATTAGAATTACACGGCCTCAGGGACCAATCCAGCCAGTTGATCCATCTCTGTATAACATGCCACCACACCGTCAGACAGACATGCTTTTGAATCTTCTTCATTTGTACGAAAATCAAATGTCTACTGACCGGCTTAACCAAAAATGCCTCTTGGAAAACCATAGAAAGCTGATGGGGTATGTGTCATTTTTTTAAAAAGAGACTAAGGAGCTTCGTGCGATTGTTGAGTCTCAGGGGGTGAAGCTCAAAGAACAAGAGGATCTCATCTTACAATTAACTTGTAAGGACGATGCTTTAAAGAAGCTCAAGAATGATGAGGAAGATCCTAATGAATCTAGCGTAGAAGGTGAGCCTAAACAAACTCGCGGCTCATCCTCAGGTGCAGGTACCAGTGGTGGTGATAACTCGAATAAACAGATTATTGTTTATCAGGATTACACAGCTGCTAAACCTATCGAGATGATAGAAGCTGATACAGTCATATTTGTGGATGGAACGGGGGTGGTAAGGAGTGTGGTGAACAGGAATGAGATTGAGGTTGGACAGTTTGTGCAACGGTCTCTAACACGAGGGCAGATTTCATTACTGCTTGGTTTGAATGACGAACAGTTGACCGTGTTAGAGGCAGAGCCTGATGTTGAATTATTAAACGATGAAGAGATCTGAAATGATCCAACTGTTGAGATGAACACAGATTTTATTTATGAACATAAGGAAGTTGAGGTTGAATACGTCACTGCTGAGGAGTATCCTGACTTGTTTCAACACACAAATGTTGATCAAGGTGCTCTAGAATTCAATGAGCAAATGTTTAAAGCTGCTGAGGATGATTTGGAAAAGACGTCTAAGGGTAAGAAGGTGGTTGATACGATATTCAACTCAATCGAGAACCCAACCGATGCGGATATTGCAAAATGGTTCAGCTATAAGACGGTGAGTAAGATTATTAAGGCTTATCGATATGTTGATCAGGAACATAAAGAAGAAGCCGCTGCTCGAGTCAAAGCAAATTTAGTAACATCATTCAAGACCGTGTCGAAGGTTCAAGGTGATATCGTTTCTTGGTTATTTGATTCTGATCTTATAGTATGCATCGTAAAATTGGAAAAGAGGATTCGGTACTATGAGAAGATAATGGACGTTCTTACTTTAACACGTTGGGATGTTCGTACCCTCTCGTGTTGTCCATTTATCAATCGAGGAGGTGACTGGATAGCAGATTGGTTTCATCAACAACTGCTATTCGAAGTCAATTCTGGGTTCAAGTTTCTCAAGCCTCAAGTTCCAACCCGCAAACGTATTGATGAGATTGATCCAAGAACGGGTTGGAGAAAGTTGGTTCTTAAGGTCAAGCCGCCAAAGACCTTGAAGCGGGTGCCGAAAAAGACTATGAATCACACATGCACCTGTCTTTCAACCGCTGGTATTACGATTACAGAACCGGCGAGGCCGTCATTGACTTGGGCAAATGATTGAAGACTGAGCTGATAAAGATCATTGACCCGATGTGGTTGGTGAATTTAACCGAGACCGATAATGACATGCTGCACAAGAACAAGATTCTGATTGAGCGCAATGAAGACTATGATCTGGCTATGCAATTCCAACGTTGTGCGTGTACGTTATGAGAACGGGATTCATATCTGCAGAAAGTGGCAGTCCAAGCGTTTCAAGTGAAAGTCAAAGACAAAGAGCTCAAGACGAGGGGGGGTCTATTAGTACACGGTTTTGCCACTCGAGTCTTTGTATTTAACGTTAATGTATTTGTCATTTATTTATGTAATAAATTATTAAGATATTCACGTAGTTCGCTAAAGTATAGTCTAGTTCGCTAATGATGTTTAGAGAACTAGATCTAAGTTATTATCCCTCCTGATTCGTTAAGGATGTTTAACGAATCAGGGGGTGATTCGCTAAGTTTAATTTCATTTAATGTATGTAACGAAATGGACTCTAGTTCGTTAGGGGATGTTAACGAACTAGGTCCATCTTCTATTTATAGTGAACACTGTTCACAGTTTAATATAAGTTTTGAGATTCATGTATTGAAACTCTGTCCAGATTTATCTCAAGCTTCGCTTAATTAATCCTTCCTTATTATACATACATACATACATATTCACATACATACAATTAATATATACATATACATAACATCTAATCAAGAGCGATTACGAACTAGATCCTAAGGTTAATCATAGTTACAGATCTGTGATCTGTGTAATTGTTAAAGGACTATCCGAGTTCAAACATATGTTTTCAGGGTTGTGTGCATACTTGATGTGATTAGTTAATACGCTTGCCTTAAGTGGTAAGTGTATGCCTTAAATGATTTATGTACGAATGAATGCCTGTCGGTGCGTGAATGATCTTCAGATATTGCATGTACTCCTAGGAGATGGTTTGATGATATGATTGTTTCATATGATGGATGAATGATGTATGTACGCATGAAACTTACAATTATATATATATATATAGGGAGAGGATCATTAGAGAACTTCTTTTTATGGAGAGAACTAGAAAACTAATAATGAAATATTTTTAATTTAATTAAAAACAGTATTTTTAAAATTTTTTTTGTTTCATCCTTCTTATATGTTTTTATTCATCACCACAAAAAAAATATAAAAATAAAAAAATAAAAAAAAATAAAAAAAGTTAACGAGTAATGCATATATGCAATACACTGACTTTTTTTGTTATGCATATGTGCAATAGTGTGCATTTTGATATTTGAAATAGTGTTGAATAGCATATATATATAGTTGTTTGTATTGTATATTTACAATAGTTTTATATTATATACAAAAATAAAAAAAAAATCGATATAGTGCATATGTGCATATGTGCATTAGTGTTGTATTACATATATGCGATAATGTGTTTTGCAAACAATTATTAGTGTCATATTTGCATATATTCAATAGTGTGTATTTATATAATGTGTTTATGTTGTGTTATATGAAATAAAACACTATTTTATATATACAATACACATTAATGCATATACGCATTACATCTATGGATTTATTTTTTTTTTAATTTTTTTAGGAACAATATCATCTTATTAGGAGGAAAGAAAAAAATCACAAAATATTTTTTTTAAAATAGTTAAAAATAATTCCTTACTAGTTGTCTAGTTCTCGCTTAAAAGAAGTTGTCTCTAAATCCCACCCCTATATATATATATATATAGAAAAGGGTTCAAATAAAAAGAAGAAGTTTCCTAGAATTTGTAAGAACCAATAGAATTTTGACATTTGACATTAAAAACTATGGTGAAAGAATAATTCAATGAAACTATGTCGGTTATAATGCTGAAAGAGTAATTCTCAGAAACTATGACGGTTTTTGGTAATTTTAAATTTCAACCATTGATTAACATGATCTAATGGCTATGATTAATTCTTAGTCTTCCTAGAAAACTATTTATTTTTAGAATAACTCTCCCATATATATATATATATACTAGTTTTTATCCCCCGTATTACGGGGGTTGTTTTATATTTGACGTTTATTTTTTACTATAAAATTGTTTTTTAATTTAAATAATATATATTTTTTTTGAAATAAATAAGATATTAATTTTTAGTATATCCTATTTTATAGGATTTGTACAACAATAATTTGGTGAGAATAATTTTTTATTTAATGAGATGTTATAACCCGTTTAAGTAATATCTGGGTTTGGTAAAACCCATACCCATGAATTAGGGTCAAATGCATGAGAAGCCTTTATTTAAAAATTAAGCAAACCTGGTGACTCCAAAAAAAGGGGAGCGACCACATCGCGACATGTAGGATTTTTATGTTTTCGTTTATATATATATATATATATACACTAGTAAGTACCCGCGCGATGCGGCGGCAACAACAATATACAACACATTACTCATTTTTAGTTAGTTTGTTAATCCTTTCATGATGTATTGTGTGGTCAATGTAACAAGCCTTATAGACTCAATTAGATAACAACAAACACATCTCAATACATTGTATATATTGGTGAGTTGTGATGAATGAGAAATAAAACAAGGTTAATTTACATATTCTGCAAAATATTTTAACAGCTTTTATAACAATAATTCATGTATAAACGACAAGTACGTACAAACAACATAAACGTACAGCTTCTAAATAAGATCTAAAGCATCTTGGTTGTCAAAAAAATTTATATAACTCATACGGTATGTGTACATTTGCATTCAATTGAATCCCAAGTGCTAACCAAAACTCGCTCCGATGAGAACAATACGGACCTTGTATTCGTAGCTATGTAACTGAAAAATTAAATCCTTATTTGAGCTGATCTTAAATGAGCTCAAATTAAGCGTGTTTAACAAAATTAAACAAAAAAAACTAAATTAAAATTATACCAGTTACGTTTTGACTTTAGTGGTATTCAGGCTGCTGGGAATGTTTAGCTGAAGCATGCAGCTCTTGTTAGTCACCCATACACCAATTAGATGGTAATTTACAAGCACACCTGATGCATATTATTCACCAAAGTCATATGATAAATAAATATGAATATCAAACCAAATAAACAGTTAACAACAGTGAATATAAACATATAGAAGTAGATACTGCTCATAAGCACTATCATTTTTTGTCCAGTCGAATCTTTCCTTCACGCCAAACAAGAAAAACCCCTAAGAGTGCAAATGAGCCGAGCTGCTCCAGAGTTGCTTGAGTTCGGACCAATAAAAAACTCAAAAGAAGCCGCTCTTTTACAAGCTCATTTAGTTATCAAGCTCGAGCCTTGTGTATTTTTTAACTTTTACCTGTTTTTGACTTCTATTTTCTAATATTATACTACACCTATTCGGGCTCAAGCTAAGCTTTCGCTCGATTAAGGTGCTTCACGTGCTGCCAAGCTTAAACTCGTTTATGGTTTTTATCAATTTATATACAAATGAATCAAACTCAAGTAAATTAATTAAAAAATACATAAAACTCATTTGGGCTCTTTGGTTCTGTTCAGTTTTTTAGTTTTACCGTTTTGGCTTGAAATTATAAGCCAAGAATAAATGGTTAAAAATAATGAATTTGGTCCCATATATTTTTGTTAATTATTTAATATAGGATTTAGTGATTATGATATGTTTAGACTTTACCTTGGTGATACTTTTACTTTAAGTAGGTATTTGTTAGTGTTTGCTTATGTTCGTGAACCATTCATTTAAAATACTAACGGAATAGCCATAAACTAACACGAAACATTCATTTTCTAAAAAAATAAACACGAATAATAGCTTTGTCACAAGATTTATAATAATAAAATAGAACTTAGAGTTAGTTATTATTTGACCAACCTGGATTTCATCGTATTTGTTTTTTTATTTATTTTTTTAGAAACCGTTTTGAGCCAAATGAAATTCATTCATTTTCAAATGACTCGCTTTGTTCCTAATTCATTTTGCTTAAAACCCATATTAACCGCACAATATTTTGACCTTAAACAAGTTGGTATTTTTTTTATAAAACAAATCACTTTACCTGAATCAAACATAGGCATTTTTGTTTTAACCCGAACTATGAGAAGAGTTAGAAAAATAACAAACGTAGGCCTGCAAACCGAACCAAACATTCGACGAACTGATTGACACAAAGTTCGTTTATGTTCAATTATCTAGAAAAATAACGAATATAAACAATATTTTTATTCATTTAGTTAAACAAACAAACATGAACACATTTCTACTTCATTCATCTACGTTCTGGAACATTCATTTATGTTCTTTCTATTACGTTTGTTCAAGTTTGTTTGTTTACATATTCGTATGAATTTATAAAACCCAATACAATATAGCATGTCTTTTTTTAACAAGTTGGTATTTTTTTTATAATTCTTTTGTAAGCACGTTGATGTAAATAAAGTTTAGTTACCTGGAGCTACTACAAGACGTTGTCATTTGGCATGCTCAATGTCCTCTTGCACGCCGTACGCACATACTTTACCAATAGCCAAGTTTTGTTGATCATGTTTTGTAATATTTTCTTGCGATTCATGCAAACATTCAAGTCCTCTTGCAGCATCAAGGGAAATCTTCATTCTTGTATTCCAATCCAATGGACAGTTAACCTCTAACGGGTTGCAAAAAGACAATAATACCCTTTACACAAAGTATTGCACAAATTCACAAGGTATTATACCAACAACAACTTAAAAATGTACTTACACTATTTTCATTCTATAGCCAAATCTCAACACTTTGCTTATTGAGAGAATTTTTTCAATCCATCTTCAAAGGAATCATCATTTTGTATCAAGAAATGTTTACCATCTTTCTCCACGGTGGATGATGGCAAGAACATTTGAAAAATAAAGACAAATAGGATGAACACAGCCACTGCACAAAACCATTGCAAGTAATTTAATTAGACACTAAAAGTCATGTTTCCAAAAGTCGTCGAAACTAAGTTGGAAGTGAAATTTATAGCTTTTCTTCTACCACAAAAATATAATATTTTTATATTTTTATATAGTAAGAAGGAGTTGTTTACCAATGAGGATCTCATATATCAAACTACAATTATCTACATACATTTTTCTTGTACTTGAATTCCTTAACTTTGGTCACAAAACACTAAAAGGTTTTACATTGAAAAAACCCATATCCATTAAACAAATAATATCACCTTAATTTTATCTTGAACATTATATCAGTTCATACACGAGTAACTAAAAACAATAATATAATAGCTTTGTTTCCATTACACCTAACATGTGCAACTGAAAGTTAATATAAGAACAAAATCAAACCTCAAGACTGAGAATCCGTATCACTTTCTCAACATATGGATACAGTAGAGTTCTCTGTTGAAACAAAAACAAAATTAACAAACAAATTATTAACATAATTCCAATATAGATAAGGGATAAAATCTGGTGCTTCATGTTCTGTTTGAACCATCATTCCCTAGATTTTGATTTGGTTGCGAATAGAGAAAAATATTGTACTTACTTGATCTAGCTCATAGCCTGGTTGAAGTCGCCCGAACAGTTGTCACCCGCCTCAGATTTCGTGAAGATGAAATGAAGTCATCTCAGGTGTGAGGGGAGCTGAAGATGAAAGAAGATATCCAGGGTTTTTCTTGGGAGATGTAATTCAAAACCCGAAGAGAGAAAAGGTGCTGGTTCTTTAGGGTTTAAAGTTTGAATCTTGAATAATCGGGCTGTATGCATGATTTTGTGAAGAGGCTGATGCAGGCAACAATTGAAAGTTGTGCAACATGCAATGTGGGTTGTAAAACTCTTATTTTTAAGAGTTTTTGATAAAATTACTTTATTACCCTTCCTATATGTATTACAAGATAGTATATATATATATAGAAAGGTAAGACATGATAGTAGGGAAGAAAGAGAGACCGAATCCTAATAATATCCGAGGATGGAGGGTACCGGACCCTAATAATATCCAAGGATGGAGGGTACCGGAACCTAATAACATCAGAGGAAGAAAGGAGACCGGACCCTAATAATATCCGAGGATGTAGGGCACCGGACCCCAATAATATCAGAGGTATGTAGGGGGAAATGCTCTTTATAATGTAAGGTTAGTTATGAATGAATATGGAAGAATGATGAACATGTTAAGTATGTAATGCGTACCTTCGGGCATGTATATGTGTAAGTAAAGTAAGTTATTTGATTAACTAGAACTCACTCAGCGTAGCTGACTTTTAGTATGCACGCAGGTGAGTAGAATGAAGCAGCTCACTTGATGAAGACACGTGGCATGGAATTGAAGATACTGGCTTCTCAAGGAAATGCTATGATGTTTTAAAGAGTATGTTTTGTTTTTTTGATGACTATGAATGTTTGTTAAGATATGATTTGAAAGTTATGTAACGTGATTTGGTTGAAGTTTTATATTCCGCGTAAAGTTTAATTAACTCAGATATCTTAACAAATTAGATATGTTTGTTAAGATATGATTTGAAAGTTATGTAACGTGAACTGTGTTTATGAGTAAATCCAACGACCAAATTAGGGCCCGGTAACGGAGCCTTAGAAAAACCGAGTTCGTGTCCGACCAAAAACAAACCACTCGTTTAAACTAGTTTTCTTAAATAATGTTCGGTTCGAAAATAAACCGAACTCGTCTAAATTAACAATTAATTATTATAATCCATTTGTTTTTTTAGACAAATATAAACTAACTAGAAAACCAAATAACGAAAAATATTATTAATAAACCTAAAATGCTTTCTTTATAAATTGTTGTCATAAACCGAACATCCTCGCCAAATTATTTTCTTTATTCAGCCCTTCTTTTTAATCCTAGCTATTTATTTATCTAGGTTCGTTCGTTGGACCGAACTTTATTGGTTTACTCGCTTAAAGACACTTTCACTTATTCACCCCTTCTCACTTACTTACCAAGTGAATTTTTCATAACCCCCTTTTAACGATTTTAATGTTTTGGGATGTAGCATGTCACAAATTTTCATCTCGTTAGTTATGCATTTTTTTACAAACCGATTCGCATTTATCATCCGTGTTAATATTATTCTCGGATCTTGTTTATGATATATACATGAATTGTGTGAAACGTCTTTAGTATTTTTATGGTTGAAGATATGCAAATGCAAACGCATACGCATAGTGGGAGGGTCAGACGGGACATACATGTGCCGTATAACGTTACGACTTCATTTGTGTCGTATGGTGGTTCTCATATCCCCTATTACAACGAATTCAGCTTAAGGAAAGGGAGGACGACACTATTTGATATCATTTACTTTATGTTAGAATTGTTATTGCATGACGATAGTTGAATCATACATTATATATATTCGCAAAAACTTATGAAAACTCACAAACATAATTTTTGACAAATGTATTATTTTAAACATGCTTCAGGATGATATGATGAAGTGTTAGGGTAAGAAAATTAGTTATATCTTAGGATTATTGAAATAAATAATATTTGTTTTCATTTTCGATGTAATGTTATGTATTTATTATCATCTATCTTGTGTACTTGCGACCTAGTATAGTTATAGTTTATTTTAGAGCCCAAATTGTATGCATACTCCATTTGCTATGTGCTCGCACTTTTATATAAATTTCATTCATATGCTTGAATTTATATTTATAATAACTTGTAACGTCACATGTAAACATATTCACACACACACTCTAAGGCCCATGCCTAAAAAATTTTATTATTTGTTTTAAATCTTTTAACGATTTTGTAATGTTTAAATTAATAATTCGTGTTTCGATATGTAGTAACTGGAAGAGGGACACACTTGTTTTTTGAACCATTGACACCAAGGTTCTTAAAATTAAGGATAAGCAATGCCTATAAATCCCGATAAATCGCGGGACGCGGTTGCTTACCTAAAAGGTTTGAAAAGGATGCTGGAACTTATTAGGCCAAAGAATTCCACAATAACCATCATACGAACCACCACTTTTATTCATAAAACATGACCATTTTCCTTTGTGAATAGAGAATGGTTGCATTCCTACTCTTAAATTTCACAAAATTCATGGTGGTTCATGCAACGTCTGATTCCAAGTCTCAATTATTTATATTGTGGTTTTAATGGAAAATTCAACAAGTCATGGTGATATATGAAAACTTGAAATTTTTAATTCGTTTTCTTTATGAATATTAAGTTGTATTGGAATAATCCTGGTGATACATGAATATTTTAATTTCAATTTTAATATATTTTTCATTTGATTTTGGTGTTATGGAATTTTTTTTATTCATCTAAGTTTAAGCATTTTTACTTATTGAAATCTTCACTCGAAAACTCATACTCGTATTATTTTTATATATTTTCCGCATGTCTGCTCATTTCCCTCGTCACTCCACAAGAAACTCTGTCCACAAGATGACAACCAAGATCACTAAGCAACTGGTTGTTGTGCTCCCGGGAATGGTGGCTCAAATGCATCAAACCATTGCTTCCAATTCGAACTCAGCCACTTCGGGTTTGAGTCTGACTCTTGTCGCTATAAAACTTTGACCAATGCGAAGCCTCTTAGGTTCCATGGATTTGAAGGTGCTATTGCCCTACTTCAATTATACCAAAGTATGGAGAATACTTTCCTCCATATCGAATGTCCCAAGGAAAAGAAGACACGCCTTGTTTCAAGTGTCTTCAACAAAAGAGCCCTAACTTGATGGGTGAAAGAAAAGTCTACCCATGGTGCTGGTGTAGCCATGCTTTGCCATGGAAAGAATTGAAGTAAATCATGACCGCATAGTACTGTCCAACGAATGAATTCATGAATTTTGAGGTGGTATTTTAGTATCTCAAGCAAGAGGGTGGTGATAATGTCGCTTACACTGCTCGCTTCAAAGACCCTAGCGTTTTGGCCCCACACCTTGTCACTCCTCTCTCTTGTGAGATTAGCAAGTATATTCGTGATTTACCCAAGCAAATTCAAGACTTAGTCCATAGAAATGCTCCTAAAACTTATCATGATGCTATTGTCCTCTCTAAGTCCTTGTCTGTAAACCATGTCAAGGCAGGAAACTGTTGAGAAAACCGAGGCTGAACTTCTAAAGAGGTCAAGATCTAAGCTGCAACCAAACCGCAACAACCACAACAACTCCAAGAAACGAAAAGAGAAGTATGCCTTAACCTAGAAAAACCCACCTCAACCTCAATACCAACAAACCCAAACCAAAAACCTTCAAGCTCCACCCCCAAAGAAAGCTTACCACGATCCTCACCCCTTTTTTCCAAATTTGTCAACGACGCCTTCAAGTTGGCATTTTTTGCCGGAAACGCACCCATTGTATCCGTTTCAGACACTTGCTAGGCGCATGCTTCGGACTCATGTGTACCCAACCAACCCTAACCAAACCACAACATACTCCCCACACCTTTAATAAAAAGTTCGTGATTGTATTCATCAACACCAATCTCATCTACTCGAAATCGAGCATGAGAAACATTTGCATGTTATCCTTGATTTGTTGAAGAAAGAACAATTTTTTGCTAATTTTTACACGTGTGAATTTTGGTTAAATGAAGTATAATTCCTTGGTCACATCGCCAACGAAAGGGAATTCATGTCGACCCCGATAAAATCGAAGCTATTAAAAATTAGAAGATCTTAATTTCGCCCACTGAAGTTCAATCATTTATGTGTGTTACTGGTTATTTTCGTTGTTTCATCCTAAATTTTTCCCAGATCGCCCTTCCTCTCACTGCCTTAACTCATAAGGGTAAAACTTATGAGTGGGAGGGCTAAGCAAGAGGTATCTTTTCAAACCTTAAACTGTATGCTTTGCAATTCTCCAACCCTAGCCCTTCCCGAAGGAAAAAAGGATTTTGTTGTCTATTGAGATGCCTCAAATAAAGGACTCGGTTTCGTTCTCATGCAACGACACAAGGTTATTGGTTATGCATCAAGTCAACTTAAGGTTCACGAAAAGAATAATACAACACACAACCTCGAGCTCAGTGATATTGTATTCGTATTGAAAATTTGGAGACACTATTTGTATGGAACGAAATGCATGGTATTCACCAAGTCTCAAACATATTTTCGACCAAAAAGCCTTAAAATAAGGCAACGACAATGGGCGTAACTCCTTAGCAACTATGATTGCAAAATACGTTACCAAGCCGATAAAGCAAACATAGTATTTGAAGCCATTATTTGCAAAACTCATGTGAAAAGCTTTCTCCTCCAAAGCGTTATGCTTCAAACCGCTCTTTAACTCCTGAGGCCCAACACATCTACGTCACCGAAGCTAATATGTATGAAAAGACGACGTGTGGTGTTAAACACCAACTCAAAACCAAGCGTGATGGATTGCTCTATTTTCGTAATCACTTATGGGTTACAGATCATGACAACCTTCTCACATTTATAATGGATGAATCTCACAAGACACGTTATTCTATCCACCCCAATGAAGACAAAATTTATTTCGACCTTCGAACTAATTTCTAGTGTCCCAACATGAAGAAAACATTTCGCTATCTATGTCAGAAAATGTTTAACATGTGCTAAGGTAAAAGCCGAACATCAAAAGCCTTCTGGCTTGCTCGTGCAACCTTTCACTCTTGTTTGGAAGTGGGAGAACATTATTGGAAGTCCCTTATACCGCTTTGGGAACCCGTCTAGATCTTAGCACTGGCAATCACCCTTTAATAGATAGTCACTCTTAACGAGCAATTCAAACTCTTGAGGGTTTCCTAAGAACTTGTGTGCTTGATGTTGGTGGTAACTGGGATACTCATTTTCCATTGGTTGAGTTTTAATATAATAATATTTATCATTCTAGCATGAAATTGCTCCATTCGAAGCAATCTACAGCCGCAAATATCGTCCTATTTTTTGGAACGATTGGTGAAGCCCAAATCATCGGACCCAAAATGGTACAAGATACTACCGAAAAAATTGCTCAAATTCCTAATAACATGCTCGTTGCTAGGAGTCGCCAAAATCCTTACGTTGATAAACGATGACGGCCATTATAATTCGAAGTCGATGGAGTAGTCCGCTTCGGAATGAAGGGTACTAGCACCCCTTTTTGTTGGTCCGTTGTAGATCCTCGATCGAATCAAAGATGTTGCCTATCGACTCGAGCTTGCGCAAGAGCATAAAGGCATCTATGCCGTGTTCCATGTCTCAAATCTTCAAAAATGTTTAGCCGAAGAAAACCTTCATATCCCTCTTGATTAAGTGTGTATCTATAAAAAAATGCACTTCGTTCAAAGAGCGGTGTAGATAATGGATCGAAATGATAAGGAAACCAAGCGTAGCTGAATCCCTTAGTCAAAGTTCATTGGGAATCCAAGCGTGGTGCATATTTCACTTGGGAATGTGAAGACCAAATTACGGGACAAAATTTCTTAAAAGTTGGGAATGTTGGGACATTTCTTCAACTTTTGTATTTGTGTTTGAATCCGTTTACCCGCTTCATTCGGTAATTCGGATATGTGTTCATTAATAAAGCAAAGTATTTATTAAGTATTTATGTTTGTTATGTTGTTGGAATGTTATTCAAATGTTGACAAGTCAACTTTTTAAGTATTTTGAGCATTTATTGCATTTAAAATGTAATCCAAGGACCAAATCTGACAAATCTCACAAATCTAGAAATCTAGGCGCGACGCGAATCGTGACGGACACAAGCTCTGCCCGTCACGTAGCGCGATGAACCTAAGGTTCATCTGAGATTACTTTGGGTCGCACTACGTGACCAGTTGCCCACTTATCTGTCACGATACGTGACAGAAGCTCAATTCAGTCAAAACGAGCTTGTTTCATGGCAAGCATTATGTTTCACCCATTTCTTACTTATTGACTCGATTTGGAGATTTTATCATCTACCTAGACCTATTAAAACTTGTGTGCATGATACTTTGTCATCAGTTTGTCATAACAAGTAATTATTGAGTCAAAATCCTTGATTTCAAGCCACGTGACTAGACTTATGACTAGCTATCAAATTAATTCACTTTGACCTTGTTATTAACGAAATTGAACCTATATAAAGCTTACTCATCCTCTTCAATTCCTTTGCCACAAGCAAGTTACACTCAAATTCATCCAAGCTTGTGTATTGCTCTTAAGTCTCGAGTTTGACTTTCAAAAGTCAACTACTCAAGAACTTTTTTTTTTCTTTTCTTTTTTGATTCAATCCCGGGGTAATGTTTATAGCTCGTTTGTTACGCATAATGAATGTTTTCATGAAGACAGCACTATCGGCATTCATGGAGACGTATCATTCTTCGTAATCGGCTCGCTTATGTTCGGTTTATGAACTTTATATTTAATAGTCACCTTGTTGCAAACTAATAATCGATAACCAGTATTTCTACCATATAACTTATTTTTATCATTTAAATAATATTTGACACAACTCGACTCAAATACCAATTTCTTGTCGATCCAACCAAAAATGAACCACTCATTTAAACTAGTTTTCTTGAATAATCTTCGGTTCGAAATAAACCGAACTCGTCTAAATTAACTAATAAGTATTATAATTCATTCATTTTTCTAAACAGAAATAAACTAACTAGAAAACTAAATAACAAAACTTTTAAACTTAAAATGCTTTCTTTATAAATTGTTGTGTCATAAACCGAACGTCCTCGCCCAATTAATTTTGTTACTCAACCTTTTTTTAATTCTAGATATTTCTTTATCTAGGGTCGTTCATTGGATCTATAAGACCCCGAAACTAGTGCCCTACATTGTCGTTGGGTTTATTCATAAACACAGTTCTAAATATCAGAGCTAATTAAAACTTTCGCGGAATAATAAAACTTCAAACATTTATTACAAAACATTCATAACTTGTCTTTGAAAACATAACATAAATATCTTATTGAAACATCAGGCCAAATCTTCATATGTCAGCCTCTTCAGATCCTGCCATGTGCCCCCCTCAAGCTAGATGCTTTAGTCTAATTTCCTGTGTTCATACTAAAAGTCAGCTACGCTGAATGAGTTCTGGTCCTTATCCTCTCATATATTATGAGAGTCTGGTCCCTATCCTCTCATATATTATGAGGGTCTAGTCCCTATCCTCATACCTTCATATGTTCATAAATTTCTTCATACTATCATTTATATAATTTCATACATAACCTGCTATATCCATCATACATACTTTATAAAACAATCACATCTTCTAACGATTAGCTTTCCTAGCAATACGTGCAATATCCGAATATCGTTCACGTACCGACAAACAATCATTTATAACCTCAAATAACATCACATAAATCATATATGGCATACACTTACCACTTAAGGTAAGTGTATTAACTATCACATCGAGTATGCACACAGCCCCAAAAACATAACAAGGTAATGGGGCTAGAAACTCTCCAATAAACGGTTCCTCTTTGAATTTACTATTATGCCCTTCCTGAGCTGTGACCGACTAACTGTTTATTAATCATAGTATCAATTAACTACTTCTAGCTATGCCACACTTCTAATTTGTTGTAACCCCTAGCTACGGGGGACGGGGGCAGCTCCCCTGACAGCGGTGTTCTAGGGGTGGCAGCCACTAGAGGGGTCCAAGCGGCAGAGCCCCTGGTTGGGGTTAAGCTTGGAAAAAAAATATTTTCATTAATAAGTCTTATTAAAAACCTCATCAGAAAACTAAAATCCAATTATTTAATCAAGTCAAATCTTCATTTTAAACGTTGCCTTTCCTTATTAATTATTTACTTATCTTTAATTTATATGTTATAAAAGTTCATGTCTCTCATTTACGTATGTATACTTTGTTTATTTCATAAAATCATCCTTCACGTAAAAGTTATTTTGGGGTATAAATCAGTTTTTAACGTATATGTCTTCTAGGTGTATAAGATGTTCCGGCGCATAAGTCATTCTTCCAAAGTGTAAGCAGCTCCGGTGTGAAAGTCTATAATGTATAAGCCATACATACACGACCATATACATATGAACTAAATACATATACTGATATGCATATGCGCTACATACATACATGCCACGTACATATATACAAGTTGTTATGCATACAAGTTGCTATACATACACGCTTAAAGCCCTGTTCAACGTTTATATACGCGTTTTTGGGGTTTTTCCATGATTCCGGCGCCGGCATCCACCGTTAACCACTATGGTTGATCGGGGTTTGATTGTTTATGATCTAGGTAGCTTCAGGGTGTCCAGATCTGAGCTAAGGTGGTCCTTAAGCTTGTTTTTGGTTGATTATACACCCAAAATAAGCTAGATCTAGATCCAAACAGCTCGTACGACATCACGGGGAAGCGGTGTCGGGTTCTACTAAGTTGGTACATCTGAGATAAATCATTTCTTACCTTTGGTTGGTCTTGGGTCGTTGAATATATTAAAGTAGAGAGTGTTTGGCTTAAGTGTCTGTTTTTAAATGTGTAGGCTATGGTGTAGAGATGGATGGAAATGGAAAGGATTAGGGTTTAAGGGGTACTTATACTCCCTTAAGTCCATAGACCTTAGGCCCATCTTCCTTTTTGGTCCATACTTAATTCCATTTAATTAGCCTACTTAGACTTTCATATTTATTATCTTATTATTTCTCTATTAACTCAAGTATACTTTTCCATCATAATTAAATAATATATTAAATATTATTCTTAGTAAATTCCCGATGTTACAGGATCGATCTTTGTCAACTCACTCACTTAAAGACACTTTCTCTTATTCACCCCTTCTCGCTTACTTAACAAGTGAGTTTTTCATAATCCCTTTATAATGCTTATATTGTTTTGGGTGTAGCACGTCACAAATTTTATCTCGTTAGTTATGCATTTATTTACAAACTGTTTCGCAATTATGGTTTGTGTTAATATTATTCTCGCATCTTGTTTCTGATATATACGTGAATTATTTGCAACGTGTTTAGGGGTTTGATGGTGGAAGATAAGCAAACGCAAATCCATACGCATATTGGGAAGGTCTAATGTGACGTACCAACGTCGTCTAACGTTACGACTTCGGTTGTTGTAAGTGCATGATTTGTTGTCCGTAGCTGATCGAATAGGCTATGGGTAGCTTAGTCAGTATTATATGTTATAACATGGCCCATTCACTAAGCATGTTTAGCGAATGGAGTCCATTCGTTAGACTACATGCCATATGCTAAGAATGTTTGCGTATGGCAGCCTATTCGCTAGCCTAGGAGCCCATACGCTAATAATTGGCGTATGGTTGCTCATTCTCTAATAGAGAGCTCATTTCCTTATGAATTTAGCGAATGTGAAGCCATATGCTAAAGGGATCACCCCATTCTCTGTCCAGCTTTAGAGAATGGGGTTGGGCTTATAAATAGGCTGATCCTAGAGAATGTGGCTTAGAGATATGTGCTATTTTTTAACAAATACCGTTACCATGTCGAAATCTCTCTAGAATGATAGGACGCCTCGAGGTGCACATCTAGGTGGATCGAGCTTAATCGTATGTATGAATGCATGTATGAGATCTTGTAATCATCTGTTTGTCATTAATGAAACAATAAATTGGCTTAATCGTTCTATTTATGTCACGTGTGATCTATTATATGTGATGTATCAAATTGCAACTATATAACCTTTTCACAATTGTTTCGTATGGTGGTTCTCATTTCCCTTATTACTAAAGTTTCAGCTTAAGGAATGGAAGGACGCCAATATATGATATCATTTACTTTATGGTTGCATATTTATTACACGACAAACGTTGAATTGCGAATTTTATTATATATAGATATATATATGCAAAAACTTATGAAAATTCGCCAACGCAATTGTTGACAAATGAATTATTTTAAACGTGTTGCACGTGATATGATGAAGTGCTAGGGTAAGAAAACTAGTTCTACCTTAGGATTAATAATACGAATAAATATTTGTTTTCTTTTTCTAATGTTATTTGTCTTATTATCAACTATTTTTGCACTTGCAAATTTTATGAAATGAAATAATTATATTGTGACCATTTATTGTGTTACGAGCTTATGAGTGATATGTATGTTGCATCCAGGAGTATTCCGCTTAAAGTCAGGGTATCGCACAAGCTACCTGATATTTATTATAATATCTATGTAGATGTTACTTACTTAATCGCAAATCTGTTTACTTCACTTATTTCCTTTTAAGAATTTTAACAATTCTTCTTTTACGTTTGTTTTCGTAACAACTCATTTAGAATACATTCCTCTCACAACCCAGCCTGAAACTTATTTTTCCAACATTTAAATCTGTCAAGACAAGTTATTAGATATATGTACAACTTTCTTGTTATATGTAACATCTATGCCTCAAGAATATCTTATTCCTAAACTTTTTGTTTTAAATTTTGTTTATTGTTTCTATACTACCTTCTATCAGTTTAATAAACATGGATAGCTACATTGAAAACATAATAAAAATGATTTTGTAGCTTTTCATTACTTTAAGTTATTAATAAGAAATAGTAGTAAGCATACCATTTATGTTTCTTAAGTTTTCTATTCATGAAAATTTGATAGCCACATATTTTTGTTAATATAAGTTACCGAAGAAAACACAAAGTTTTGATCGGCTAAATGTTGCATGCAAGAATTGTAATCCATGTTATAGGAGAGCTCATACATGCTTTGATCAGTTTTGAAAAACAATTGTTAGTTTCATGTTTAAGTAATTAGTTTCTTGTAACATGTAACCCAACCCTACCTTTAGATTGATTTAAATTTACCATCCACGAGGTAAAATTGTCCTTTCTTTTTTTAAGACCGATTTTTCTTAAAAGCAAAATGGACTACTCAAGAGGAGCAAGAAGTCCAGGTTACAAGAAAAAAGACAACAAACACCAACTATACCAAGAACTATTTACAACAGAAATTTAATGTCATTTACCACTTTAGCAATCATAATTGCCTTGTTATTGAAGATCATATTGTTCCTAGTTAGCCAAATCATCCAACACATTGTCAAAAAAATAGCTTGAACCACTTCACACTCCTTCTTGTTATTCTTGATCTTGCAAGGATAATCCAACACCTCTTTCACGTATTCAAATTCATCGGTTTCCGATAACTTCATCCGAGCAAAGATAATGGCACAAACCAATCTTGTCACCCTACAATGTATCATTAAGTGCAAGGATGATTCCGATATTTCTTTACACAAAACACACCTATTGTCCCCGACCTCAATGCCCTTCACCATTAATGCCTCTTTATTAGCAACGCTATCCGTCAATAATCTCCAAACAAAGAAATTCACTTTAATTAGAACGCATAGCAACCAAAAATTTAGGCCCACTTCTTTTTGATTCACTTTATCCAATTCCTTTCTGAAAACTTTAACAAAATAATTGCATAAAAAACCATCTTCCTCCTTCCAAACACAAACATCCGGCCCATTAGATATCACAACCCTTGAGATCAATCCAACACAATCCACATGTTAATTTTTTGCATGTGCAACCCTGTTGGGCATGGCCATCTCCAAATCCAACTAGATTCAAAATTCTACCACACATAGCACTCTTGTATCAGCATGTTTTTCTTCTTTTCCAGTTCAAATAAAAACGGGACCACGTCTCTGAGTGGTCTATAACTGGCCCAAATATCAATCCAGAAAACTTTCCTATCCCTATTACCAAGTTGCACCTTTGGCCTCTCCTCTCAGATGATAACAGATGTGTCTCATTTACATCCGATCCCAAATTATTGATTCTGTTCCTTGTTCCCCAATTGTTTTTTAACCGGTATCATATCTCAACTCTGAGTACCTATGTGAACCGCAGTGATTACTCTAACTCAAACAGAAGAGTTGAAATTCTTATAACTTGACAAACATTTTGGTAATAAATCCAAATTCTTCGAATTTAAACTAACAACTCCCAAACCGCACTTATTTTTTCCTCTTATGATTTTTTGCCAAGCAACCCAGCTTATCTTTTTTCTAATTGTCACTACCGCCCCTTAGAAACATTCTATGTTTGGCTACAAGCTTTTTAAGTATCTCAACTAGTTCTTTTAAAGTTGAGAAGTAGTACGCTCCCAAACTTCCTAACATGGACTTGTGATGAATATAAAAATATACGTCTTCTTAGCGTTGAATAATCTCTAAAAATTGCAACATCTGTCAAATAATATAGCTCAAATATCTACTTATCATATTAAAATATGTTTTTATGTAAACCCAAGCCTTAAACAAAGAAACAAGCGAAAAGCCAAAGAAAAACGAAAGAAAACCCAAGAAAACACCTGAACACGACCCTGTGCCCCCAGGACACGCCCCCATGCCTCTAGATGCAAGAAATAACATAATACTGGACACGGAAGCACGGGGCTGTGCCTCAGGAAGCAAGGGGCCGTTGTGACACTCGTCAATTTCAGGTTAACTCCGTTAATCCGAACTCCATTAATTCAAAATTACGATCACACGAACTGTAACGCATATCTCATTACATTTAAATTTGGGTTTTAAATGATGCATGACAATCACTACACAAGTAGTCTTTCGGAATTGCACCGAAACACACACGAGTCGACTCAAACCGTTGGTGAACAAACGAAAAATATCAAAACAATAATTATTTGATAATTATGTGCTAAGTCTATGTGTTACTTGATATTTATATGTAAAACATTAATTCAAGAAGCAAAAGTCTATTGTTTATACTAGAAATTGATTTACTAGAAGTTAAGGGGACTAAGTGTAACAATTAAATAATTATAATCAGATATTAACTAACCCTAATCCCCTACCCCTTACATACGATCGTTTCCCCCTCCCTCTCTTCCTCTTGGCAGCCGTGACCACACACACACACATACAATCTCTTTTCAAGTTTCTTTGTAGGAATCAAGGTGCTAGCTAGGTAAATTATATCCTATCTAGTCTATTTCATTGATTTAATTTCATGATTAAACCTGCAATCATAAACCCTAGGTGCTAAAAATGTTGTTTGTTGATGAACTAGGGTTTACATGCATGATTGTTAGTCATAGGTTATTTGTATGTTGAGTTTTAATGAAAACTTATGCTGGACAGATTATTGAATTCGTGTTTGGACGACTGTAACTCGATGTTAATTTTATGTTTTGATGCAATTGTTGATTCTATAATATACTAGGTCGAGTCTAGTTTCTGAGAAGTCCGAGTTTGTAATTTTTGGACGTATAAAAGTTTGTTTTTATTATTTTACAAAACAGTTATGCAAGGCTGATTTGGGAGACCTGCTGTTTGGGTTTTTTGCGACTAAGATATCACATAAACTACAAGACCAAATGGGTTGGTTCCACTTCTGGAAGAAAATAAATTGATTTAGGAACCTAACCCAATTGGTCTTGCATTAAATGGATTTGTCATTTAATGAAAATAACAAATAACATTCTGTTGCGCATGATAATGATTGTTGTGTGTTTGCTGTGATGTTTTGATCTTTGTGATAAAACCATATATGATAAAAATATAATAAATATAGGTTTAGAAACCTAACTCACGTGTTCTTCTGTGATGATTTTTTGTGATTTATTTGACTAGTTAGAATTTATAATTAAGAGTAATCTTGTCGAGTGAAAATCTGCATGGATAATTTAGCTGCTGTATTATTTAAATTGTCATGAAAAGTGCATAACCGATCGATGTTTGCTATGTTTTGACCAAATTGCCCTTGTGGGGGATAATTGCTAGTAATGTACAATGTTAATACTTGACACTTAAGTAGTTGTTCACACATGTAACGTATCACCAACGTGTTTGTCGAGTCGCACTTATTTCACAAACGAAACACAAAATGCATCTCATACATAATTTGTATGTGCTGAGTCTAGGGACTCACTCGTAGTTTAAATACTTAGAAAATCTCGTTTTTGTTTTTAGAAAACTAGTGAGGATTTTCTGTGACGCACACCTTTTTCTCGGATCTTTTTGGTTATATTTGCAAACAGTGAGTTTCACGTCCCCTTTTTACTCTTTTTAAACGCTTTTATTTGGGGGAGATAACATACTCCAACGCTGTAGATTTTGTTTAGTTTTTATATATCACTTGTAAGACTAAGTGGCAAACAAACCAACCAAAGTCCTTCATAACATCGAAACAGTTAATAATTGGATAATAGCGAGTCACTGTTGAGTAGTACTACTGGGATTGACAAACCTCACCCAACTCTAAACTCGACTGTAAGTCAAGTGGGTGTAATCTTGGCTAACACATTACCATGGTCGTGGTTGACATGGTGGTAAGGCAATTGATAAACAGTCAGCTTCGGTGTCGAACACTTAGTAATACTTGTTGATAGGTTAGCTACCTATTGATATATAAATTGACTTAACACTATCTGGTAACGCAAACGCAAACGCAAAAGGTAAACGCAAACGCAAACGCTTTATTTATATAAACTTGTTAACTCACCAACCCTGTGTTGACTTTTAGTATGTTATTCTTAGGTAGCCGAGACGGGCGCGCGGTTTAGGACATGCATTCGCTAAACATCATTGTTTTAAAAACTGCTTTTAATTTCTGTCTTGACAACTTGTGTTTTTAAGTCGTCCTGTGTGGCGCAACTGTTTTTGTTTACGATTTACGTTTCCGTATTTTTACTTAAGACTTGATGTCTTGGTTATTTGAAAACTTTATTTTTGGTGTTTGATTATAACTAATGATTCCGATCCTGTTAGATCACACTCTCTGACGGTAAAACTCCGTTAGTGGATTTTGAGGGTGTGAGGACAATGGTCACAGGAGTTGGTACCCCGAGTCTAGTCGAGCGGATCGTTTACTGTGTGCAAGTTCCACCGCTAACACTCCCAGGTTGTCCTACATCTTTCAAAACGCTACCACCCCTGACACTCCCGATGGAGTGCGCTTTCGCAGCCCTCGTTTCTTGTTTTGAGCGTGAGGTTGACATTATGCACTCGACTAGAGCAAACGTGAGAGAATTGAAAGAGAATGGAATCGATGTCCGAGAGAGAATTTCCTTCCTGACCAAAGCCATGAAGGAAGTTCAGGATGCTCATGTTCAGCAAATTGAGATAATGAACAAAATGCAAGCAAAGATGATAGATTTGCGTGACCAAATATAGTGCAAGAGCCCTTGCAGCGACAGCTCTAGCCCGCTGCGACACACTAGGGGCGCAGATTGCTCCGGATGCAGAAGAACCTGAGGAAGAACCCGAGGAAGATACTAAGGAGGATGCACACTCGGACGTGTTCTCAGGCAATGACATCTCAGGATGATAACACCTAGATGTCTGGAAGAAACGCTGGTCATGGTCGCGGTAACATTAACCTAACCGCAGCAGAAATCCAAACCCTACTGAATGACCATGCGGCGATAGCTCTAGCTACGCACATTTAGAATCAAGCCAGAGGTCAAGCCGAAGTCTGTACTTTCAAGAACTACCTAGACTGCAAGCCTAATTCATTTGACGGAACTGAGGGAACCATAGGTTTCCTGCGTTGGGCCGAGAAGGCAGAGTCAGCTTTCGAGATGTGTAACGTTCCACCAGCCAGCAGGGTCAAGTTTGCTGCTGGAACATTGCAAGATTCCGCCCTCACCTGGTGGAACTCTAATGTGCAAATTCTTGGGTTGGAATTGGCAAATGCTATGAAATGGGAAGAATTCAAGAACATGATGCGAGGAGAGTATTGTCCTAGAGAGGAAATCTCGAAGCCGTAATTGGAATCTTGGGCGTTAAAGATGGTAGGTTCTGAGATTGAAGCCTCCACCACCCGTTCCCACGAACTGGCGGTGATGTGTCCGCGGATGGTTGACCCGCCGAGTAAGAGAATCGAGATGTATATCGATGGTTTGGTACCCCAGATCAGGGTATGGTGACGTCTTCCAAACCGACTAAAATTCAGCAAGCGATCCGAATAGCCCACAAACTGACGGACCAAGCAGTGGCACAAGGTGCGTTACCACCTAGAGGTTCCACCTCCAAAACCCGTGATAAAACAAGCAATGGCAACAGCAACATCAACTCTAGGAATGGAAAGAGAAAGTTTGACAACACCAGGTCCTCATCATCGAACCCCCCACAGCAACAACACCACCGTAAACCCGAACTCGCTCGAAACTTCAATAATCAGGGTTCCAACAATAACAACAACGGTGGCGGACAGGGTTCGAGTGGCTATGCTGGAAAGTACCCGAAATGCAACAAGTGAAACTATCACCATGCTGGCCCATACGACCGTATCAAGTGTTTGCGATGCGGTAAATTGGGTCATCCGGCCAAGGACTGTAGGGGAGACCTAGCGGGTAAGGGTGCTCCTAAAAGGCCTGCTACAACGAAAGGGTGCTTTGAGTGTGGTCAGGAGGGTCATTTCAGGAAGGATTGTCCCAAACTGAAGCAGAAAAAGAACAATGAAGGCAATAACAGTGGAAGAAGCAGTGGTAAAGGTAGAGCTTTCATCATTGGGTCGGGCCAGGCCCGCAGCGATCCGAATATGGTTACCGGTAAGTTCCCTGTGAACGACTGTTCTGCTTCTGTTTTGTTTGACACTGGAGCTGATAGGAGTTTTGTATCGAAAGCATTTAGTAAACTCTTAGACTTAACTCCAACCCCGTTAGATGCTAAGTTTCCTGTTGAATTAGCTGACGGTAAGTCTATAGAAACTACTCATGTACTAGCGGGATGTAAGTTGAAACTGTCAGGTCATACCTTTGATATCGACCTTATACCCTTTACGCTTGGTAGTTTGGACGTCGTTGTTGGCATGGACTGGCTATCCGAGAATAGAGCTGAGATTATATGTCACGACAAGGTAGTCCATATCACTACCCCTTCTGGCGAAATCATCTCGATACAGGGCGAGAAAAGCGGCATGACTACAAGCGCCATCAACCTCATGAAGGCGCAAAAATATTTACGAAAGGGTCATCTGGCGATTTTAGCTCATATTGTTGAGAAACCCGCGGTGGAGAAGCGAATCGAAGACATACCGATTGTGCGAGATTTTCCGGAAGTTATCCCGGAGGATTTGCCTGGACTCCCACCTATTTGACAAGTCGACTTCCAAATGGAATTAGCCCCCGGTGTTGCACCCATAGCACGAGCCCCGTATCGGCTCGCACCGGCGGAGCTTCAGGAGTTGTCCACTCAACTATAAGACTTGTTGGATAAAGGTTTCATCCGACCCAGCTCATCACCATGGGGAGCCCCTGTCTTATTTGTTCGAAAGAAAGATGGGACTTTCCGCATGTGCATCGATTAACGGGAGCTGAACAAGGTTACGGTCAAGAACCGTTATCCCCTACCCCGAATTGATGATCTGTTCGACCAGCTTCAAGGATCGAGTTACTACTCGAAGATCGATTTGAGATCTGGTTACCATCAATTAAGAGTGCGCGAAGAAGACATTTTAAAGACGACATTCAGAACTCGGTACGGTCACTATGAGTTTTCGGTTATGCCTTTTGGCTTAACCAACGCACCAGCTGTTTTCCCCTACCCCGAATTGATGATCTGTTCGACCAGCTTCAAGGATCGAGTTACTACTCGAAGATCGATTTGAGATCTGGTTACCATCAATTAAGAGTGCGCGAAGAAGACATTTCAAAGACGACATTCAGAACTCGGTACAGTCACTATGAGTTTTCGGTTATGCCTTTTGGCTTAACCAACGCACCAGCTGTATTTATGGATCTCATGAACAGAGTATGCAAGGCGTAACTCGACAAGTTTGTGATTGTTTTCATTGATGATATCCTCGTTTACTCCAAGAACAAGACCGACCATGAAGAACACTTGAGGTTAATCCTGGAATTGCTAAAGAAGGAACAACTATACGCTAAACTCTCGAAATGCGAATTTTGGCTTCGCGAGATTCACTTCTTAGGACATGTGATCAATGAGAATGGTATCCATGTCGATCCCGGCAAGGTAGAGGCCATCAAAAACTGGGAAGCACCTAAGACTCCGACAGAGGTGCGACAATTCCTAGGACTGGCTGGCTACTACAGACGTTTCATCGAGGGATTTTCAAAGATTGCTCAACCCCTCACCACATTGACACACAAGATTACTAAGTATAATTGGGGTGATGTGCAGGAATCTGCTTTCCAACTGTTGAAAACCAAACTCTGTAGTGCCCCAATCCTAGCCCTCCCTGAGGGAACAGAAAACTTTAAAGGGCATTGTGATGCATCGATACAGGGTCTCGGTTGCGTGTTGATGCAACTCGAGAAAGTTATAGCCTATGCCTCTCGACAATTACGGATCCACGAGAAGAACTACACGACCCATGACCTGGAACTCGGAGCTGTGGTGTTTGCTCTTAAGATATGGAGGCATTACTTGTACGGTACCAAGTTTACCATTTATACCGACCACAAGAGCCTCCAGCATATCTACGATCAGAAGGAGCTGAATATGCGACAGCGTCGTTGGGTCGAGCTACTTAAGGATTATGATTGTGCCATCAAGTACCACCCTGGCAAGGCTAATGTAGTGGCCTATGCTCTCAGCAGAAAAGAAACCGATAAACCTAGACGAGTGCGAGCATTACAACTCACGATTCACGCCAACTTTCATGATCAGATTCATGATGCTCAACTCGAAGCCTTGAAAGACGATAACCACTGTTAGTGCACGAAATGGTTGTCCGTAGCATTCGAATAAGTTATACATAGTCTAGATTGTTTATTTATTGTAAATGGCCCATTCGCTATGGTTTGTATAGCGAATGAGGTCCATTCGTTATATGCTAGGCTAGTTCGTTAAGGTATAAGCTCATTCGTTATGGTAGCATAACGAATGAGAGCTAGTTCGTTAATTTTATAAGCCCATTCGTTATGTAATATAACGAATGGAGGCTGGTTCGTTAAGTTATCATCACTCGTTATGGAATCATAACGAATGGAGTCTAATTCGTTATGAAGATATAACGAATTAGACTAAATTAACGAATTGGTGCTTTGGCCTATAAATAGGCATATTCATGCTCATTTGTAGGGGTACATATTTAAAAGAGAGATCTAAATCTAAATTATGCTCTCCATAAGTTATTTCCATCCACCATAATGTATTCTTCCATATTTATCAATAAAGTAATAATTTAACGTTTAGATTCGTATTGTATAATCGATGTATCATAGCGGCTAGATCCGTAACGGGTTTCAACAACCACTCATCAGAACTCATGCGGGGCATGGACAAGCAGCTTGAAACCAAATCGGACGGGGTCCGATATTTCGAAAACCGAATTTGGGTCCCTCGATACGGAGACTTGAGGAATCTGGTGATGGACGAAGCACACAAGTCCTGATATTCCATTCACCCTAGTTCAGATAAAATGTACCATGACCTAAAGGCACTTTACTGGTGGCCAAACATGAAAGCCGACATTGCCACCTACGTGAGCAAATGCTTGACTTGTGAAATAGTCAAAGTGGAATATCAGAAACCATCTGGTCTGCTACAGCAACCGGAACTCCCAACGTGGAAATGGGAACTCATTTCCATGGATTTCATCACGGGATTACCCAAAACACCGACGGGATGCGATACCATATATGTGATCGTTGACCGGTTGACTAAGTCTGCGCATTTCATAGCGATCAAGGAATCGGACAAAATGGAAAGACTGACTCGCATCTATATGAAAGAAGTAGTGTCTAGACACGGAGTGTCTGTCTCAATCATATCTGATCGAGATTCCCGTTTCACTTCGCACTTCTGGAGGTCACTACAGAGCGCACTAGGAACCCGCCTTGTATGAGCACAACATACCATCCTCAAATGGATGGGCAAAGTGAACGCACCATTTAGACTTTGGAAGACATGTTGCGTGCATGCGTGTTGGATTTCGGAAAAAGTTGGGAACCTCACTTGCCCTTGGTAGAGTTTTCGTATACTAACAGCTACCATGCCAGTATTAAAGCAGCACCATTTGAAGCCTTGTACGGACGAAAGTGTCGATCACCCCTTTGCTGGGCAGAGGTGGGTGACAGCCAAATCACTGGTCCCGAACTAGTGCTCGAAATCTCAGAAAAGATAGTCCAAATCTGAAACGGCATGGCAGCAACACGGGATAGACCAAAAGAGTTACGCCGACAAGCGCCAAAAACCTCTAGAATTCCAAGTGAACAACCAAATTTACTCAAAGTCTCACCTTGGAAAGGTGTAGTCCGCTTTGGAAAGCGAAACAAACTCAACCCACGATACGTTGGCCCATACCGGATAACAGAACGCGTTGGTCCGGTAGCATACCTATTGGATTTACCAATAGAACTCAGTGGCGTACATAACGTTTTCCATGTATCCAACATTGAAGAAATGCCTTTCTAACGAAACCCGAGCAGTTCCTTTGGGCGAGCTGCAAGTTGATGAACAGCTACGCTTCTTCGAAGAACCAGTCGAAGTTTTGGATTGGGAAACCAAAACACTCAAGCACAGCAAAAATCCCATCGTCAAAATTCGTTGGAACTCGAGACGTAGACCAGAGTTCACGTGGGAACGCGAGGATCAGATGATGAAAAAGTATCATCACCTTTTTAAAGGGTTGACCAAACACCGAAAACCGCGAAATCCGACAAACCGTCAGAAAACACCGGAGGTATGAATTAAATTTTGGGACGAAATTTCTTTCTACTAGGGGATGATATCACAAACTGAAAATTTTTGCCTTTTTCAGACACCCATCGCGACTTGACACAAATTTTCAGGACGAAAATTCTTTCAACATGGGAATGATGTGACACTCGTCAATTTCATGTTAACTCCGTTAATCCGAACTCCATTAATTCAAACTTAAGATCACACGAATTGTAATGCATATCTCATTACATTTAAATTAGGGTTTTAAATGACGCATGACAATCACTACACAAGTAGTCTTTCGGATTTGCACCTAAACACACACGAGTCGACTCAAACCATTGGTGAACAAACGACAAATATCAAATCAATAATTATTTGATAATTATGTGCTAAGTCTATGTGTTACTTGATATTTATATGTAAAACATTAATTCAAGTAGCAAAAGTCTATTGTTTATACTAGAAATTGATTTACTAGAAGTTAAGGGGGCTAAGTGTAACAAATTAATAATTATAATCAGATATTAACTAACCCTAATCCCCTACCCCCTACATACGATCGTTTCCCCCTCCCTCTCTTCCTCTTGGCAGCCGTGACCTACACACACACACATACAATCTCTTTTCAAGTTTCTTTGAAGGAATTAAGGTGCTAGCTAGGTAAATTATATCCTATCTAGTCTATTTCATTGATTTAATTGCATGATTAAACATGCAATCATAAACCCTAGGTGCTAAAAATGTTTTTGTTGATGAACTAGGATTTACATGCATGATTGTTAGTCATAGGTTAATTGTATGCTGAGTTTTGATGAAAACTTATGCTGGACAGATTATTGAATTCGTGTTTGGACGACTGTAACTCGATGTTAATATTATTTTTTGGTGCGATTGTTGATTCTATAATATACTAGGTCGAGTCTAGTTTCTGAGAAGTCCGAGTTTGTAATTTTTGGACGTATAAAAGTTTGTTTTTATTATTTTACAAAACTGTTATGCAAGGCTGATTTGGGAGACCTGCTGTTTTGCGACTAAGATATCTCATAAAATACAAGACCAAATGGGTTGGTTCCACTTCTTGAAGAAAATAAATTGAGTTAGGAACCTAACTCAATTGGTCTTGCATTAATTGGATTTTTCATTTAACGGGAATAACAAATAACATTTTGTTGCGCATGATAATGATTATTGTGTGTTTTCAGTGATGTTTTGATCTTTGTGATAAAACCATAAAAGATAAAAATATAATAAAAATAATTTTAGAAACCTAACTCATATGTGCTTCTGTGATGATTTTTGGTGATTTATTTGACTTGTTAGAATTTAATAATAAGAGTAATCTTGTCGAGTGAAAATCTGCATGGATAATTTAGCTGTTGTATTATTTAAATTGTCATGAAAAGTGCATAACCGATCGATGTTTGCTATGTTTTGACCAAATTGCCCTTGTGGGGGATAATTTCTAGTAATGTACAATGTTAATACTTGACACTTAAGTAGTTGTTCACACATGTAACGTATCACCAACGTGTTTGTCGAGTCGCACTTATTTCACAAACGAAACACGAAACGCATCTCATACATAATTTGTATGTGCTGAGTCTAGGGACTCACTCGTAGTTTAAATACTTAGAAAATCTCGTTTTTGTTTTTAGAACACTAGTGAGGATTTTCTGTGACGCACACCTTTTTCTCGGATCTTTTTGGTTATCTTCGCAAACAGTGAGTTTCATGTCCCCTTTTTACTCTTTTTAAACGCTTTTATTTGGGGGAGATAACATACTCCAACGCTGTAGATTTTGTTTAGTTTTTATATATCACTTGTAAGGCTAAGTGACAAACAAACCAACCAAAGTTCTTCATAACATCAAAACGGTTAATATTTGGATAATAGCGAGTCACTGTTGAGTAGTACTACTGGGTTTGACAAACCCACCCAACTCTAAACTCGACTGTAGGTGTAACACCCCGTAACCGCAGCGGAAACGTAAACGGGATGCAGCAGACACCTCTGATATCAACCACATTGTTTATAAAGAAAACTGAATACATTACTAAACTTCAAATTACATTATCTCATATTTCATTACCGTCTAGGTGATACACACATCATACAATACGATACATAATTCTATTTATTATAATGTATCCTAACATCCCGCACGCAAATCTTACACACATCAAGCACTTAGCACATAAGCAATCACTTCATCTTAGTTGTACCTGAAAAGCATGTGAGAAAACGGGTCAACTACGAATAGTTGGTGAGTTTCACAATTTGAGTAAACCATGATAAATCCATATCAAAATATAATATTATCTGGGGACACTTTTAACCCAGTACTGTACTCATTCCGGGGGCAATGTTAACCCAGAAACACGATGTAATTATGCTGAGCCCACAAGTGAAACCTCTGACTATCACACTCAACCCCCATGGCATATCCCCCGCCCACGGACCCGTGGCATATCCCCCGCCCACGGAACTGCCCAAACCGCTATGTCTAACATTACATAGCAAAATAAATAACAACAAAATAGACATGTGCAACTGGCTGGGAAACATCAGCAAATCCAAGCCGGACCAGTTGGGTTTGTCAGACCAATAGTACTATCCACACTCTACCGGCTTTCAGTTAATCACTTGTGTTCCGGGGCCTTAGAATGTTAGCAACTCAGACAATTACCATCTTAGTACATTTCCGTACGATTCCCGTACAATAAAATATATATAAATCCACGCAATTCCATGCGTTCAGTATGTACTTAAACATTTCAGTAGTAACATGCTTCCGCCCCGAGAAAGTATTTAAAAACAATTCAGAAAAAGGGGCTCGTGAAACTCACCTTAGCACATGCAAGCAGGTAACAACAATCATTATCAATTAACACGTCCAATCTGTAATATGATCCCTACGATCGTTATTATACAATTATTGTTTATATAATCTTTTAACCGTATCAACCGGTACATCTGGGGACACTGTTAACCCAGTACTGTACCCGTTCTGGGGGCAATGTTAACCCAGAAACACTTCTCCGGACTCAGATTGTGATATAGTTTAGAGTTCCATGGTCACAATTACTATTAGTCGTTTTTCTCGTTTTGCGTGCCTAGCACGGTTATCCGTTTTTACGTTTCAAAAATGAGTTTTGTCACACACGACCCGAAAGTAGTTGTTGACTGATAATTTAATTAGAGTTGTGAAATTATAGCTCGGTTTAGACGCCACGATTGGCCGCGGGACCCGTTTCCGTCTTTAGCGTACCGGAAACTGTTAAATCGGGCAAAAATTACTCAAATCATCCGAATTATTTTCGGATGATTTATTTTTACTTGTTTAACTCATTTATATGAAAATAGTCCATTTTTAGGGTTTTTATACACCAGTCAGCTCGTTTAAGCGAGCTTTTCCGGTTTACTCGTTTTAAGCTTTAAAAGTTTGTTTTTGCACAAATAATTATCCGTTTAATCTCGGATCTTGAAATTTTGCACAAATCACTTTTTGACAGTGGGGAAATTTATAAAAATATTTCCAGAATTAATTTCTATACTTAAAATTTATTTATCTATTTTTAAACACCATTTAAACACTAAATATGTCGTAAATACAACGACCTTAGAAAAATCCCAAATTTTTCCTGGATGTCCCCTGCCATCCACATAGTCCCCTGTAATTTTTCCAGAACCAAAATCTTCTTTTACATGCCATTTTCACTAAAACCGAGCTACAAAACCCTAGAACTCGTTTAACCGAAAAGTCTACTTAGACTACTCCAACGGACCTCAAATTTTGTGTGTGACTTAAAAATATTATAAAAAGCTTATATGCAATTTTCCAGAATTTTTCATGATATTTAACTATTTTTCACCATTTTTGGCCAAAACCGAGCATTAAATTCACCAAATATTCATCCTTTGTCCAAAAATTACCAAAAATTCACAGAACTCATATTTTCATGTGTTTAACACCTCTGTAAAATTTCATGACCTAACTCTAAAGCATCAACAATCTGTCCAAATCTCCAAAACCAAACATAAACCGAATATACCTTTCGTTTTCCGCCACTACAAGCTACAAACTCGTCTTTCCGCCTTATCTACCACTAAACACAGAACCTACAACCAACATACCACAATACCAAGCAAGTTACACTCACGATCAAGCCTCTTACACTATAGTTTCGGTTATGATTCAAAAACAAAGATTTAAACCGTAAAAATTCGTTTTTGGTTTGTTTAACTCCTTTCTTGGACCAAGATCCCTTGTATAACCCGTATACATCACTTGATCATGCAAGAATCGATTTTCATCTTTGAAACCTCATTTTCTTGCAAATAAACTCAAAATATGGAACCGAAACCAAGATTTAGCCATCACAATATGCATTTACCTTGAGTTTTCTTGCTAAAAATCTGAATTTATGGATGAGAATGTGGAGAGGATTGATGAAGGATGTTGGAATGCTTGAGAAAAAAAAAATGAAAGATAATTTGGCAAGGTGAGGGCCGATCGGAAGTTTGAGGGGGTGGGGTGGGACCCACCTCTTCATTCTTAGCCACATGTTTGGATATCCGCAATCCGGATAATGTTTTGGATAATCTGGTTCAGTTCGTTTTTCGGTTAAATGTTTAATTCGGCTTAAAACGAGTTTAAAACGGTCGTTTTTCGGCTTAAAAATTAAATTTATATAAAACCGATTTAAAAACTTTAAAAACTTAAACCATGACATTTATTAACTTAAAACATCATATCATTAATTATCGCGCATCTTTTTTTTGGCTTGATCGATCAACTCTTGCTCGGTTTGGTATTAAAGGTTTCGTTTAATGTACCGACGTACCATTAAATCGAAATTCTTTTTCTGTGCTTTAATTCACTTATCCCGAAGCTTTAATACTTCGTAAACATCACTAAATATCATATATCTTGTCTATAATTGAACCCTCGATTCGTTCGGGTTTCAATAACTATCGATCGATTAATCGCATATTCAATACGATGAATTATATATTCACGTACAACCAATACAGTGAACCATGTATTCTCGTATAATTACTATGGTAACTCTTGTACCCGACATTAAATATGACGTAACTATTGTCTACCGGTTAGGGTATACCGGGTTTCGTCGGAATCGTTACATTCTCCCCCCGTTAAGAAATTTCGTCCTCGATATTTTACACGCTCACTATCCCTTTCCGAGGGAAAGGTGGGGGTTTTTCCTTCATAATTCACCCTCGCGTTACCAGGTATAATCTGGTCCTCGCTGTGAATTCCACTTAATCTTAAACAATAAAGCTTGGTGTGTCCAAACTGTTTAGTTTTCCCGTCTACTAACTCTACGGAATTATTTATGATATCAGGCATGTCTTCCATGAGTACCTCCATTACTGGTATTTTCGTTGCCTCGTCGCATAGGTACTTTTCAATCCGTATACATGGCAAAACATCATGTATAGTACTTAGCCCCTGGAGTACTTTAATCGATAAACTAAATGACCAATCATGGAGATAGTCTCATGAGGTCCAATATATTAAGGAGCTATTTTCGGTTTTGCCAAACCTCATATCACCTCTCTAAGGTGATGCCTTAAAAATACCTTGTCACCTCTTTCCAGCGACAATGGTTTCCTTTGAATGTTGGCATAAATCCTTTGCCAATCTCGCGCTGCTTTCAACATATCTTAATTATTATAAATCATATTGGTTGTTTCTCGAATCAATTCAAATCTTATGGCTTGAGTGACGCCCATTTTCAATTTAACAAATTGGTAATAATTACTTCTCCCATAGAAAGCTTCAAGCTCTCGATGCTTCCTTCCCCGCCTTCCAATATTGGAAGTAGGATGACTATTTCGATCTGAGATAATTGAAAATGGTACTCCACGACGAGATACCATTTCATCATCATGAATTTGGGCGAGAATTCATTGTGGTAATCGACATGGATTGGGATGAAATGCGAGGATTGGTTAATCGATCCGCGATTACCCAATTTACCTCATGCCTTTGATATATCTTGGGAATTTGCGTCCCGAAACCCATTGTAATTTATTCCCACTATCATTGGCGAATTTTCTGTCGTTGTGGCGTTCCCAAGGGTTTTCGGTATGCAGCCTTATCTCTTGCATAACTTAAATGTTCACCAACATACGTAACCATATCTCTCTCCAAACTCGGCCAATAATAAAATTCTTTCAGATATTCGTATCATCAATAGTCTAATCCGATCCCGGATGTATGGAATATTTCGATCTATGCGCTTGGTCCATGATTAATTCACGAAGGTCATGGAGGGTCGGGATCCAAACCCAATTTTGAAGTAGAAAATTTCGTCCACGCGTTGTTCGAAATTCTTCTCATTGCCGTAAAGTTCCTCCTTTTCCAATTGTTCCTCTTTCAACGCCTCACGTTGAGCGACTCGAATCAGGTCCGAAAGGTTCGACTGGACTATCATCCCCAGCACTCGCACTCGCAATGGCTTAACCCGATCTTTCCTACTCAAGGCATCGGCTACGACGTTAGCCTTGCCGGGGTGATAACGGATGTCACAGTCATAACCGCTTAACAACTCGACCCATCTTCGTTGCCTCATATTCAGTTCTTTCTGATCGAATATGTGCTGCAAAATTTTATGATCGGTGAAGATGGTGCACTTTGTACCGTAGAGATAATGTCTCCAGATTTTAAGTGCGAAGATAACCGCTCCTAGTTCTAAGTCGTGAGTAGTGTAATTTTTCTCGTGTACTTTTAACTGTCGGGAAGCATAGGCTATAACCTTATTATACTGCGTCAACACGCATCCTAACCCTTTACGCGATGCGTCCCAATACGCGACAAAACCATCGTCTCCATCGGGGAGACTTAAAATCAGCGCTTGGCACAATTTTAATGGTTTCTATCTTATTTGGATCTTTGTGAAATCCTTGTTGCTTTACAACATGACCAAGGGATTATGCCTTCTTTATTCAAAATCACATTTCGAAAACTTCGCGTATAGCTCCTCTTGCTTTAACACTTCCACAATTTTCCTTAACCGTCGTTCGTGCTCTTCTTTACGTTGCGAATATATCAAAATATCATCAATGAATGTTGTGACAAATTTGTCTAAATAAAGTTTACAGACTTGGTTCATGAGTTCCATGAATGCTGCCGGCGCATTTGTTAGCCCGAAAGGCATAACTAAGAATTCATAATGGCCGTAGCGAGTCCGAAACGCTGTTGTTGCAACGTCCTCCTCTTGGATTTTTCATTTGGTGATAACTATATCAAGATCAATTTTCTAAAAATAAATCGCCCCTTGCAGTTGGTTAAATAGATCATTTACTTCGAAGAAGTGAATACCTATTCTTGATCGTCACTTTATTCAATTCTCCCTAATCAATACATATCCTAACACTTCCGTCCTTCATTTCCCAAATAACACTGGTGCACCCCATGGTGACTAACCAGATCGTATAAAACTTTATCCAATAATTCTTGCATTTCAGTTGGTGCAAGTCGGTAAGATGCTTTAGCAACAGAGCCAGCTTGAGGTATTAAATCGATTCTGAATTCGACCTGTCGGGTTGGCGGTAACCCAGGAAGTTCTTCTGGGAGAACTTGTGGAAATTCGCGTACCACCAGGACATCTTCTATATGTTTTCTTTTAAATATGTGGCAATCACGTTTGTTAAATACACCACGTCTTCTTGACGTAAATATTATACCATCTCAAGATGAGATTAGAGTGGTAACATAATACTGTACACTTTTCTCTGTATCTAATCGCTTCATCGTCCGAAAGAGAGTTTCTAATCATCTTCTTTTCATATTTGATTTCAGCTTCATGTTGAGTTAGCCAATCCATGTTAACTATTACGTTAAAACTTCTTAACTTTACTGGTCGTAGGTCAATAAGGAAAGGTTAATCGTTCAGAATAATAGGACAATTCCGAACAATTTAGTTAACCATTAGGGGTTTACCGTTATCGATTCTACAGTATAGGGTTCTATAGTTTCACTAATCGGTATCTTTCCAAAAGATAGGAGGTTAACAGGAACTAACTTCTATCGGCGACCGTAAAAATATCACTGAAGCCTATTGATTTAAAACTACAACATACTCAATACCACCTTTGGATTATGACGTGCTTCATTCGAATTACTCACGAAAGCACGGCTCCTTGCTTGACCAGAGGTTGATGCTTGTCATGAGGTTCATCTTCCAACGACACCTTGGTTCAACTTTGGGCAATTCTCTTGAAATGTTCTGTACTGCCACATTCATAGCAAGTACAACTGTTTGGCATAATTTGATTTCTTTGGATGGATTGTTATTGAAGCTGTTGGGTTCGGAGTGGTTGTACACGAATGGGTTGGGGTTGCCGGTCCACATGGCTTCAATTGGTTCTACAATTGGGGCATTACGTCCATCTTTACCACACCTGTGGCCTACTATCACTCGACATTCTTCTTCCTGCCGATAACCATATTTTCCACATTTCGGGAAGGACCCTTTATGCGGTTCATGTTTTCACACCAGAACTAGTCTTAGTATACTTCTGGGTTGTAGGACATACCTACTTATTCAAAAGTCTATCTTGCACTATACCTTTATCATTTCTCTTCTTTAACACTCGACGTCTCACCTATCGTCCTTCCATTCCGCTTCCCATAAAGTCAAATATATCAATGCTGGCTTGTGACACAACCCTTCCAAAGGTTGTATATTTTACAGGATTGACTATACTCCTTATCGATGGAGTTAGTCCCCAATATAGTGCTCACTTCGCTTAGTTTCAGGAGTAATTAGCCATGTTACCAGACATGACCATTCCTTCAAACGATTAGCGTGTTCTAAGTGATCAGCACACAACATTTCTATCTGCCATAGCTCAGTTTCCAGTCTCTGAACTTAATTACTTGAATAAAAGTGCTCTAGCACAAGAATTTTAAATGCTGACCATATCGTCTGAGTAATAATTTTCTAACTATAATTTTGTACCATCGTGTTCCATCACGATACCACATAATCTACCAACATATCTGTAGCATATTTCACTACACAATGTTCTAGACTCTTACCAATATCCTTAACCATTTCGATCTTTTCTATCCACTCGCTAATCTATTCCTCCCTTTACCATCAGTAAACTATTAATAGTTTCCTTAACACAACCAACAAACATATCCTTATACCGGATCTAGTTCATTACGACTACTATTCATGTTTAGTTTATAACTAATACTTGTAGTCATAATAGTATTTGGTGGGACATTATCACTCTTAGTAATAACACTAAGAATTAAAATATTCATAATCATGTGATTACTCGATCTATAATTCTGCGATCACATTTGCATCAACACTAGCAGTGATTTGTGATACGACATTCGGTATCATCATCTGCTATCTTTGAGCAATCAACTGAATCATATCAATCTCCATCATTGGAGTTACTCTTTTATGTCATTCTGCCGTACTCATCCCGTACGCAGTAATCAATACTAATCTCACCGTATAACTCGTTACCAGTTCAATAATAACAGCAGGTACACATACACACCAAATATTATCATACATATTACACATACCAGTATCTAGTATATATGTCCCACAAGTATAATAACATATGGACTTAACCTGACTTCGGTTAACGTTTAAATATGTTTCATAACCCTTGTCACCAACTGACATATAGATCTTTCTCAACAAAGATTAATGTTTAATATACTTGATTTCAATATCCTTCTGCATGTCAGCATAACCGATACATGCTCACCGTGCGCACCAAACGATTACGTACCACGGAGTTATAATATCCGTGTTTATTCGTATATCCGGCATACACAGTATACCACATACGAACGAATAACCAACTATGCTATAATGATTCCAACACCTCTTTGTGTATGGGTAATCATTCTATTCGAGTATACATGGGTATAGGCATCTAACGGATGTAAGGTTAACATAGGGAGTTGCAAGGTTCAAGGTAATCGCGCAACATGGGTTGCCTTCAAATATTATTAATTACTATTATGGGAAACTCTATCACTTGCTCAGTCAATGTCCTCAGGCGTTCTAGGTTTGCTAAAATCAGTAATTCTCGATCTGGAGGTGGTATGTCTCATAGGTTTGAGAGTGAGAAATACATATATATATTTCTATATATTATTTTTATCTGCTCATTTATTATCCATTTTATTATTATTATTATTATTATTATTATTATTATTATTATTATTATTATTATTATTATTATTATTATTATTTTTTTACCTTAATGGAATAAGAATGGGTTCAGGTACAAGTCCATCCGTACGTGAGGGTCGGCGGTTCGGGTGAACATAGGGGGTTATTAGGATATACGGTACCGGTGTTGGTAGGGTAAGGGATTTATCAATTTTAGTTGGGAGTGTCGGTTACTAGATATTTCTGGTTAATGTCAAACGAGAGATCTAACTTGGTACTATCATAACTATTGCCCGATAAGTCCGACTTATCATCAACCGATGCTCTAGAAATTTTCAGCATCCTCAGTACTTTTATTATTTCATCCCCCGGTTCCTCATCCGGGTCCTATTTCTCAATACAAGTACCCACAAGATATGCACACACATATATATATATATATACACAATAGCACGCATAAATAATATTATATACTTTACACATATGTTGCCATTTTTACCTATTAATGTACCCCGTGACTTCCCCTGAATTCCCTCGTGCGGACAAGTCTGTTATTATGTTCCGGACCATAATAACTCACTTGTCCATCCAAGTTCGTCCAGACCTCGTCACTATAAATTATTAGTTGATATTCAGATCCTATAATAATTGAGCTACTGGTTATATTTTAGGTATCTTTTAAAGACATCCTAATTCTTTATAACCAATGGCTCTGATACCAACTTCTGTAACACCCCGTAACCGCAGCGGAAACGTAAACGGGATGCAGCAGACACCTCTGATATCAACCACATTGTTTATAAAGAAAACTGAATACATTACTAAACTTCAAATTACATTATCTCATATTTCATTACCGTCTAGGTGATACACACATCATACAATACGATACATAATTCTATTTATTATAATGTATCCTAACATCCCGCACGCAAATCTTACACACATCAAGCACTTAGCACATAAGCAATCACTTCATCTTAGTTGTACCTGAAAAGCATGTGAGAAAACGGGTCAACTACGAATAGTTGGTGAGTTTCACAATTTGAGTAAACCATGATAAATCCATATCAAAATATAATATTATCTGGGGACACTGTTAACCCAGTACTGTACTCATTCCGGGGGCAATGTTAACCCAGAAACACGATGTAATTATGCTGAGCCCACAAGTGAAACCTCTGACTATCACACACAACCCCCGTGGCATATCCCCCGCCCACGGACCCGTGGCATGTCCCCCGCCCACGGAACTGCCCCAAACCGCTATGTCTAACATTACATAGCAAAATAAATAACAACAAAATAGACATGTACAACTGGCTGGGAAACATCAGCAAATCCATGCCGGACCAGTTGGGTTTGTCAGACCAATAGTACTATCCACACTCTACCGGCTTTCAGTTAATCACTCGTGTTCCGGGGCCTTAGAATGTTAGCAACTCAGACAATTACCATCTTAGTACATTTCCGTACGATTCCCGTACAATAAAATATATATAAATCCACGCAATTCCATGCGTTCAGTATGTACTTAAACATTTCAGTAGTAACATGCTTCCGCCCCGAGAAAGTATTTAAAAACAATTCAGAAAAAGGGGCTCGTGAAACTCACCTTAGCACATGCAAGCAGGTAACAACAATCATTATCAATTAACACGTCCAATCTGTAATATGATCCCTACGATCGTTATTATACAATTATTGTTTATATAATCTTTTAACCGTATCAACCGGTACATCTGGGGACACTGTTAACCCAGTACTGTACCCGTTCTGGGGGCAATGTTAACCCAGAAACACTTCTCCGGACTCAGATTGTGATATAGTTTAGAGTTCCATGGTCACAATTACTATTAGTCGTTTTTCTCGTTTTGCGTGCCTAGCACGGTTATCCGTTTTTACGTTTCAAAAATGAGTTTTGTCACACACGACCCGAAAGAAGTTGTTGACTGATAATTTAATTAGAGATGTGAAATTATAGCTCGGTTTAGACGCCCCGATTGGCCGCGGGACCCGTTTCCGTCTTTAGCGTACCGGAAACTGTTAAATCGGGCAAAAATTACTCAAATCATCCGAATTATTTTCGGATTATTTATTTTTACTTGTTTAACTCATTTATATGAAAATAGTCCATTTTTAAGGTTTTTATACACCAGTCAGCTCGTTTAAGCGAGCTTTTCCGGTTTACTCGTTTTATGCTTTAAAAGTTTGTTTTTGCACAAATAATTATCCGTTTAATCTCGGATCTTGAAATTTTGCACAAATCACTTTTTGACAGTGGGGAAATTTATAAAAATATTTCCAGAATTAATTTCTATACTTCAAATTTATTTATCTATTTTTAAACACCATTTAAACACTAAATATGTCGTAAATACTAAACGACCTTAGAAAAATCCCAAATTTTTCCTGGATGTCCCCTGCTATCCACATAGTCCCCTGTAATTTTTCCAGAACCAAATTATTCTTTTACATGCCATTTTTACTAAAACCGAGCTAGAAAACCCTAGAACTCGTTTAACCGAAAAGTCTACTTAGACTACTCCAACGGACCTCAAATTTTGTGTGTGACTTAAAAATATTATAAAAAGCTTATATGCAATTTTCCAGAATTTTTCATGATATTTAACTATTTTTCACCATTTTTGGCCAAAACCGAGCATTAAATTCACCAAATATTCATCCTTTGTCCAAAAATTACCAAAAATTCACAGAACTCATATTTTCATGTGTTTAACACCTCTGTAAAATTTCATGACCTAACTCTAAAGCATCAACAATCTGTCCAAATCTCCAAAACCAAACATAAACCGAATATACCTTTCGTTTTCCGCCACTACAAGCTACAAACTCGTCTTTCCGCCTTATCTACCACTAAACACAGAACCTACAACCAACATACCACAATACCAAGCAAGTTACACTCACGATCAAGCCTCTTACACTATAGTTTCGGTTATGATTCAAAAACAAAGATTTAAACCGTAAAAATTCGTTTTTGGTTTGTTTAACTCCTTTCTTGGACCAAGATCCCTTGTATAACCCGTATACATCACTTGATCATGCAAGAATCGATTTTCATCTTTGAAACCTCATTTTCTTGCAAATAAACTCAAAATATGGAACCGAAACCAAGATTTAGCCATCACAATATGCATTTACCTTGAGTTTTCTTGCTAAAAATCTGAATTTATGGATGAGAATGTGGAGAGGATTGATGAAGGATGTTGGAATGCTTGAGAAAAAAAAAATGAAAGATAATTTGGCAAGGTGAGGGCCGATCGGAAGTTTGAGGGGGTGGGGTGGGACCCACCTCTTCATTCTTAGCCACATGTTTGGATATCCGCAATCCGGATAATGTTTTGGATAATCTGGTTCAGTTCGTTTTTCGGTTAAATGTTTAATTCGGCTTAAAACGAGTTTAAAACGGTCGTTTTTCGGGTTAAAAATGAAATTTATATAAAACCGATTTAAAAACTTTAAAAACTTAAACCATGACATTTATTAACTTAAAACATCATAACATTAATTATCGCGCATCTTTTTTTCGGCTTGATCGATCAACTCTTGCTCGGTTTGGTATTAAAGGTTTCGTTTAATGTACTGACGTACCATTAAATCGAAATTCTTTTTCTGTGCTTTAATTCACTTATCCCGAAGCTTTAATACTTCGTAAACATCACTAAATATCATATATCTCGTCTATAATTGAACCCTCGATTCATTCGGGTTTCAATAACTATCGATCGATTGATCGCATATTCAATACGATGAATTATATATTCACGTACAACCAATACAGTGAACCATGTATTCTCGTATAATTACTATGGTAACTCATGTACCCGACATTAAATATGACGTAACTATTGTCTGCTGGTTAGGGTATACCGGGTTTCGTCGGAATCGTTACAGTAGGTCGAGTGGGTGTAATCTTGGCTAACACATTACCATGGTCGTGGTTGACATGGTGGAAAGGAAATTGATAAACAGTCAGCTTCGGTGTCGAACACTTAGTAATACTTGTTGATAGGTTAGCTACCTATTGATATATAAATTGACTTAACACTATCTGGTAACGCAAACGCAAACGAAAACGCAAACGTAAACGCAAAACGCAAACGCAATCGCAAACGCTTTATTTATATAAACTTGTGAACTCACCAACCATGTGTTGACACTTTTAGTATGTTATTCTCAGGTAGCCGAGGCGGGCGCGCTGTTTAGGACATGCGTTCGCTAAACATCATTGTTTTAAAAACTGCTTTTAATTTCTGTCTTGACAACTTGTGTTTTTAAGTCGTCCTGTGTGGCGCAACTGTTATGTTTACGATTTACGCTTCCGCATTTTTACTTAAGACTTGATGTCTTGGTTGTTTGAAAACTTTATTTTTGGTGTTTGATTATAACAAATGATTCCGATCCTGTTAGTTCACACTCTCTGACGGTAAAACTCCGTTAGTGGATTTTGAGGGTTTGACAGCCGTGGTCACCTTTCATAAAAGACAAAAGGAATATAACAGATCACCAAAAACACGAGGCTGTAAGCACGCCCCCGTGGTGAGTCAGCATGTATGATTTGACAGAGCATTAAATGCAAGACGACAGCTAGACACGGGAGCGTGCCTCATGAAGCACGGGGTTGTGCCTGCCTCTAAATAGAAGAGCATGTTGCATTGATCAAGTGTGCTTGAAGAAAAGTTTCATACAGGTTTTTCTTATAAAAACACTCACATTACACTCATGTTGAAGATCTTGTGAAGAGTTTGAAGGTTTGGAGGTTACCATCACCATCATCATCCATCACCATTGAAGAGGGAAGATTCATCCAACATTTGGTTTGATTGTTTTAAGTTTGATAATGTGTTTATTATCCTCATATTTTTCAATGTTCATAACCATGCTCATTATGAGCTGAACTCCATTTACCATCTTAAATCTATGAAGAAGCTTTATTTTACTTGATGATTATGTTGAACATGTGATTTAGTTTGGTAAAGTACATGGTTATTTTGCAATTATCCTTTGATGAAGAAATGTTTTATCACCTTAACTCAATACATCAAGGTTGATGACTAATAATCATTCATGTTCACTCATAATCTTGGAAACTAGAAAGGGTAAAAAGAATACCTTGATAACTTATTCAAGATAAAACATGGATCCTTATATTGTACTTAGAAATCATGAGATATAGGTTATGATCTATTTCTTTAGTTTTGATAATTCTAAAATAACATTGTTAACATGATTGCTTATGTTATCATGCTAATTAAAGAAATCATATGTTAATGGAATGTGTAACTATAACCTACTTAAATTAACCAAGGGGAGGTTGTGTGAGTTAACTACAATCATTCGAAATTGTTAGGATTGGTATTTGAGAAATCGAAGTCAATCCTAATCGTTTGACTTTACCAAATTACTTGTCTAATTAAATTGACATTCTCATGGTAGTATGATATTAATAAAATGATGGACTTGAAGATACGCATACTACTTTCTTTTATGTCATAGAATATGTTCACTTAGAAATGAGGGACTATTCTATCATATATTATTAGGACAAGATTATCACATATTTATTTAATAATCATCAAGGAAGAATGGAGTGGATTCTTGATCTTAGATGGTAACCTTCATATCATTGAATTACTCATTTAGAATTTCCCTTCTTGTCACCTATATTTTACATACACACACACACACACATATATATATAAGTATTTTTATTAAAAGTTTAAAAATCAACCTCAAAATGATTGAAACTCTCAGATTGAACTAAAACGAAGATTCATTATTAGAAACACTTGTGTCCATGGATTGATACTTGGTTCTTACCAATACTATTCTACATATACGATAGGTACACTTGCCTATTTTGTGTGTGTTTAGTGTTAGTAGAAATCACATTTATAAATTTAAAACACGATCTTGTGCAAAAGCTAAATCTCCAATCTCTTATTAATTAAAAAGCACACGCACGCACACATCAAGTTTTTGGTGCCGTTTCCGGGGAACACGGTACATTTCTAAGAACAATCCAAGTTTTAATTTAATCATTGTTTATAATTGTACAAATTTCTTTTAAATTTTGTTTTATTTTCTTTTTACTAACTATTTTTGTAAATAGTTAGTAACTTATACTTTAGTTTTTGTAAGGCTAGCCTAACCTTTACTTTAGCTTAACTAACTTATACTTTAGTTTAGATTTTAAAATAGCTTAGCCTAACTTTTAGCTTAAACTGACCTTTAGTTTTAAATAGTTTAAATTTTATTTAATCCCATGTATGTCCTCAACATTCGGACTTGAGCTTGTTTCTCTAATTTCTGAATTGGAACGACTTTTTCGTCGACGAACACGTAAACGGACTGTAGAAACCACTGAACAATCAAAGACGAGTCAGTAGACGCCACGACATCAGGAGAAAATCAAACCGAAGAAATTATGGAAGCTCAAAAAAATGAACCAAACATGAGTCAGTATACCAAGCCAACTCTCGAAGGCTATGGCAATAGAGTGGCTCCACCCGATATCACCGAACATTTCGAAATCAAATCGAGCACCATTCATATGGTAGAAAATTCAGTTCAATTTCATGGTATCCTCGACAAAGACCCTCTTTCTCATATATCTCGATTTTTACGAATCTGCAGAACCTTTAAAATTCAAAATTGTTCAGAAGATCAGATCAAACTCAAACTCTTTTCTCTAGGGGGTCAAGCCTTAGAATGGATATAGTCTCTTACTTCTGGTTACATCACCAACTGGGACCAGATGGTTGAACAGTTTCTCCTCAAATATTTTCCGGTTGATAAAACTGCCAAATACCGAGCCAGCATTACCGGATTCCGGACGATGATGATGAGTCGTTACACGCAACATGGGAGAGATACAAAATTCTTCTGAGAATATTCCCATATCATGGACTGAGCCTATGGTTACAAGTACAAACTTTCTTTGACGCACAATACAGTCAAACAGTCTATCGACCAAGTCTCCGGTGGAGACCTGGGATCCAAATCACCTAACGAATCATTTGAAATAATGGAGAAGGCAGCAAAGAAGAGTTTCGCTTATAACCCACCAAGATCTACACCAACATATAAAGGAATGCACCACGTCGATTTCAACACTCTTGTCACCGCACAGCTTGAAGCACTCTCTATAAAATTCGAACAACTTCAAGCCGAACTATCAAAAACCAAGATCATCTGTGACACCTGTGGAGGAACACATAAGACAAGTGACTGCAAAAAAGTCATTATGGCCATGGAAGAATTTGACTTCATCGCCCTTCAAAACAACGCTTTCAGCAACAACTACAATCTAGGTTAGAGAAACCACCTGAATTTCAGTTGGAAGGACATAGGTAACACTCAAACTCTACCCGGATTCGAAAAGAGATAGATGAACCAATCCTTCCAGCCTAAACCTCAATTTCAAGAGCAAAGTTCCAGTAGACATCAAAACCCAAAAATCAAAGAAATGTTGATCCAAATCATGACCAAGACAAATGAAGAGAAAAGAAGGCTGACTCAAGAGCCATTGGTATCAGCGGAGTATTGTTAAAACATGAAGTTGAACTTAAATGTGAACAAGCATCATTGCAGATTCTAGAAACTCAGATCGGACAAATTGCCCAACAATTGTCTAAAAGACCCCCTTGCGCTCTTCCATGAAACACTATAACCAACCCAAATGTGACAGCCAAAGCTGTTAGATTAAGAAGTGGCACAACCACTGTTGCCTCACCAACTTCAGAACCAGTTATGGAGAAGGAATCCCCTGATAAAACACAGGAAAGACTGATCTCAAAATTCACTGTACAACCTACGGAACCAGTCCGAACTAATGTTCCACCTATTCCATACCATGGACAGCTGAAACAGGAGAGATTGGATGCTCAGTACGAGAAGTGTTTAGAACTCTTCAAACAACTCCACATCAACATCCCTTTCGTCGAATCCATTGCTAAAATGCCGAAATATGCAAAGTTTTTTAAAGAAGTGTTGACCAACAAAAGAAAGCTGGAGGAGCTCTCGCATGTCACCTTGAGTGAAGAATGCTCAGCAGTCCTCCAAAACAACCTACCACCAAAAATGATAGATCTAGGGAGCTTTACTATCCCTTGTCTCATAGGAAATTTTTTTGTTAGCAATACCCTGGCCGACCTAGGAGCTAGTTTTAACTTAATGCCTTATGCGTTTTTTGCAAAACCAGGGATAGGAGAACCAAAGCCCACCGGCATGAGCATTCAGTTAGCTGACCGATCCGCTAAATACCCTTGGGGCATTGTTGAAAACGTGCTTGTCAAAATTGACAACTTCCTAGTAGATTTTGTAATTCTAGACATGGAGGAAGACAAAAGTGTACCTCATATTTTAGGAAGACCCTTCTTAGCCACTACAAAGGCTATTATTGATGTTTGCACTGGCAAACTCACTCTCAGGGTCAATGATAAGGCTATCACTTTTGACATAGGAAAATCTATGCAACATCCGCAATATCACGATGACACATTATACTATAGTGACATCATCGTTCTATCGTGAGTTGCTATGTGTGGGAATCTTCCATCAATAACACACTAGAATAACCAATCTTAACTTACACTATCACCAAACCCCTTTTAGAAAATGAAAGTCTCAATACTAACAACATCTATCAAGAAATAGTATGTGAGATCACCGAATGTAATGAAAAATCAAAACCATAAATCGAAGAACCACCAGCCTTAGAGTTAAAAGAACTACCGAACCATCTCGAATATATCTTTCTAAAGAAGAAAAAGATGAACTTCTTAAGGTTCTCATGAACCATAAGAATGCTATCGCATGGAAGATCATAGATATCAAGGGCATCAGTCCCTCCTTTTGTACTCACAAAATCCACATGGAGGAAGAATACAAACTCGTGGTCCAACATCAAAGGTGTCACAATCCCAACATGCAGGATGTGGTGAAGAAGGAAGTTATCAAACTCCTTAATGCCGGATTAATCTACCCAATCTCTGATTCACCTTGGGTTAGTCAAGTCCAGGTAGTACCCAAGAAGGGAGGAATGTCGGTTGTGATGAACGAGAATGACGTAATACCAATGAGGACTATCATAGGCTGGTGAGTTTGCATTGACTACCAGAAGCTTAATGACGCCACAAGAAAAGATCATTTTCCACTTCCTTCTATCGACCAAATGCTTGAACGTTTATTTGGAAAAATGTTCTAGTGTTTTCTTGATGAATTTTCCGGATCCTTACAAATTCCAATTTCTCCTGAATATCAGGAGAAAACCACCATTACATGTCCATATGGCACCTTCGCCTACCGAAGAATGCCATTCGGACTAAGTAATGCTCCGGCCACCTTCCAACATTGCATGGTGGCCATCTTTCATGAAATGATAGAACACTCTATGGAAGTTTTCATGGATGAATCATTCAACATATTAAAAGACAAACTTGTCAAAGCAACAATCATGACTACACCCGATTGGACCATTCCATTCGAGATCATGTGCGATGCAAGTGACTTTGCAGTTGGAGCCGTACTCGGACAATGCAAAGAAAAGCATTTTCACCCAATTTACTATGCTAGTTAAACTCTTAATGATGCACAAGAAAATTACACCACAACAGAAAAAGAGTTATTAGCAGTAGTTTTTGCCTTTGAAAAAATTATATCCTACCTAGTTCTTTCTAAAACCATAGTTTACACCGACCATGCCGCCATACGATATCTCTTCAACAAGCAAGATGCCAAACCCAGACTTATCCGGTAGATTCTACAACTCAAAGAATTCAACATAGAAGTTAAGGACAAGAAAGGAGCAGAGAATGTAGTCACATACCATCTTTCACGCTTAGAATGCCCAGCTTCAGAAGAACTTCACAAAGAAATTATCAATGATAATTTTCCACACGAAGTTCTCATGCATATCCAAGCAGTCATGAAGGAGGAGGATGAAAGTCATTTGGTTTGCCGATTTCGCGAATTATTTAGCTTGAAAAATCCTAAGAAAAGGGCTAACTCATCAACAACGGAAGAAATTCTTTTCTGACTTTAAGTTCTACTTCTAGGAAGATCCATACTTGTTTAGGATAGGAGTCGATCAGATTGTTCGTAGGTGTGTATCAGGAAAGTAAGCCTTAGATATTTTCAAACACTACCATGAAGGACCTACTGGTGGACACCACAGTACCGCCACCACGGTCTATAAAGTGTCCGATGTAAGATTCTTCTGGCCTACTATATATAAGAACACAAATGCTTTGATCCAAGCATGCGAAGCTTGTCAAAAAGCCGGAAACATCTCAACAAAAAATGAGATGGCTCAAAAAGGCATTCCATTTTGTGAAGTCTTTGATGTGTGGGGATAGATTTCATGGGCCCATTTTCTATCTCATTCGGAAATAAATACATTCTTGTAGCATTCGACTACGTGTCTAAATGGCTAGAAGTTCAAGTTCTTCCCACCAACGATGCTCGAGTAGTTGTACGATTTCTAAAAAAGCTATTTTCACGATTCGGTACTCCAAAAGCCCTAATCAGCGACAGAGGTACTCACTTCTGCAATGCTCTAATGGACAAAGTCTTACCACGATATGGAGTTCACCATCCTTTGGCAACACCAAATTACCCTCAAACAAGTGGGCAAGTAGATGTTTCGAATCAGGGAATTAAAAGAATCCTCGAAAGAACTATAGGAATGAATCGCAAAAATTGGGCAGAAAAGTTAGATGACGCTTTGTGGGAGCTTAGGACCGCCTACAAAACCCCCATAGTAACAATACCTTTCAAACTTGTTTATAGGAAAGCATGTCATCTACCCGTAGAACTGAAACACCGAGCTTACTGGGCTCTTAGAGCAGTGAATCTCGATCTAACGTCCGCTGGTAAAAATCGGGAAAATCAAATTCACGAGCTAGAAGAACTAAGAGCATAGTCTTATGAAAATTCTTGGTCTTACAAATAGAAGACTAAACGTTTACATGATGCCCATTTAAAAGGAAACAAAAAGTTTCAAGTTGGCGACCGCGCACTATTATATAACACACGTTTACGACTTTTCCTAGGAAAATTGAAATCCGGTTGGACAGGACCATACATAGTTGAATCAGTTTTTGACTATTGGACAATCAAGATTTCAAATTATGACAGCCACAAGTTCAAAGTTAATGGACATTGATTAAAACCATATATCGATGGACCATTCGAAGATGTCTCGGAGGTACTAATCTTCCACCAAAATCGATGAACATGCTTTAAGTAGGGTCTGGCCAAGACCTTTCTTAAACTAGGCCTTGTATATATATTTAGGACATTAAAAATAAAAAAATAATAAAAAATAAAAATCTATAATTAGTGTCTCAAACACGGGGGCGTACCTCTAAAGCACGGTCCTGTGCCGACAAGTGCGGGCCGGAATCTTCGCTGCAAAAATCTCAGTCAGACTGGTTTGCAACAGAATTGACAGACCAAAAGCACGGGGCCGTGCCTGACAACTGTTGGCTATAAACCGCACCTCTTGCCAATGCATTTCTTGCACCAAACCAAACATAAACACTCTTCCGTGAGAAAAAAATGGCAACTGAGGTGAATGATGAAATTCCCGTCCCTCATCAACCGAGGAACGAGACACGATACGTTTCAAAAACCGAGCTACTCTTGAAACTGCATGAGCTCGTAAGAGAACTCATTGAAATGAATCTCTTTGCGGAGATGCGCCTAGTGCAACTCACCGAGTCGGTAGAGAACATGAAAATGGAACTACGGGACATTAATGGACAACTCCAGTTCCAAGTCCTTTGTTTCACATACTTCCCTCCACCAGGATCATTAGATGGTTGAGATCTGTTCAGTGGGATTTAGAAGAAGCTATCTTTTTGTTATCTTGTGTAATCAAGTGCAATAGGCACAAGGTTTAGGACTATCGGGCTTAACCCGATTTAAATTTATGTTTTAGGAAAACCAGGTTTATCCCAAACTTGTGTTTAGGACCTTTTAATCAGTGAAAAGTGGTTTAAGAACAGTTAAATTGTTCAATTAACATCTTAAACATCATTCTGAAAATTCATATTCTCGCGTTTTGCTAAAAAATCAAAGAAAACATCTCAGTGGTCACCTTAGATGTGTTGTTCAAAAACACGGGGCCATGTTTCCACTTACACGGGGCCCTGGTCACCTTAGAATTCAGCATGATACGCGCTGACACCGTACAATTCTCTGAATCATAAACATTTATTCCCCTAGCAGCACGGGGTCGTGGTCGACTTTCCAGTCTCTATAATGCATGCAAAACTCACTATTCCATTCATACCAAAAAAACAATTACTGAAATGGAAAACAAAAGAGTGGAGTGCAGACCGGTGAGAAAATGCAAGAATGGTGATTCTTCCTCAAACCTTGAGGAAGAAATCATCAAGCTTCAAAGCATTATGAAAGACCAAAGCGTAAGCAACATCCAAACTGAAGCTCGCTTGATCGAGTTGACAAACAAAGTCGAATTGCTAAGGTTTGAAAATTTCCACATTGTTGATAACCACAACAAAAATGTGGATTTCAAACTCAACTACCTTAATCGAGAAATTGCAAAGCTCGAAAAAAAGCTTTCCGAGCACTTGGAGGGCAAAAGAGCCCCACCGCACATTCAAAACTTGTTCAGGAATGGAGGTCGTTAGTAGTTCAGACTTTGTCTTGTCTTGTTAGGATTTGTTTAAGCTAGTTTCTTGTTTCTCAGTTCATGTGTTTTTTCCTTGTAATGTTTAATGAGTTAATGAATTTTTAGGACTTTGTGTTTTGTTTCAACATTAATCTTCAAAGAAAATCAGTTAAAATCAAAAGAGCACGTTAAATAAACAACAAACAAAAAGGAACCTGACTGCTACATGCAGCATGGGGCCGTGCTTCAGGAAGCACGGGGTTGTGCCCCTCTCTACAGTGCAGTTACAAGTTTTCCAATAAAATAACATTTTCCTCATAAATTAACCCTAAAAACAACTTCGCCTACAACCGAAAACCGGCGCACCTTAACCTATTAGTGAGTTTTTTTGCTTCAAATCTTAAATTTCTAACAAAAGGTTTATTAATTTGGTGATTATATTGTTCAAATTCATCATTTTAGGTTTAAAATGAACCCCAAATCTTTACCAATTGATGGTATATCAGGTCAAAACATGGAAAATAGATGGGTCAATAGTTTATATCTAGGGTTTTGATTTAATTGATAGATTTGCACTTAGGTTTGAGGGAGTTTGTTAAAAGAAAAACCATTCGGGTTCGGATCTTGGATGATCCATATAACAAAATCAAACCCGAATGATATTTCTTAAAGAACCCAGCTAAATTGCAAGTTCGAATTTTAACATTTGCATTATTAAGATTATAAACACGGGCTGTGTTTTGCAAAACACACCCCGTGGTCAACCACAGGTCAACAAAAGTCAAAATCAGACAAAATAGTCAAAATTGCCAAACAACCTCAGCATGGGTCCGTGCCTTGAGAAGCACGGTGCCGTGCTTTTCCCTCAGCATGGGGTCGTGCCTCTAGAGAAACGGTACTGTGCTTTACCTTATGTTCCACGTTTTCAGATAATTTTGAAGAAACTCAACTAATCTTGTTCTAACTTACAGATGGCTAAATACGGGGATGACGAGCATGATTTCTTAATCTTTCACGCGGATAAAGAAAAAGATGCACGGGCCCGAAAAAGAATGGGCTAACTTAACTACCGTCTTCCAGAACCGAACTTCTATGCTTGCAAGGAAACTTTGAAGAAAGTAAACCAACTGGGACGATATAAGGGGATTGTAAAAGGACCATGGACATGTTCTCTTAACCAAAAGGGCATGGCAGTTACTGAACTAACTAAAGAGTTTTTGGCCCCATTCTCTATCAAGACAAAGGATTTGTATATATGGGACAGAGACTCTATCGAGTTCAGGTGTGGGGGAGTATAATATAACACATCAGTCACCCAGCTCGGGATATATTTGGGTATTTATAAGAGTGATGAAATAGACAGTCCCATTTGGTATGACTCCATGACCACTTTTGCAGATGAAGATGCTGATGAGTCAGAAGAACCAGGTGGCACCAGATTGCAAGCATGGGAACAATTGAGTTTTGGGGAAGAAAGCTACTGTGCAAGAAGCACCAAAAGCACCGCCTTACACGACCCACTAATGATACACATTCACCGATTGCTGAGCCACACATTCACTGCACGTGGTCAGAGTGAGGGGGTCGTGAACTTGAGGGATTTGTAGGCCCTTTATTGCATCATGAATGACATACCTTGAAACATCACATACATGATCGTCAACTATTCAGAGCCAATGCGAATGCAAGAAGCCCAAATACCCCGATATTTGTTGGTGCGTGGATTACAAGCATTACAAAGCTTATGGTGTAGACAGAGAAGGTACCCGAGGCCCGAACCCGGCCGATTGGTAGGAACCCAGACTATTGGAGGTTTTAAGATGCCCTGAACCAGATTTGGGATCTTGAGGACCCGGCTAATATGAATATCCAGGACATACCCGAGAGGAGAGGAGGATCACCACCACGATAGACCTGCCGTCGCACTTACTCTCAGCAGGGCGGCCAATCATCATCAGGAGCCGGTCCCATCTCGTCATGCCACAACCAGTACTCTTTTGAGGGCCTATAGGTTGATCAGTTCCAGACTCACACTACCGCCTCTTTTGACAGGTTATTAGGACAGATTGCTGACTGTAACACACAGCGAGCAACGGAATACGTAGAGACAAGGCGAGAGGTTAACCGTTGAGTGAGCGCATGGACAGGAAATAGGGACCCTTTGACCCGGATTACACGGGTAACTGACGAGCAGTGGTGATGGTAGGTCTGGTATGGGTATGGGTATGGGCGGTAGTAGTTTTCTTACATTATTATGCTTGTTGAAACAATTTCTATTTGGTTGTTTGTTTGTTTGATACTTATTATGGATGTGGGTGCCAAGACATTTTAGTAGGTACTTAATTAGCCCGTATGGGCAAGGTATGAATGATTTCATACCCAATTTCCAGTAGTATTATGCTTTGGTTATTTGTGGTTGTTTGCTGTTTTTATTATTCAGGTACAGTACATGAAAACGGATGAAAAACTGTGGACGCTCTGTCAAAATTTCGTTGGCCCATAGGGAAGTTCCTTATTTTACCCACCATACATCATATGAATCTTTTCACATTGTGGACAACGTGAGATTCAAGTGTAGTGAGGGGAATTACTTGACCAATTGGTTGCTCAAATAATTATAAGATTCTCTAATAACAAAATTTTGTAGCAAACAAACACTATTTTTATAACAAAACCAAAAGAAAATCTAGGAAAATGTTTTGCAAATAACCAACTAAAAATCTACTATAACCAAAAAAGTGAAAAGGTAAAAAAGAAGTTTTGTAATATTGAGAATAAATTTATGCAAAATATGGCGTTTATACCCAATTCCTCTGTTATTGTGAGATAAACCTCATGCCATATAAATATTTTTTTCGGAAGCTTTGAGTGAGTCATATGTTTCGTGTGATTTAGAACTTGTCGCATGTGTTCATTTCAAGATCGCACGAAGCGTTGTATAAAGAAGAAGGTAATATTGTCACTATTCCCTCAAACCATTCTCCAAATTACAAAAACCTTTTGAAAACCTTACCACTTTATCCCTCTCACCAGTAAACTACAACACTCGTCTTTTACCTGCAGACCCTAAAGAACTGGAAATGCATTCTTTCGATTTCAATTTCCTTTGCTTCATCCATTTTGCAAAACCTAGGTTGCCTCCAGAACTTAGGGAGAGAATCTTTCTCATTAGCAATGAGGTGAGGAAAAAAGTGGCACCAAGAAGAACAAAGCCACCATTTAGTGGGGTATGTCCCGAATCTGGATCACTACAACTATGATATCAATAAACCAAGTATTGGTGCGGAATTCAAACACTCGGTGATTCAATAACATAATATAACACAAACGAGTAACACAAGATTGCTTCAAAACAAACATATTATATTATATGTCGGGTGCTTAAGCACAACAAATACAACCTCGTCTAGTAGATCACTTAGACGACCAAAAACCAACAACCAAATGAGCGACCCTAAACATTATACAAAGTTTTCTATATATAGGGAAGCAAAACAAGCTAGCCCAATAACCCAATAACCACCAAAAGCCCACCAAGATCCCTTAGGATCTTGGTTCACATACGCGGCCCTTTATACACACCTAGACTAAGTACAAACCACTTTAATTTAGGCCCAACAATCTCCCCATTGGTTTGTAGCTTCGTTTTCAATCATGCTCCATGTAGTCAATATCAGCATCTTTCAATGCACCAGCCCAAAACTTGAACCTGATAATAGATGCTACCATACTCGTGTATTCTTTTGCAGCAGTCTTAAAGATTGGATCAGCTATTATTTGAAATGTGCTGAGAGTCTTGATATCCTTCTCCCAAACTTTAACAGATCTCTTGGATCAACGAATGTATGCTGCCATTAGCCCTTTTGTAATTTGACAACCACAGTGGCAGTAATTCAATCAAACATACAGAACCTCATGTTGTCTAATGTGTCATCTGGAATCGCATCAGGTACAGGAATGTGGGTGGCCTTCTTTGTAGCAGGCCACATAAGGTTGACCATTGTCTTTCCTGTTTTTGGATCCACAACCCCCTTAACTTTCTTCAAGAATGACTCAGCGATTGGCATTGTTGGAAAGCCTCGATCAACCTGACTTCTCAAAAAGTTCCAGAAATCCCTATCACGTTTATCATTAGATGGGTTGTGGAATGGGGAGTTTATCAAATCACTTAGATCCACTTTTGTCTAGGAACCGAAATCTTTCATCTTCTTATAGTATTCAGTGGTTCCTGACTTCCTGTTTACCCACCACATACTCTTCTAAGCATCAAAGCCCCATGATATAACTCCTTATCGATCACCGTATTTATTTGAAAAACCCTTCTGAAAAGTAACAACGAACCTGTCTGGGTTACCGGATGATTCAACATTCTGATTTGAATTTTTCATCACTAGCAATTTCTTCTGAACTCTGTCCGACTTTTCTTTGGTGAATGGAGGTGTATCCATTACCTTTTCAGCATCTCAGAATCATCTATGTTCTCTCCTGGACGAAAACTAGAGCTATCACCTTTATTAACTTGAGTAGTTTGAGAGGCCACGTCATCGCTACCTTTAAATTCATCTCCAAACATTTGAAAGAGCTTTTGTTGGAGGTCAAGATACATCGCCGTTAATCCTCCCATGTTGAGCTGCAGTTCTTTAATTTTGGAGTCTTTATCAGAGTTACATCTTTAACAACAGAATCTTGTTCTAGCTCGAAGACTCGACGTTGGAGAGCTTGTACGTCAAGTGAAGCATCTTCTAGCACAATGCCCTTGCCTTTGTTCTGCATAAATTTTTCTTGCATAGCAAGAATCTGGGCAACCTTATTAGGAACATTTGAGCTTGACTGACCTAGGTTTGTTGGGCCTGATGAGCCTGAGGGAGCAGCAGTGAATGGAACATTATCTTCATCAGTGTGAGGAATTTCTGACTCAAAATTAAAATTGAGATCAATGTCATTAAACACCTGATCATGAATTAGTGACTCTTCAGTGAATGAACTTGGTTCAAAGTGAGTCTCTGGAGCATGTGACTCAGGTTGTTGTGGGCTGGTGAATGCGGTTGTTGTTGGTGCGGTGGTGGTTGTTGTGTAGCAGTTGTTGTTTCAGTTTCAGGAACCAGCACGTCTGACCTAGGATCTTTCTTTCTTCTTTTTCGTGGATCGAGGTCATTGGCTTGTTCCTTAAGAGCATCATCTTCTTTATTTACATCAAATGCTTGAGGAGGTTTCAGAGCAGTTAATTGCAATAATGCTTTGACAGCTTCAAGATCAATTAATTTCTCAGTATACGGAACGGTATCTGTCTCATGGTGTTCTGGTTCATCTTCTTCATCTAAAGTAATCTCAAAGGCAACAGAACGCCTTTGAACTGTTGTCACATGTTCGTCGGCAACTTGAACAGTAACTGGAACAGCTTTAGTTTCAACAAATTCGCCGAATTTTTCCAAAGCATGAAGGCCCTTATAGACTATCTTGGACCCTTTTCTAGACTGTGTCATCAACCCAATGGAGTTGGGTCCCATCGACTTCATATCTAACGTATCACCGGATTGACAAGGTCGGTGTAGTGTGAGTCGAAGATCATTTGCAGAAATCTTGGATATATTAGGAATATCTCTTTCTTCTTTCCTTTAAAATTGCTCATCATCTCATTGAAAACAAACTTTGAATAGTTGTAATTCCAATCCATGATCAGAGCAGTAACAACAGACATCTGGGTATGGATTATCTCGTCAGACCCCCCCCCCCCTTTCTACCCGACACGCAAGTGAAAAACGTGTGTATCAAAAACCTCCAGTATGGGTGAAATAATTTCTTGATAGCCAGAGGATAAGTACCCTCGTAACCCATCTTGGTGAGGATCTCAGTAACAGCTGCAGTAGAATATTCTGTTGGGTAATCAAGTTGATCCCCAAAACAACAGCACCTCCCTGATAATAGCCTCTGTGATACTGACTGGCTTCTTCTGAACTTTGGAGTCTATCGACTAGACTCCATTTTTCCCTCGTTGGTTAATTGAGGCTTACTACAAAACTCCGTGACCATCTTCTTACATATGACCGGATTTTCTCCTAGTGCATCAAAAATCCTGGAAGTGTTGAGGCCTATTATCATAGACTTGAATTCCTTGTGAGCCAATGGTGGATCAAATAAGTGTCCAACAATATTATGTGTATCCACAAATTTTAACAGATTCTGATCAGCCATTATTGCACCAAACGAATCAAGTTAATAAATATAAACTCTTTAGTAGATTGGGCTATAAGATTAAAGAATGAGCCCAATGACTCATTAGTTGGTTGGGCTATAAGATTAAAGATTTAGCCTAATAACTATTAATTGGCCCATAAGAACACAATAACAATATTGATTAAGCCCAACAGTGAGTTTTAAGTCCACATGGGAGATCTCGGTCAATACTATGAGTTCCCTGTCAATATTTAACCGAGAACAGGAGTTCTCGGTCAAGTCCTGTGATTTCGGTCAACGAAAATCAACCGAGAACAAGATTTCTCGGTCAATATCTAACTGAGAACAGGAGTTCTCGGTCAAGGCTGGTGATCACGGTCAACGTAAGTTAACCGAGAACACCATGACAGCTGTGGACAGAGAACCCTTGGGTTTCATCTTGGAATGTGTGTCATCTTCACCAGGTCACCAATATCTCCATTAAACCTGTTTGATCACAGTTAACCCTTACTAACACAGATCTCAAATCTGGGTTGTTTATAAATTAACCTAAATACGGATCTAGTGCATCTTTGCCATTGATCTATAGTTAATACGTTAAATATCTATATGTATTGGTTGTATGTATGTAAATACTATCAGTATGAGATTGAGAGAGAATCGGGCAGAGGTTCGTTAATTAATTCTCAAAACTTAAATAAAACAGTGACAGCGGTCACTATATATAGAAGATAGACCTAGTTCGTTCACATCCCTTAACGAACTAGGGTCTACTTCGTTACATACAATTAATGAAATAATCTTAATGAATCACCCCCTGATTCGTTAAACATCCTTAGTGAACTAGACTATTACATTAATGAACAATAAGATAACATAATTGTTTATTATATAAATCAAAACGACAAATACCTTAATGATAAATACAAAGACTCGAGATGCAAAACCGTGCACTAACAGACACCCCCTCGTCTTGAGCTCTTTCTCTTTGATCTTCACTTGAAACGCTTGGACTGCCAATCTCTGCAGCTATGAATCCTGTTCTCATAACAAACACGCACAACGCGTTGGAATTGCTTAGCCAGATCATAATCTTCATTGTGCTCAATCAGAATATTATTATTGTGCAGCACGTCATTATCAGTCTCGGTTAAATTAACCAACCACATCGGGTCAATAATCTTAATAAGCTCAGTCTTCAGACCCTTACCCAAGACAATGACCGCCTCGCCGGTTCGATAATCGTAATACCAGCGGTTGAAAGAACTAGCCATGTGTTGATTCAGCGTCTTTACTGGCACACGCTTTAAGGTTTTTGGTGGCTTTACCTTCAGTACAAGCTTCCTCCAACCCGTCCTTGGATCAATTTCATCAATGTGTTTACGAGTGGGGACTTGTGGCTTGAGAAATCTGAACCCAGAATTGACCTCGAATAGCAGTTGTTGATGGAACCAATCAGCTATCCGGTCGCCACCACGATTGATAAATGGACGACAACACGCGAGGGTACGAACATCCCAACACGGTAAAGTAAGAACGTCCATAATCTTCCCGTAGTACTGAATTCCCTTCTCCTATTTCACAATACATACCTTAAGTTCAAAATCAAATAGCCAAGAAACAATGTCACCTTGAACTTTAGATACAGTCTTGAATGAAGTCATTTGATTGACCTTTGCACGAGCAGCAGCTTCATCCTTTTGTTCTTGATCTACAAATCTATAAGCCTTTATAATCTTACTCACCGTCTTATAACTGAACCACTTAGCAATATCAGCATCGGTTGGATTCTCGATTGATTTGAATCTCGTATCAACCACCTTCTTACCCTTGGACTTCTTTTCCATATCATCCTCAGCTGCTTTAAACATCTGCTCATTAAATACGGGAGCCCCTTGATCAACGTTTGTGTGTTGAAACAAGTCAGGATACTCCTCAGTAGTGACGTCTTCAACTTCAACTTCCTCATCTTCATAAATAAAATCCGTATTCATTTGAATAGACGGATCATTTATTATGTCTTCCTCACTCACTACCTCAACATCAGGCTCTGTCTCTAACACGGTCAACTGTTCATCATTCAACCCAAGAAGTATAGAAATCTTCTCTCGTGTTAGAGACCTTTCAATGAACTCACCAACCTCAATCTCATCCCTGTTCACCACACTCATAACCATCCCCGATCCATCCACAAATATAACGATATTTGCTTCAATCATTTCGATCGGTTTAACAGCAATTGAGTCATGATAAACAACATCCTGCTTACCCGAGTCATCACCACCACTTGTACCTGCATCGGAAGATGAGCCGTGCGTTTTTTTAGGCTCACCTCCTACACTAGACTCATCAGGATATTAGCCATCATTCTTGAGTTTCTTCAATGCATCATCTTTGCACGTTAATTGCAAAATCAAATCCTCATGAGACTCAACAATCGCACGAAACTCCTTAGTCTCTTTTTGACAAAATGAGACATAACTCATCAGCTTTCGTTGGTTCTCCAGGAGACGTTCTTGATTTTGACTGTCAGCAGACATTTGGTTTTCATACAAATGAAGGAGGTTCAATAGCATGTCTGTCTGACGGTTCTATGGCATATTATACAAGGATGGATGGACAGGCTGGATTGGTCCCTGAGGCCTTGTAATTTTCATAAATGAGACATCACTAGGTGGAGGAGGCCTCATAGACGGTGTTGGGGAACAGTGGAAGGTGTAGCAGAAGGCATTGGTATTTCAGCTAATGCCATCTGTGGAATCATACCAAGTCTCTCATGAGGGACCATCATTGTCGTCAAAGTAAGCACCGGAGTGCTAGTATTAAGCGGCACTACCGGGCGTTGAGACATGGTTGTTCGATGCGGTGGAACACCAACGATAACACCAGCTCCAGCTGATACACGTCTCTTGGCTGGAACTTCAGAAGCTGGTGCTTTACCTTTTCGTTTCCGTTCATGTTGGGCTGCAATTGTGGCAGCTAACATGGCATCGACTGCAGCTTGTTGTTCTTGAAGAGCTGCATCACCAGCACCACCATGTCCACCATCACCACCATCATCATCTCCATCGTTCCCACTTTCTCCTCCCTCACGCTTGGAATCCGAGTCATCATGGATCCAGCGATCCTCGGGAGGACATTCATAATTAGGGTTAATAATATGACCAATCATACGTTTGTATCGTGGCCTCTCCTTACGATAGATCTTCATTCTACGTACAGTTTCGGCCTTCCTGTGTTCCGAAGGAAGCACATTGTCCACCAATGTTTGATTAATAACCAAGTTTGGTATCAACTACAGAAATCAGGGATACATTAAGAACTTCTTCTTCTGAATCGTCTTCTGAACTTGTTCTTTCAAATGATCGAAAACCATTTCTGAGAAGTTGAATGGTTTATTGAGCATAAGTGCCACAAATGCCGATTGTAGACTAATTCGGCATTTATTAAATCCACCTTTACGACCACCCATACAATGAATCAATACGTGAAAAAGATACTTGTAATGAGGGCATAAACCATTCTTGTTAAACATAGAATCCTCAATATTTCCACCATAACGTACACGTCTGAACAAACCCTTGATTAACTCCTTATCAAACTCACTTGGGTTATCATCATTGTCCCCAAACCGAAGCACCCTTCTAATCACTTCAACATCCATAGTTATAGGAATTTGATTGATTGTGGCTCGAATGCGATTCTCGACTTCAACAAACTCAGCAGTATTCCAGAACTGCCTATAATGCTCAGATAAAAAATAGGTCGAAGAGTTATAGCATAGTGTATCACTGAACGTCGTAAAAATGCCAATACATCACCAAACATAGCTATGTCAGCAACATCTGAATCAACATAAGAACATATGTTGTGCTTCTTATCATATGGGAGTAACTGTACTTCAGCTTGTTCTTGAGGTTGTTCTTGTTCTTGGGGAGCAGCGGGTGGGTCTTGATCCATTTGATCGGCCATTACACTGAATAAATATAGACTAATATAAGTAATGTGAAGGTTTAATATACTTTAGGCATTTATATATATCTATCAATAGGCAGTGTATTTAATTTTTAGATGTCGTGTGTAATCGATGTATCGACGCGTTTAGTCCTTTTGAATATTTTATTAATATACATTACTTAGTGAAAATAATTAAAAATAATTTTGAAATGTCATTCGTTATCAAAACAGTCTGATTCATTACAAAAACATAACGAATTGACTGATTCGCTATAAAGTAAATAATTTAACGAAGGAGAATTAGGGAATTAACTATTAATAATAACGAACTAACTTCTAGTTCGTGTCAAATCGACGAATCCATAGCTGATTCGTTAAACAACTTATTCGGTAATCTAGTTCGTGTGACTTACTTAACGAATTGGACACGAAGAATTCCAATTCGCTAAGTATAACGAATGGCCACAAAAATGGCTTAATCTTTGACTCTCCTGGTCAAAGTCAAAATTAAATAAGAACACTGAAAGTCAACATGCTGAATCCAGGTTTGATTATTCCATAATCATCGTTGAATAACCGAATCGACTTTCGTAAAGATCTCGGAAACACAATACGAAGCAAATGGTGTTGATTTTAGGTTCAACAAACATAAAATAAATTAGGTTATTAAGGGTTTTAACAGAGCATAAACACCCGAAACAACAAACAATCAATTGACCCGGCAATCAAGAATCAAACTCTGATTAAAGACCACCAAGGGTCTCGGAGTGACATTCCGATCACAATGATATCAAAATAAAATACATTAACAAAGTATGAATCTGGTTATACAAGATTTCAAAAACCTTAAAACCCTGATAACAAAATCGCATAGTTAGCATATCAAAGTTGTATCATTTTTGACGAAAATCACAAAGAAGTGATCATCTGTACCTTAGCAACACACTGGTATACTCAAAAGTCCAAATTTCGATGATCGAAAAATTATGAAAAATTTGAGCAGGGTAACGTTAAGTGTAAGGAAGAAAGATGAATAGTATAGGACGGTTCGTATACACGTCGTCCTATATACTCTGTCCTTACATGTTTTCCAATGCACGAATTAGATCTAATTTGTTTGAAATTTTACATAACGAATCAGCTAATTCGTTAGTCAACTTGAACGCGCAGAGTAGCGAATGAGGCTTGATTCGTATCTTGATTCATTAAATATGCATAACGAACTAGAAGTGTTCCGTTACAGAGTGAGGAAGCGAATTAGGTGAACGAACTAGAGTGTAGTTCGTTAAAAACACCTAATTCGTTATCTATAATTAACGAATTAGACATTATTTGATTTTATGTTTTAAATTTAATGAATTTAAATAAAAAAATAAATCAAATAAATAAATAAATGAATTAAATAAAAAATAAATTAAATTGATTATTTAAATGACTTAAATGAATTATCGAGAACCTTTATATTGATAAACGAATAACTTAAACCGTTTCACGTTTTTGAAAAGTAATTTAAAATACAACTTAAATAATATGTAAAATGAGGTATAAAATATTTTTGGTATTTTGTAAAAATTAAAGAATGTATTTACAGAAATATCCGAACTAGAAAACATACAATCTTTTTGTGTTTCTCTATGATTTTTCAAAAGCAGTACATATTTTTGTATTTTTGTTGAGTTTGAGCAGAGAATCATATTGACTAAAATGCACTTCCATCATAGTTTTATATTTCAGCGATATTATGACTGGCGTTAAGTCGGTCATTGATATTGTTGTCCACTTAAATCTTATAACAAGCCTTCAAGCATTTTTGTGATATGGTTTAGGGTTCAATTAGCGCACAGAATATCAGAAACTATCAGCCCCTAATCTCGGTTCAAGCTTAATTTGATTTTTGCCAAATCACCCCAACTTGACTTAAACCATTATAATGTTGATCAAAATTTTGAAGATTTAAGAATATTTGAGCAAGCAACAAGTTTCCTTTTACTATGAGTGAGTATGCACGAGTCTATCTATCGGCTTACATACATTGTATCCCTTGGGGTCCGTTTCTTATTGGTATTGAGACGCGCACAATGGAGGAACAATTGTATGACTAATAGTGGATTTTGATCAAGTCAGTAATTTGGATTGTACGAAGTACAGCAGTGATCAAGTTTAATGACTTTGGGTTTGCTCTAAAAGCGTGTGAAATATTCATGCATATGAATATCCAGATGATTAAGCTGCATAAAGACTCACAGTGTCCAGAATCCTAACGTTTGTTATTTGCTTTATTATATTTTTGGGAGATCAACAACTATAAGGCTTGAGTATGACCGGTTATTACATTTATGCCATCCTCACCGAAACTTTTGCTAGAGACTAACACCTCTTTCAATTTGGCTTTTCTTAAGGTTTATATCACTTACTTTACTCTAACAGCTTGTTTAAGACCTATCAATGCACCAATGATTAAGCACTCAGCCTTTTAAGCTTATTTCTTTATGGATTTGGGGTCAAACAATCAGTGTGCCATCATTTTCCCTTTTTGTTTTAAAAACTCAAAAAATTGAGGAGCATAAACAAATTTAATTGCCCCAGTTATTTAAGTTCATACACTTATGGCTATCCTGTCCATCTACAAGTAGATAACAGGACCCATACATGCAAGCATCCTTCACAAACTTAAATAACTGACATAATTTTCAGCCAAAAAAAATAGACAGCTTAACGAACACCCCAAATACTTTTTATTATCAGGTAAATGGCTATCCCGAAGATTTACAAGAAATTATCAAGACCAAACATACATAAGTATATGTATTTCAAATAGAAGTAAATGACATAATTTTCAGATAACGTAAGCAAAAATCTTTTTATTTTTTCTCTTTACAAACTAAAACACAATCTTATTGTCTTTTCAGATTTTTCTTTATAAACAGGAAATTCACAATTTTTTGACTTTTTCAAAATTTTCTGTACAAACTGAAAACATAATCTTTTTGATTTTTCAAATTTTACGATGTTTTTGGTTTTTCAAAATAAATTCAAGAAAAATTTTCTAATGTTTTTGGGTTTTATCTATACAAACGAAGCGCACAATATTTTTATTCTAAGTTTCACCCCCTAAAACCTAAAAACAATATATAATGTTAAACCAAAATTAACAGAAAAGACAAATAATCATCCTTGTTTCAGGATATCAGCGAAGGTATTCAATCCATTTAAACCAAGCAAAAATTGAAAACGCGTTTTATCAAAGGCTTTGGTAAATAGATCGGCTTTCTGAAAATCAGTATGTAATTTCTCAAGGTCAATTAATTTCTTTTGATAACAATCCCGTATAAAATGATATCGAATTTCGATATGTTTTGTTTTAGAATGTTGTACGGGATTTTTGGTGATACTAATGGCAACAGAATTATCAATTAAGATGGGAGTAGTAAGAAACTTCAAATCGTAGTTGTGAAGATGTTGTTGTATCCACAAAACCCGGGAACAGCAACTCAAGGCTGCAACATACTCAGCTTCGGTGGTTGAAGTGGAGACCGTTGTCTACTTCTTACACTGCCAGGAAACAAGTCGGCTTCCTAAGAATTGACATCCCGCTGTGGTAGGCTTGAAATTAATCTTGCATCCTCCATAGTCTGATTCAGAATAAGCGGTAAGATCAAAAGTATCATCTTTGGGGTACCATAACCCGATTTTAGGATTTCCCCTTAGATATTGTAGAATACGCTTGACCGCTTCCAGGTGAGTCACTCGGGGACTAGATTGGTACCTAGCACATAAACAAACAGCAAACATTATGTCAGGTCGAGAAGCAGTTAAATACATTAAAGAACCTATCATAGCTCGATAGAGGGTCGGATCAACGATATCCTCCAATTCATTCAGTGATAAATTATGACCCACGGGAAGAGGAATAGAAGGAATTTTTCCGGCAGTTATCTTGAATCGGCTCAAGACATCGTTCACATACTTTGTCTGATGAATGAAAATTCCTTTGACAGACTGATGAACCTGCAACCCTAAAAAGAAATTCATCTCTCCCATCGAACTCATCTCGAACTTGGTTTGCATTGATTTCTCGAACTCCTTACACAACTTGTCGTTTGTTGACCCAAATATTATTTCATCGACATAAATCTGAACGAGGAGAAGATCATCACCAATATTTTTATAAAACAAAGTACAGTCAACAATTCCACGTTTGAAACCATTATCCTTCAGATGGTCGGCGAGCGTGCCATACCAAGCTCTCGGGCTTGATGTAGACCATAAAATGCCTTGTTTAATCGGTAAACACGGTCAGGATAATCAGGGTCTTCAAAACCTGGAGGCTGTAAAACAAACACTTCCTCATGAAGTTCACCATTGAGAAAAACACTTTAGACATCCATTTTATATACTTTAATGTTCTTGTAAGCAACATATGCCAGAGAAGATTCGAATCGACTCTAATCTTGCAACTGGAGCATATACTTCAGTGTAATCAATACCCTCTTGCTGATGAAAACCTTGCACCACTAAACGTGCCTTGTTTCTCACAATTACCCCACGATCGTCTTTCTTACACTTATATACCCACTTAGTTGGAAATGCTTTCTTAACTCGAGAAGGTTTATCAATAAGATCCCAAACACCCAAACGTGCAAATTGCTGTAATTCTTCTTGCATGTCTTCTACCCAAGAAGAATGTTGAAGTTCCATACGAGGAGTCGTTGTCTCAACTTGGGATAGAAAACATGTGAATTTAGCAAGATTTACAATCCCAGTCGAGTGTAAGTCAGCATAAGCACATAAGACATTATTTTCACCAGATGAAGCAACTTGATGACGTGTTTGAACTCCTACATCAAGTTCTCCAATAATGTTTTCTTTCGGATGATAATTATGAATCCTAAGAGTGGGATTCTCAGGAACATCAACAGTTTCAAATAAATTAGTGTAATGTTCACCCAGATCGTGACATGAAATGTCACTATCAAGTTCGATAATTTGATCAACAACTTGAGTATCATCAGATAAGTAGATGCGTTGTCGAAGAGAACCGGAAGCTCATTATCAGGTTCTTCTGTTGGAGCATCAATTGGAACTTCAACATCATTAGAACTTGCAAATCTTGGAATTTCCAAGTGTTCTTCAAAATAAGCACGAACTAAATCTTCATCTGGATGATCGGTTGTTGGAGTAAATGAATTAAATAAGCCATTATTGTCAAACATCCAGTCGGGACCTTTCCCTTGAGAAGGAGTAGTATACTTTTAACAGTCCACATGATACCATTCTTCAACACAACCAGACGTAAAGTTAAAAACTCGTTTTTTAGGTGACGCATAACCCAAGAAATAACCTTCAATGGCTTTTTCATCGAACTTTCCCACATCCTTTTTCAACATAGTACAAGGACACCCAAATGGTTCCAAGTACATTAAATTAGGTTTACGATGATTCAACACCTCATAGCTGGTCTTCTTGAGTCTTTTAACAATTAGAACTCAATTAAGTGTATAACAAGAAGTATTCACCGCCTCATTACAAAAATGGATAGGAAGCTTTGAATCAGCAAGCATAGTTCTAGCAGCTTCAATCAACGTTCTATTCTTTCGTTCAGAAACACCATTTTGTTGTGGTACATATGGGGCACTGTATTCTCGATGAATTCCCTTTTGTAAACAAAAGAAATTCAATACAGTATTTTTAAATTCAGTACCATTATCAATTCGAATTCTCCTCACTTTCTGTTTGTATAGTGATTCAATCTTAGTGATTAAATTTTGAACAATAACCGGTGTCTGATCCTTTGAACTCAAAAACAAGACCCATGAGTATCGTGAATAATCATCAGTAACTACCTGGCAACACCAATCTCCAGATATAATCGCACGATTCACTGGACCGAATAAATCCATATGAAGTCGTTCAAAAGGAGTATCAATGCAATTTAATAACTTAGAGGGATGTGACTTTTTCTTCTGTTTTCCCTTTTTGCAAGCAACACAGTATTCAGATAACCTAAAATTTTTCAAAGACACACCATCAACTAAGTCATTTGCCTTTAGATAGTTCATCTTACGAATATGAATGTGACCCATTCTACGATGCCATATAATAGAATCTTTTTCGGTTGCTTTCGAGACAAAACATGTTTCGATGGATGTTGATACTTTAGAAATCATATTTAAGACATAAATATCATTTGATCGAGGTGATCGCATGACAACCATGTCCTCGGGAATCACATAACCCGGTTTTAAAATCAAACACTCTTTATCTGTAAATACTGTAGTGTATTGCTTGTCACATATTTGCAACACACTCAATAAATTATGGTCCACTTTATCAAAATAGTTAACCTTCTCAAAAGTAATATGCCCATTCGAAACATCATCTTCTTGTGTAATCATACCCCCAGAATTCCCAGCAAACGCCACATAACCTCCTTGAATATTTCTTACATTTGTTAAGAGATCGAGATTTCCAGTAATATGACGAGAACATCCACTATCCATAATCCATTTTTCACCAGATATGGTCTTGGATGTACCCTACACACGAAAGAAAATGATTAGTTTAAAAAGGCAGCCCAGGCCTCAGTCTTGGGCACCTTTTGATTTCCTTGAGAAAGTTTAAACTTAGTAGCATTCAACTGTTGTTCAGCAACTTTAGAATAAGTTACAGGTTTCTTTGACTTTCGTCTTAGATACGCAGCTTGAACTACATTTGAATTAACGTTATTGCATAACAGTTCGGTTGGAATAAACTTTGGTTTAACAGAACCATGAGTTTCATTCACATGAACAACTTTTCGAGGATGCACATTAGAGAACATAATATGAGTATCATCAGCATACGACACAGGTTGTTTCAGAATCTCCTTTACCAAAGGAGCCGGTTTGGAATGGTCCTTGATAAAAGGATGAAGATTCTGATTGTTCTTCTGTCCACAATTTCTTACTACATGACCTTGTTAACCGCAAAGGAAACAGCTTTGCATGTCAACATGATGATGTTAAGAATTAGTCGGAACATGAGACACAGAGGATGAATGATGACTCACACTTTTAGTCATGCTCTTAGCAAAATCATCAGATAACTCAGATTTATTTTTCAAGTAGAAATCTAAATTAGAACAGTTTGAAAAACTTTTCAACGTATCTGTTCCAGTTGACTTCACAAATTGAACTTTCTTGGCCTCTTTTAAAACATGTTTTGCTTTAGTCAATGGATCAGATGAAGCTAATGTTTTAGCTTGAGCATACCAACGTTCAAGATCTTGAATCTTGGAAGTTTCATTGTGAAATACACTCTCAATAAGTTCAGGTTTAATGATACTTATTGGAATGTCTTTCTCAGTGAACATCGTGTCAATCCCCTTTAACTTAAATACTCTACCAGTAGATGGCTTAGAAAAAGTTGGATTTATAAAACGCAGCAAATCCTCATCAGAAATTTTGGGTTTTTCTGGTTTCTTGGCCCTTACTGGTTTGACATTAACATGACCATTTTGTTTCACCTTGGTTGTGTGCGAACCATACACAGCCTCCTCAAATTCATGAGGTTCACAAAGTATGTGATTTGAACTTGGAATGTTCTTGTTTTTGTGCATGATTTCTGGTTCGAACACAACCTCAATGATAACTTTGTCAACATTTTCAACAAAAACTTTGTTGCTTTGAAATGAGGTTTCTGAATTGAAGAATGGACTTTAACACTTTCAGGTTTAACTGGTTTAGTCTTTTCAGGAATTACAGACTCTTTAACAGTCACATCCTCTTCTTGTCTTGCAAAAGGATTTGGTTTGTAATCATTATGAAAAGGTGGTGGAATCTCAACAAAACCTATTCCTTTCTTTGAATCTTTTTGCTTACCAAATACTTCAATTATTTCATTAAGTAAAAAGGAAGACTTTCTGAATTTACCCAATTTGTTCTTTAAATCAAGAACCTCATTTTCAAGCTCGGTTATCTTTGATCTATGTTTCAAGATTTCTTGAAGTTTTTGATCATTGATAGTCATTTTCACCGACAACTCAGCCTTAAGATCATGATTACTTATAGTTAAAGCCTCAATTTTCTCTCTTGAATTCATTTGAGAGGTCAAGAATTGTCTATAAGTATCTTTTAACGAAACAATCTCTTTTAGTAAATTATCATTTTGAAGTTTCAAGGCATCTATCTTAGATTTATAGGTTCCACAATCAACACGTGATAAGTTGGAAGTATAATTACTAACCTCATTTTGCTTAGCCATGCAAGCAGACGTGGTTGAATCACTGATCTTTGCCATGCAAGCAAAAGTAGTTGGAAGCTTTTCACTTGAATCATCAGACTCAGACTCAGTATCAGCATTAGAAGAAATTTCACTTCCACTTACATCTTGAAAGTATTCAGGAAATCCGAACATTTCAAGATTTTCTTGATTGTTACCACATAATAACCTTCGTGACCAGTCATCTCCATCTACATTGGATAACACTGCTTGAGACCCAGAAGACGAAGGTTTACCTCCAGAAGACTTTCCAGCATCACTACCACTCTTTCCTGATGAGTTTTGATCTTGTTTTCTGGGACCGGTATACTCCTTTTAAGGCTTGTCACATTCTTTGGCAAAATGACCAAACTCTTGACAATTGTAGCACTTAACCTTTAATTTATCAAACCCCAATTTCTTGTTCAACGAAGGAAGATCTTGAGAATAATAACAACTTAGACTTTGATCAAGTTGACTACGAGTACGAACACCAGAATTAAGATCTCCAATAATACTCCCTTCCGAATGATATGATAACGTTCGAGGCATAACTTCATCAGGAACTATCACATCATTAGAAAGATTCGTGACATTTTCATCATTAGACAACCCATCAGAAAGCACAGAATCAGTAGCAACGGGATCAGGAATAACAGGATCAGGTGTTAGTTGAATCAACGACTCAATCACATCATTGTGATCTTCACCATCATCATCAAAAGAAGGTGTAGCCGGAGTATCATCAACATGGATATCAACATCAAGAATTGGATATTCATTAAAGATTGGAACTTCTTGTGTAATATTGTCTTCATGAAGAACTTCAACAGAATATTGTTGAAATAACAGTGTGGCCATTTCATCTGTGATTTCTTCTTCTGTAAATGAGAAACAACTCCAAAGCTGTCATCGTCAAACATCAATGAATCGCCTTTTCTTTGAATAGAAGTAGCATATATTTGAAAGTCCACATGTTGTCCTTGCACAATACGGTTGATTCTATGTAAAAATACTCTTCTTAAAGGACTAGCATAACCCACGAAGAAACCTTCTACAGACTTCGCACCGAATTTTCTATCAGGATCTAGAACAGTACATTGAGATCCGAACGGCTCAAGCCACTTCAAATTAGTCTTACGTCTATTAAGTAGCTCCAAAATGGTTTTGCCATACTTCTCCAAAATGGTTTTGCCATACCTCTTTACTGTCAGGACACGGTTAAGAGTGTAACAAGCTGAGGCAACAACTTCAGACCAGAAACTCACAGGTAATTTCGAATCCGCCAACATCGCCTTAGCTGTTTCAATAAGAGTACAATTCTCTCGTTCAGAAACACCATTTGGCTGTGGTGTATAAGGAGCGCTAAACTCATGAAGAATACCGTGCTCATTACAGTATCGAAGCATACGGTTGTTTCTGAACTCAGTACCATTGTCGCTTCGAATCCTTCGGATGGGCAAGTTATATAACATCTCAAGCTTTTTGAACAGAATCATAAAGTTTTCAAAAGTTTCATCCTTTGATTCAAGAAACATTACCCATGAAAAGCGTGAGTAATCATCAGTGACCACCAAACAATAAAGTTCCCCAGTGATACTTTTAACATTCACAGGCCCAAATAAGTCCATATGTACCCTCGCAAAAGGTAAGTTGATTGAATTGATAGATTTTGTCGGGAGCAACTTCTTCTTTTGTTTACCCTTCTAGCAACTCAAACACTCAGATGTCAAATGAAAACCCTTAACATTTTCTCCTTCAACCAACGGATTATGAACATGGCAGTTCATTTTCCGAACATTGATGTGACCCAAGCGACAATGCCATAACACAGATTCTTTTTCAAATGCTTTGGTGACAAAACACTGACAATGCCTTGAGTCGATGACGCAACATTCATGTTAAGACATAAAGATCATTTTCCCTTGGTGCTTTCATTAAGATCCACTCCTCTGGAATCTTATACCCAGGCTTAAGAATCATACAATCTTGATTTGTAAAATGCGTTGAAAAACCTTTATCACAAATTTGAGATATGCTCAACAATTTATTCTCAAGCTTCGTGATGTAATTCACATTTTCTAACATCACTTTCCCATTCGATAAAGTCCCTTCTCCAACATATTGTCCTCCTTGATTTTCTGCAAATCCCACATACCCTCCTCGAATAGATTGAACATTCTTTAGCAAATTGATAGTTCCAGTCATGTGTCGAGAGGCTCCACTATCCATTATCCAATATGAGTCACTGGATCTTGAAAGCCCCTACAAAAACAAGAAGTTAGTGAAACAAGGAAACCCAAGCCTTATTGGTCTTGGGTTGTTTTATTTTTTCATTTAAAACATCCTAAAAATTATAATATTAAAATCAGACAATGATTCATCAGACGAACATGAACTCGATGAAACAACAGCTTGTTCATCAACTTGATTAACATCTTCTTTTATAGACCCTGTAGCTTGGTTATTAGTTGGAGTAACAACTTGTTCATTTGGTGGTTTAACATTTTCATTACTTTTAACCTTTGCCACCTAGTTCTGTCCAACAGAACTTTTCTTTTTATAAAAACATCATTTTTCTTACCATATCAATATTCGCCCACTTCAAAAATCCTTTTGACATATTCCTTATCTACACCCCTTTTTAAAATCTTGATTGGTGGAGGTGTAGGTTTAACCATAGGAATTTTTACAAGTGGTTTTTTTATTCACCACATGTTTCCCTTCTTGAGAAAATCTTTTAGGACAAGAATAAGTGGTTTTTAACAAGTGGTTTTTTTATTCACCACATGTCCTTCATTACAATAGAAACACTTCCTCCTATCAACAAAATTGTTAACAGAATAAACATGATTCTCTTGTCTCTTTCTTTTAGCTTTGAGTTTATAAAACTCATTATTTGATTGCCTTGTAAAGATACCCTCTTTTTGTTCCTTAGAGGTCTCACCTTTAAGAAAAAAAACTTTTAAAAACCATATTGTGGTTTTACCAACTTTTAGTTATCCTCTTTGAAACCAATACCTTCTTTTATAATGAAAACTGGTTTTAGCAAATCTGGAATTCTGATTATCAGTTTTACCATTTGATTGGGGTTTAGATTTCTCAAATTGATTACCAATTTTAACATTTTCCTTAGATGAACCCTCTGATTCAGACAACACAAATTCAGCAGCTTGTTTTCCTATTTCACTATCACATTCAGAACTATGAACAGTTTGACCCTCTTGCTCATCACATGAATTATCATGTTGTGATGAATCAGACACCACATTCAACGCCTTAAGAAATCCTTCAGGTTCTTTTGGAACATAAGAACTTCAAATTGGTGGCGGAACAACATGATATTTTGGAATTTCTTTTGGAACAATGTGATCCAACACATATTGAGAAGCGGAATAACTTTTTAGGTTTGTTTCAACTCTTTCAACTTCAATTTTAATCAATTGTAGTTCTCTTTTTAGTTCTGCTTTCTCGTCAACATGTCTATTGATAGCAATTTGTTTATCTTCAACCGTGTGAGTGAGCATAGAAATCGTTTTTCATCTTGTAAGATTTTCATCCACAAGTTTTTCTCACACGTTTGAAGCTTATCATAAGCCTCTTTTACATTTTGATAATCAAGACTCATTTTATTATAATCATCTTTTAGTAAATTAAAATCTGTTATCAATGAATTAGTAACAAAATCCTTTTCTTCATAGGATTCGGAAGAAAAATTTACCTGACCATGAGTTATTTCTTAATCAGAATCTCCACTAGCTTCACTCTTTGATGTATCTTGAACTCCATCAGTTTCACTAGTCTCCTCTTCATTATCAATTCCAAAGTCAATCTTTCCATGTGTAACTTCTTCGCCATTAAACCAACCTGCAAAACTCTCAAACACATCAGGTGGTAAAAATAAATTAAAGAATTCATTAAGAATTGATTCAAAACTTTTAGGAGAATCTTCAGTAGCAGTAGAATTTATTTTTCAGCATCACTCATTCTTTCAGCAACATCATCATTGTTCTCTTGTTCTTTAACTTGTGAACATTCACCAAATACTTCTACCACATTAGCCTTATGAACAATGGAATTCCAGTTAAAGCCTTCATCCAGTTGAACATGACATGCCTTTGAAGACAAAGCTTTAGTTTTCTTTGATGTATCAGCTTGTGTAGGTGAGCTTTGATGATATATTGCTTGTCGGTTGTAGTCTCGACCAAACGAATTAGGACTAGAATCTCCAACTTCAGGATTTTTACCAACTCTCTTGAAATGTCCCTTTTCTTTGCATCGAAAGCATCTGACCTTTGACTTATCAAATCCTACTTTAGCAGTTGTTCCATCCAGAAAATTCTTACCAGTGATCTCTCTAAATCTTTGAGCTCTCCTCACCACACTCCATATACCAACGAATTTCAAGCATTTCCATCTCCTAAGGGTCAATTTGATCATAATCTTTTTTAGTCATCTTATAGTTACCAATACGACCAACGATCAAACACTCATACGACTCCAAGAAAGATCCTAAGAAAGTCATGTGTTCTTGAACATTCTCCACTGTTAGTCATATTTACAGCAATATTGCATTGAACAACATCAGATGGTGGACTAGTGGGCTTTGGGGATTGATCAGGATTAGAAGGTGTTGTCAAATTAGTTCCAATGTAAGAGCATGTAAAAATGAGGTATATTGGACGGATAACTCGATTGAGAATTCCCACCAAAACTACTATTTGTAACATAAACAGTTCAGATCTTCTGGCTGGGGGCAACCACTGATTGTGAAGACTTAAAAAATAAACCAATGTCTTGAGTTGCTGATGAACTCTTCATTCTTTGTTTCTTATGAATCTCAAGCTCATGAGCTTCCAATTTCTCAATAAATCGAGCCAAAGACAGTCTTGCATAATTGATCGGGTTGGATTGTTGAATCATTATGAATGTTTCCCAATCGTCAGATAAAGAATCAGCTAGTTTATCAATGTATTCATACTCTTCTTTATCAATTCTCATCCTTTTCATCTCATTCACAACATGACAATATATTTCAATCAGTTGAGGCATCGTTTCACCTTTGACCATGGTGAAAATGTCAAAACTCTTTCTTTAACAAACCAATATTTGACTTTCTCATGTCGGAATTCCCTCTATCTTTATTCAACAAAGCCTCCCATATTGAATGACATGACCCATTGTGTTGCAGTAATTGAAAAATCTCATATTTGATTGATTGTTGAAACAAATTCATCATCCTTTTCTCATGAATAAATCTAGGCTTACCAGCCTCAGGTATTTGAGATAATCTATGACTTGTGCCATTTTCATTCCTCGGAATGATGTATTCAACTTCAACAGCTTCCCAAGTTTCATAGTTCACAGCTTGTACATATGTTTCAAACTTATCTGCCCAACTAGGATAGTCTTCCATCCTAAGTAGCTTCGGGGGCTTGGTTGATGTCGCCATTTCATTTTCCAAGTTAATATTCTGAATGATCGGTGAAACATGTGTCACAAATGCATTTAAATCTTCTATCTTAGCAATTAAAAACAAACGTATAACTTTTGTAACAAACGTATATCCTCTTCATGTATAACCTACTCAACGTATAAGCTCGTATCCGTATAACCTTCTATCCATATAACTCCACCCATCGTATAACATCCAACGTATAACTATAAGCTCCGTATATCCTTCAAACGTGTAACCTGATATCTGTATAACCACTTATCCAAGCTTATACACCGTATATCACCTTATACGCCCGTATACCAACATATACGCAAACTAGAAAACTTATACACCGAAGTAACTGATCATCTTTGAGAACCAATTCTTGTATTTTTAGCTTGAATTATTGAAAATCACTCTTGCAGAAACAAAAATTAAGTATCCACGATCATCATGTCCAAACAAATTGAAAAATTAGCCATAAACCAGAGAGTAATTGCAGAAAATGTAATCGGGTAGTGCATTGACTTTGAATCTTCAAATCTTCAAAAATTAACCTCTGAATGCGTTGTAATCAGTAGTGAATATGAGTCTCATGCTCTGATACCACTTTAAAGTTCATGATCCTTATCATGCAATGCATCATGTACGTGAGAATGTAATGATTAGGACCTATACATTATATTCACTATACTAAATGATATTGCGGAAGGATATCATAAAGGATTAACAAACACATTCACATAAAGCACTGATATATTGATATAACACTTTTAATGCAAATCAATACAATTACCAAAATTGTTACTTAAATGATATACATGAAAGACTTATATACTGCTACAGTGCCAGCGTGTAAGATTGATCACCATATAAGCTTATACACCACTAGGCGTATACGCTGCACTTTACAACAATCCTAGAAATGACAATTTCAGCCCCTTACAAAACAAACTATTACATAATAAACCCATAAGACCTAGCATTAGACTTTAATGCTCTAACAACCATTATTTTTGGAAGCATGGGAGTAGTTGCAGGAGGATTCATATTTGCATTTTATTTTGAGATGTTTGTCATCCCAGGCTGAACCAAGGCTTCTTCCAGTTCGTTCAAACTCCACTTAGAACTGTTTTTGGTTACAAAGTTTTGAAAGAGCATTTAGGATTAGCTTGTATAGCTCTCCAAGCGAAGCTTGAGCAACTGTGGTATTTTTGTTTTCTGGGAGCTCTGTATGCTTCATTTGACAAGGATTCAGAAAATAAATTTAGGAAGACCTGCTTGAGATTTACATTATTTACACCATATAGGCAGTAGAAGCGTTCATACACTCTGTTGTAATGTTTTTCCGGGTCTTTTGGTTGGAAGGAACAACACTTCATTTTTAGGAATTCTTCTCGAGCTTTAACTATGAATTCCACTGGTTTCCAGAAACTTGTTGTGGATATATGCATGAAGTCTTCTGGTGTTAGACATTGTTGGATCTGGATTTGCCGATATTCTCCAGTACTTAGGAATCAATCTCGGAGTCTTCCTTGACATCATGTTTGGAAGCATTTGATGACCATGTCAATGTTGTAATATTGTAATTCCGCAGAGCACCATCTTAACATTTCGACATATATTTCTCGCCATTTCGATGGCTAGATGTCATCAAAAGCGAATTGTTGCTTGGAGTCTGTGTTGGAGAATACATTTTTGTTGGTCAGTGGCTCCGTCCAAGATGCTGCGTATTTGAAATCGGAATCAAAGTTGTTTCACTCCGTTGGTTCTGGTTGTGTCATGAATAAGTTCTCAAATTCATAATTTAGAGCCACGTCTTCATAACATTCTAACCGTTCTTCAGAGCTGATATGTGATTCTTCATCAGAGTGATTGATGATTGGAGCACTAACCAGCAATGGTTTACGGTTATGTTGGTATGTAGACCGAGAACTCTTATTTTGGAGTCTTGGTGTTTTTGGATAAGCCATCATCATGTTGTCATCTCTGACATGCTTGTCTCTCTTAGGACCACTTGTGGATGGTTTATGTTCAGTGCTGATTGATGAAGCACTACGGTTTGAG